>NC_140590.1:56725142-57262642 GCF_964204655.1 Triturus cristatus
GCCCCGGGTGAAGACGCTCCAGATCGGGGCAGCTCGCACGACTTCTACACTGAAATGCGGTGAGCGGACGTGGCTCTCAAGGGAGCACAAGGGACAGTGCCTGTGATGGCGTCCCCCAGTTAGGAGCTCTACCAAGAAGCAGACGATCTCCTGCTGGGCTTTCGGAGGCCGTGCATTAAATACCCAAGAGGAAGACATGGGAGCCCTCGCGGATCCTCTGGTCGGGCCTAGAGGCCCGAGAGTGCTCCCTGCAGAGTGAAGACGCACTAAAAATCCTGGCTCGATAGCTTGCCCATCCGATACCTGAGGGGCCTGCGACCGGTTGGGGAGAGGCTGGGCAATCAAGGAGTCCCCAAGATCGCTGAGAGACAGTGATTAGGAGTGCTCCAGGGGTGCTGCCGGCCGAGGCACAGAGAAACAAGCGGACCCCCGGGGGTGACAGAGTGTCCTCCCTCTTTTAGAGGTGCCTGGATTTAGTGACTGAGGAGACCTGCGAACCTAAGCAGGCGGAATGACAGAAACCGCCCTTCTCCATAAACGAAAGCAAGCCAAAGAGTGAGAACAGCTTGTGAGAAGTTGGCCTGATATGTAGTGCTCACTATTCTAGTGATCCCTGTGTATCATTCCAACCGACCCTCATTGATGATTGGTTGTAAGTCAACCTTTTAGACCAGCTATCCTAGTAGCGTGGATACGAGCAGTCTTTAGGCTAAACTCTAGAGGGCGTGTTAAGCCAGCTGTTTACCATCACATATACCCCTTGAACGTCAAGTGAAAGGACACCACACAAGTTGTTATGAAAATAAAGGATATTTATTTATAACAAGACTACCCTGGCTCTTTATGAGTCAGGGAGCTAAGCACACTACAAAACTCTTAGAAAATACTTCAGTTGCACAATTTACACAAATGCCCGAAGGGCACGAGAAACCATCTACACTAACAGTGAAATGCGAGTGGTTAGAGTCTGGAGTTACTGATTCCGGAGTGATCCGATCAGTGGGACTAAACGAAAAAGGAACTGGACACTTATAGAGCGAACCTGCGATGGAGCACCGAAATGCTCGAGTTACCTAGCCCAGAGGCTGCGGCTGCGTGAGGTTCGGCAAGATGTCGGGAGTCCTCGTTGTAGTCTCAGGAGCCTGAAAGAAGAAGTTGCTGGCAGGCGACCAGTGTCGATGTTTCAGCGAGATCCAAGCCTGGATCGGTGTTGAAGGAAACCTGAAAGCAGAGGGGACTCAGTTCTCAACCGCTAGCCAGCGATCGTGTGGGTACCAGGAAGGTACCGGCTGAAGTCACCTCGACCAGGTGAGTGGATGACGTCGGACTCGGCTGTTCATCGGACCAGGAGGCGCGGCGGCGACCAGGATGGAGGGCGAGCTGTCCCACGAAGGTGTCTGCTGTCGATGATGCTGGGCCCAGGAGTGGGGCAGCAGGTCTTGGCAGTGGCAAACCCACGCGGGGGAGTCAAGATGGCGTCTGGAGTGGACCAGGAGGGTCCGAGGTACTCCTCTGTTGAAGGGGAGCAAGGGCCAGTCTGGAGCAACCAGACCAGTGATGAAAAACAAACTATCGTGGTGCGTCGTGAAGAGGGCCACAAGCCGGTCGGCGAGTGGTCGGACAACGCGGTGAACAGCAAGGAGCAGAAGGGCCCCCACGCAGATCTCGTGGATGCTGGGGAGGCGGACTTCGGTGCTGGAGCCGCTCAGGGTTAGGGCTTCTCAAACCCTAGGTACACTCACTCGAGGGTCCCTCGGTGGGCGTGTTAGATAAGCGTCGTGCAGGTTCTGAAGATGGCCGGTCCCGCAGGTCTCGTCACACCTACGAATCTCAGCTGGGCTGACGATGTAGGTAGAGGTCAGAGATGGCAGGGAACCCGGGTCTCGTCGAGCTGGGCAGTCTTGATCCGTGGGAGAGACGTACAGCAAACCGCAAGCGCTTAGTTGGTGCCTGCTGGTGCAGGGTGGCTACTCCTTAGCCACAAGGGAGAGTCTTCAGAGAAGTCATGAGTTCCTTTCGTGGAAAGTAGTTCAAGATTCAGAATTATCCAATTTGGGAAGGGGACCCGCTCCCACCTTTATTCTAGGAAAAAGGGGCTGGCCTGCGACTAGGTCCTACCTATGGGTGGGACCAGGAGGGGGGTGGTTACACCCCTATCCTTTGTCCGGCTTCGCCCCAGCTAAGGGGCTGGTGTGCCCCCGAAACTGGTTTGAGCCGGGCTATGCACAGTGAGCACCGGGGTGCCACTTGCAATCACCTTCCTTTCAGCCCTGCCTACCTGGGATACACAAACCCTGTCTGGGATGGTGCTAACACCGCCCTCGACAGGAAACCCTTTGTCCAAGCCCCCTTCGCTGGAAGGTCTCCCAGCAGCAGGAGGTCAGACTTGTGTCTGGTGGCAGCATCCATTTTGTGATGCTGAGGCTTGAGTCAACTTTAACCGGGGTTCAAGGTTACTTCTATGTCGTGCCCCTCTAAAAGGGGGGAATGCTAACCCCGTCGCCAGAATTGGCGAGGGGTTCGTATTCCAATTCGTATGACACCTTACTCGACATGTGTAGGTGATGCGATGCCAAAGTTAGCAAATAACCGCAAGGATTATAATGCATTTTAAGGTAGTTGGCCCGCGTCACCATGGAACGGCTATTTAGGACTTGGTTCCGCAAGCCGTCGACGGGCTCAGCTCGCGCCAGAGCACCGTCCCACATGATCCCCAGCACTCTGCCTTCAGGATTGATACGGCCTGCCATAGGAGTGACTGATAGGAATCCATGTGTCCATTTTAGGGTTAGGTATAGGAATACTACACCTACAGCAACGGGGGATTACACCACCTTGCCCCAGCTGTCGTGCAGCCAGTTGTGTCAAATTTGGGCGGCCATCCAGGGGTGGCATAATACATGCTGCAGCCCCTGGTAGGCCCTGGGTACACCGATGCACTGGATACCTGTGGTATGCTGAGACAGGGACTGACAAGGCGGCCCAGTTCCAATTAGTGGATGCACCTAATGTACATGTGTTAATTTCGAGAGAGAACAGCTAGGCTGTGGGTCTGATTGGCAGGCCCACAGCCAGGGAAAGTCGTAAACCAATGAAGCAAAAGCAAAAAAATCTGGGTGATCATAGGATTGCAGACCCTACTCTCCTACATGACCCCCCCCCAAACTTTGGGACAATAAGCTAACCTTGACCAGGTGAGTCTTCTTGCTCTAAGTGGAAATACCTGGAGAGCCCATCTGCATTGCCATGATCAGTGCCAGGTCTATGCTCCACTGTGAAGTCCATCCCCTGTAGGGAAATGGACCACCTAAGTAGTTTGGGGTTTTCACCCTTCATTTGATTTAGCCACAAGAGGGGCTTATGGTCGGTCTGAATCTTGAAGTGAGTGCCAAACAAGTATGGCCTCAACTTCTTCAGGGCCCAAACCACAGCAAAGGCCTCCCTCTCAATAGCTGACCAATTCTTCTCTCTGGGGGTCAGCCTCCTGCTAATAAAAGCTATGGGCTGGTCATAACCATCAAAATTCAGCTGAGATAGAACAGCTCCCACACCCAACTCCGAAGCGTCTGTTTGGACAATGAATGGTTTGGAGTAGTCTGGACTCTTTAGGATAGGTGCTGTGCACATGGCCTGCTTTAGGTCATCGAATGCCTTCTGACAGCTTGCTGTCCACTGAACTTTTTTTGGCATCTTTTTACTTGTCAGATCGTTTAGCGGGGTCACAATGGATCCATAATTTCTGACAAATTTCCGGTAATAACCAGTCAGGCCCAAGAAAGCTTGAACCTGAGTCTGGGTGGTTGGAGGAGCCCAGTCCTGTATGGCCTGTATTTTGCTCTCCAATGGCTGAACCTGGCCTCCACCTACAAGGTGGCCCAGGTATACAACCTGTGTCTGCCCTATCTGGCACTTAGTGGCCTTGATAGTGAGGCCTGCCTTTTGCAGGGCCTCTAACACTTTCCTCAGGTGGACCAGGTGATCCTCCCAGGTGGAGCTAAAGACAGCGATATCGTCCAGATACGCCGCACAGAAGTCGTCCAACCCAGTGAGAACTCGATTCACCAGCCTTTGGAAGGTGGCAGGTGCATTTTTCAAACCAAAGGGCATTACCACGAACTGATAATGCCCACCCGGGGTAGAAAATGCTGTTTTGGGTTTGGCCTCCTCAGCTAACCCGATTTGCCAATACCCAGCTGTCAGGTCAAACGTACTTAAGTAGTTGGCCGAAGCCAACCGGTCTATAAGTTCGTCTGCTCTTGGTATTGGGTGGGCGTCAGTCTTAGTGACTGCATTGAGACCTCTGTAGTCCACGCAAAACCTCATCTCTTTCTTACCGCCCTGGGTGTGAGGTTTCGGCACGAGAACTACGGGACTAGCCCAGGGGCTGTCCGAGGGCTCAATGACTCCCAGCTCCAACATTTTCTGCACCTCTGTCTTGATGCAGTCTCTGACATGATCAGGCTGTCGATAGATTGTACTCTTTACGGGCAGACTGTCCCCAGTGTCGACCTCATGGGTACACATATTGGTCTGACTGGGTGTCAGAGAGAACATATGTCGAAAGGATTGAAGAACCTGTTTACAATCCTTTTGTTGATGTCCAGAGAGGCTGCCGCAAAAGACAACACCATCTACTGACCCATCGTCAGGGTTCTGAGAGAGCAGGTCCGGGAGAGGGTCACTCTCCTCCTCCTGTCCCTCATCTGTGGCCATGAGCACGCCCATGCCCTCCCTGTCGACATATGCCTTGAGCCTGTTTACATGGAGCACCCGGTGGGGGCTCCGGGGAGTTCCCAGGTCTACCAAGTAGGTGACCTCTCCCTTTTGCTCAATGATCGTGTGGGGCCCAGACCATTTGTCTTTGAGTGCTGCTGGGGCCACTGGCTCCAGCACCCACACCTTCTGTCCAGGCTGGTACACAGTCAGGACAGCCTTTTGGTCGTGCCAAGCTTTCTGTAATTCTTGGCTCGCCTCAAGGTTTTTAGATGCCTTTTCCATGTACTCCGCCATCCGCGAGCGGAGGCCGAGCACATAGTCCACAATGTTTGATGCCGGCTTTCTGAGAGGTCTCTCCCATCCTTCCTTTACCAAACAAAGGGGTCCCCTTACAGGATGTCCGAACAGAAGCTCAAAAGGGCTGTAGCCAACCCCCTTCTGCGGGACCTCTCTGTAGGCGAACAAGAGGCAGGGTATCAGGACATCCCATCTCCGCCGAAGCTTTTCAGGTAGTCCGTGAATCATCCCTTTTAGGGTCCTGTTGAATCTCTCAACAAGCCCATTGCATTGCGGGTGATAGGGTGTGGTGAACTTGTAGTTGACACCGCACTCCTTCCACATTGCAGTCAGATATCCCGACATGAAGTTTGCACCTCTGTCTGAGACAACCTCCTTAGGGAAGCCCACTCTGGAGAACACTCCAACTAGGGCCCGTGCCACCACAGGTGCTGTAGTGGTCCTAAGGGGAATAGCTTCAGGATACCTGGTGGCGTGGTCCACCACCACCAGTATAAACTTGTGCCCTGATGCTGTCTGGGGTTCCATTGGTCCGACAATGTCGATCCCCACTCGTTCAAAGGGCACCCCCACCACCGGTAGTGGTATGAGGGGGGCCTTTGTCGTGCCACCTGACTTACCACTGGCTTGGCAAGTGACACAGGAGCGGCAAAACTCCTTCGTATCTTCGGACATGTGGGGCCAGTGAAAGTGTGGAACAATTCTGTCCCAAGTCTTATTCTGGCCTAAGTGACCTGCAAGGGGAATCTCGTGGGCCAAGGTAAGAAGGAAACCTCTCAGAGACAAGGGGATGACCAGCCTCATGGTCGCGCCAGGCTTGGGGTCTCTTGTCTCGGAGTACAGGAGTCCATCGTCCCAGTACACTTTGTGGGTACCTGTGGCGTTCCCTGCAGCC
Organism: Triturus cristatus; assembly: GCF_964204655.1. Taxonomy (NCBI): domain Eukaryota; kingdom Metazoa; phylum Chordata; class Amphibia; order Caudata; family Salamandridae; genus Triturus; species Triturus cristatus. The sequence continues at coordinate 56,731,051 of NC_140590.1, forward strand.
TCAGCAGCAGCCTGCTGTCTGAGGGGTTCAAGTGAGGGGCAGTCTAACTGTGCCTTCCCCAGGTCTTCCCTGGAGGGTCCCCCTGAGCCCAGAAACTCAACCTGACCAGGTTCAAGCTCTTTCGGCTCAGTTTCCCTCAGTTCTTTAAGGTCAGCCTCCTCAGAGACTTGATCCACGACCTGGGGCAAGGGGGAAGGCGAAGCCTTACCCTTACTGCTCCTTTTCTTGGAAGGTGTCTGGTCCGTTCTTCCAGGATCCAGCACCTGTTCAGTGGGGCATCTTTTGGCCTGTTACCTGGTCACAGCAAGGACATGTGCTGGCAAGCCTAACATTTCCATGTGAGTCCTCTGCTCCACTTCTGACCATTGTGACGTTTCCAAATCATTGCCCAACAGACATTCTACGGGGAGGTCTGAACTAACCACAACCTTTTTCGGGCCACTTACCCCTCCCCAGGAGAAATCAACAACTGCCATACTGTGATTGGTAGTGACGTTGCTGGCATTGGTCACTAGGTAATCGGTACCTAGCATGATCTGTCCAGGGTCCACAAAGTTAGGCGTCACCATGGTGACACTGGCACAAGTGTCCCTGTAGGCCTGAGCCACTTTTCCATTGATCAAAGGTGTCTGCCTGTATTTGCCCAAAGTATTGGGACTGGCATCAGGGGACATATCCATATCCCCTGTACAGACAAGGACGGCCTGAGTGAGTGTGCTGACTAAGTCGTCACTCCCCTCGGTTCCCAAGGTTAACCCAACTAATGCCTTGGGAGGCGCACTACCACTGCTGACTGTACTAGGGGGTGCAGGTGCCTTAGGGGCTGCAGTGGCAGGAGTTTGCCCTCCTTTCTTGGTGCACTCACTAAACTAGTGAGTCTTACTTTTACAGTATTGGCACCACCTTTTTGACTGGCCTTCTTGAGTCTTCTTCTTCTGTGAAGCCTGACCCCCACCCTCTTTGGTTTGTTGGGGGCCTGTCGAAGACTTCTGGTCATTTTGTTCGTTCTTGTTACTACCCTTTTGGTCTGCTTTCTTCTGACCACCCTGGTTCTGAGTCTGGTTCTGCTTGACCCTTGTTCTGACCCATCTGTCTGCCTTCTTTCCCAATTCTTGGGGAGAGGTCAGATCCGAGTCGACAAGGTGCTGATGCAACAATTGGTTCTGACAGTTGTTTAAAATCTGTTCTCTCATGATAAGATTGTACAATCCTGTGTAATCAGTAACCTTGCTACCCAGCAACCAGCCCTCCAAAGCCTTAGTGGCACAATCGACAAAGTCAGTCCAATCCTGAGACTGGATTTTCTGGGTGTCCCTGAACAGCAACCTGTACTGTTCCGTGGTTAAGCCAAACCCATCAATCAGTGTATTCTTCAGGACTTGGTAGTTGTTTGCATCCTCAGCTCTAGTAGTGAGGAGCTTGTCTCGACCTTTACCTTCAAAGGAGAGCCACAGTATAGCTGCCCACTGACTTTGGGGGACGCACTGGACAGTGCAGGCCCTCTCCAAAGCAGTTATCCACTTGTGGATGTCGTCCCCTTGCTTAAAGGGGGGCACTATTTTACTCAGGTGTCTAGTGTCTATACCCCTGTCTTTTTCTCTAAGGAGAATGCTGCCACCAGTGGGATCTAACCCACTTAATTTCTGCTCTCGGGCTAAGGCAAGTCTTTCTTTGGCGAGGGCAAGTTCTTCCCGCTCGATCCTCAGATTGACTTCCCTCATCTTCGCTTCATGCTCCCTTCTCTGAGGGGACGTCATTCCTCTCTGAGAAGATGCCTGAGAGACATGTGTTCGAACAGATCTGTTAGAGCCTCTGGAGAGAGACCTAGCTCGTCCGTTCCCAATGTTAGGCCTGCTTGAGCGTGGGCCCGGGGCTCCCCCAGTTCCACTCTCATGCCTGCTTAAGTTGGTCCTCGTAAGCCTGCCGACTACCACTGGACCTTTGTTTGCCTCGTCTCCTGATAACTCCTCCTCGTCTTCCTCCTCTGTATGGAGGTCGAGGTCTGGGTCACCAAGGGTTCCCTCTAAGGGAGGCATGTTCCCATCAGCATTGGGGGGACCTGTGTTAGAGGACCTCCTGGCATCGTACGTCTCTAAGAGACCTATCAGAAATGCGATGGTAGGGTTAGAACCCTGGTTTAGCTTCCTGGAGGCACACAGTTGTCTCATCTCCTTGAAGCTAAGAGCTGCATATCGTGACATGACCTGTGGAGGGTCACTGACCACTAAGGGAGTCTCCGCAGACTCTCCGTGGACCGACATGCTTCTAGTGAGGTGTAAGTGATGCACCTACCTACACTATTTGTTTACCTACTGATCCCTTGCTAAGAGTTGTAGTCAGGGTGTGCTAAGCCCTGTTACGCTACAACAGCTGGTTCAGTAGAACTCAGAGTATTCTAAGTTAAGTTATATGTACCTGGGTACTTATGTGATCTTTCACTTTGATATTCTTAGGATACGTGTGTGGTAAAACAACAGCAAGCTAAAATCCCAACCGCTGCTCACCAATGTGAGAAGTTGGCCTGATATGTAGTGCTCACTATTCTAGTGATCACTGTGTATCATTCCAACCGACCCTCATTGATGATTGGTTGTAAGTCAACCTTTTAGACCAGCTATCCTAGTAGCGTGGATACGAGCAGTCTTTAGGCTAAACTCTAGAGGGCGTGTTAAGCCAGCTGTTTACCATCACATATACCCCTTGAACGTCAAGTGAAAGGACACCACACAAGTTGTTATGAAAATAAAGGATATTTATTTATAACAAGACTACCCTGGCTCTTTATGAGTCAGGGAGCTAAGCACACTACAAAACTCTTAGAAAATACTTCAGTTGCACAATTTACACAAATGCCCGAAGGGCACGAGAAACCATCTACGCTAACAGTGAAATGCGAGTGGTTAGAGTCTGGAGTTACTGATTCCGGAGTGATCCGATCAGTGGGACTAAACGAAAAAGGAACTGGACACTTGTAGAGCGAACCTGCGATGGAGCACCGAAATGCTCGAGTTACCTAGCCCAGAGGCTGCGGCTGCGTGAGGTTCGGCAAGATGTCGGGAGTCCTCGTTGTAGTCTCAGGAGCCTGAAAGAAGAAGTTGCTGGCAGGCGACCAGTGTCGATGTTTCAGCGAGATCCAAGCCTGGATCGGTGTTGAAGGAAACCTGAAAGCAGAGGGGACTCAGTTCTCAACCGCTAGCCAGCGATCGTGTGGGTACCAGGAAGGTACCGGCTGAAGTCACCTCGACCAGGTGAGTGGATGACGTCGGACTCGGCTGTTCCTCGGACCAGGAGGCGCGGCGGCGACCAGGATGGAGGGCGAGCTGTCCCACGAAGGTGTCTGCTGTCGATGATGCTGGGCCCAGGAGTGGGGCAGCAGGTCTTGGCAGTGGCAAACCCACGCGGGGGAGTCAAGATGGCGTCTGGAGTGGACCAGGAGGGTCCGAGGTACTCCTCTGTTGAAGGGGAGCAAGGGCCAGTCTGGAGCAACCAGACCAGTGATGAAAAACAAACTATCGTGGTGCGTCGTGAAGAGGGCGCCAAGCCGGTCGGCGAGTGGTCGGACAACGCGGTGAACAGCAAGGAGCAGAAGGGCCCCCACGCAGATCTCGTGGATGCTGGGGAGGCGGACTTCGGTGCTGGAGCCGCTCAGGGTTAGGGCTTCTCAAACCCTAGGTACACTCACTCGAGGGTCCCTCGGTGGGCGTGTTAGATAAGCGTCGTGCAGGTTCTGAAGATGGCCGGTCCCGCAGGTCTCGTCATACCTACGAATCTCAGCTGGGCTGACGGTGTAGGTAGAGGTCAGAGATGGCAGGGAACCCGGGTCTCGTCGAGCTGGGCAGTCTTGATCCGTGGGAGAGACGTACAGCAAACCGCAAGCGCTTAGTTGGTGCCTGCTGGTGCAGGGTGGCTACTCCTTAGCCACAAGGGAGAGTCTTCAGAGAAGTCAAGAGTTCCTTTCGTGGAAAGTAGTTCAAGATTCAGAATTATCCAATTTGGGAAGGGGACCCGCTCCCACCTTTATTCTAGGAAAAAGGGGCTGGCCTGCGACTAGGTCCTACCTATGGGTGGGACCAGGAGGGGGGTGGTTACACCCCTATCCTTTGTCCGGCTTCGCCCCAGCTCAGGGGCTGGTGTGCCCCCGAAACTGGTTTGAGCCGGGCTATGCACAGTGAGCACCGGGGTGCCACTTGCAATCACCTTCCTTTCAGCCCTGCCTACCTGGGATACACAAACCCTGTCTGGGATGGTGCTAACACCGCCCTCGACAGGAAACCCTTTGTCCAAGCTCCCTTCGCTGGAAGGTCTCCCAGCAGCAGAAGGTCAGACTTGTGTCTGGTGGCAGCATCCATTTTGTGATGCTGAGGCTTGAGTCAACTTTAACCGGGGTTCAAGGTTACTTCCATGTCGTGCCCCTCTAAAAGGGGGGAATGCTAACCCCGTCGCCAGAATTGGCGAGGGGTTCGTATTCCAATTCGTATGACACCTTACTCGACATGTGTAGGTGATGCGATGCCAAAGTTAGCAAATAACCGCAAGGATTATAATGCATTTTAAGGTAGTTGGCCCGCGTCACCATGGAACGGCTATTTAGGACTTGGTTCCGCAAGCCGTCAACGGGCTCAGCTCGCGCCAGAGCACCGTCCCACATGATCCCCAGCACTCTGCCTTCAGGATTGATAAGGCCTGCCATAGGAGTGACTGATAGGAATCCATGTGTCCATTTTAGGGTTAGGTATAGGAATACTACACCTACAGCAACGGGTGATTACACCACCTTGCCCCAGCTGTCGTGCAGCCAGTTGTGTCAAATTTGGGCGGCCATCCAGGGGTGGCATAATACATGCTGCAGCCCCTGGTAGGCCCTGGGTACACCGATGCCCTGGATACCTGTGGTATGCTGAGACAGGGACTGACAAGGCGGCCCAGTTCCAATTAGTGGATGCACCTAATGTACATGTGTTAATTTCGAGAGAGAACAGCTAGGCTGTGGGTCTGATTGGCAGGCCCACAGCCAGGGAAAGTCGTAAACCAATGAAGCAAAAGCAAAAAAATCTGGTTGATCATAGGATTGCAGACCCTACTCTCCTACACGGCTGAGGAGGTCAAGTAGCTTGAGAGGGAGCACTGGGGGATAGCCGACTCCCTCAGCAGCACAGGACAAGACACCCAGTCAAGAGTCGAGGCCTATCCCCAGAAAACATATCAATGCCCGAAAATGGCTCGAACCAAGAGTGTGGGGCCAGGTCAGGCAAATCAAACTGATAAGTACACATGGGCGATGGGCCACTGTTGAGATGCCACTGGCCGGGATGGATGACCAAGCCCCTGACCCCTCATTAAGGGACATTATGCTGGCAATTAGAGACTTGCTTGGGACCCTGGAACCAAAACTGGACTCCGTAGCAGAACCAGTCACCCTACTCAGGGAAGATCTCCAGAAGATGGCGGACAAGATGCCAAGTGCCGAGACGAGCATTGGGTCTACAGTCCAAAACAAAACGCCTAGAGGAGCAAGTGTCAAAGCTGACCAAAAACCAGACAGGAATTTTGGCTAGACTGGAGGACCAGGAGGGCAGAGTGTGCCGAAATAACATACAGGTGATGGGCGTTCCCAAGACAATGGAGGGGCCATCAATGGATCTCTTCCTGGAAGACCTAATCATGAATGAACTTAAGCCTAAACGCCTAGCCACCTTTTTCTCAGTGAAGAGATCACACCGTGCATTAGGACCTAGGCCACGCCCGGGGGCCCCACCCCGCACGATCATAGCTCGTACACTAAATTACAAAAACAGGGATGTAATCCTTCAGGCGGCACGCCAGCACGGTGACCCACAGTACGAGTACGCCAACGTCCAATTTTTCCCAGACTTCATGCTCCAGGTACAGTGCCAAAGACGTACTTTCGACAGAGTGAAAAGGGCCCTCCGAGAACAAAACGTGAAGTACATCATGATATTTCCAGTGAAACTGAAGACCCTTGACGAGGGGAAATCCTAATTCTTCAACTCACCTGACGAGGCAAGCGATTGGCTGGAGGGCTGGCGGACGGCTGGGCAGAAGGAGGGTAGGACCAGATAAGTAAACAGGAGTGGGGGCTACAATAACCAGTGACTCTCCCTTCCATATATTCGGTTTGGGTGGAAGCGGGGAGGGAGGGTTTGGGGGACTCAGGGTTGGAAATGTAAAAGAACTGGCACAAAGTGACATTTGGAATTCAACTTACAATCATATGGGTTGTGACATAGGAAGCCATTGTATGATTTATCTGCTTGGAGCCTACAGACAGAGATGCTCTCAGGAGGAGTTAAGGGGTATTGGAACATTTGACAGCAAAATTATACAACTAAGGTGCCGATTCCGATCCGTTAAAACCCGGGTACGAACCGTCGGACGGAGCGTTTTCTCCGTCCGACTCGTACCCGGGAAAAATACCTTACAAACATGCAAGTACGATTCGTACGCAAACACCATTTGCATACGAATCGTAAAAACCAACGACCGACCAAAAAATACCCACAATTCTGATCTGGGACACCGCGGACGTGACGTCCGGACCGAGTCAGTCAGCGTTTCACGAACCAGCAAGTACGATTCGTGCCGACGTGACTCCGCACGGACAATATTTTACGGCAGCCAAAAACTGCCGGGAAATCAGGACGACGCGCAGAAGGAGCACCTGTACGCGACGGACAGCCATGGACCCCAACCTACGTGTCATCCCGGCCCTCATAGCAGTCCACCTGGTGTACAGGAACCGACGCAGATGCCGCAGAAGGTCAGAACAACACCCAGGGGCAAAGGGGGGGCAGGGGCAGGGGCAGGAAACATAACCCCCACCCAAGTCCAAAATCACACATGCCCTGTACATACCTGACCCCCAGGGCCTGGTCACTTCGGGGGTGGGGGCGTCTCCACCAAGGCCTGCGTCCGCCACAACGGAAGTCAACATGGACGCGAACCGGCATCACAACAATTGTGGTACGCACCGTACCCACGCCTTAAGAGCGTGGGTACGGGTCATACCACGCCCACCCCTACGTCACCCCAACAATGGCGGTACGGCCCGTACCCATGTCCCGAAGGTGGGGTGGGGGTACGGCGCGGACATGGGGGGGGTGCTGGGGTACGGCGCGTACGTGGAGGGGTGTGCTGGAGGGGTGTTCGGCGCATATGCAGGCAACTATTTGGACGTCTCCATAGTTGCTATGGGAGTTCGCACCGTACGGTGTTTTTTCCATACGGTTGTGCATTCGGACGGACGGGACGGATCGTACTTGCGCGCTCGGACTTCAGTTTCCCGAATCGTAGATAAAACTGTCCGGGGACGTATCGGACACTTTTTCCGACTCGAGGACGTGTCGGGGAATTTTCCCAATGCGATTCGTATGGATTTTTTCACATACGAATCGTACTTGCCAGTTTGTACGGGACTTGTACGATTCGTACGGAAAAAAAAACGGATACGATTCGTACGGGGAATATTTTTCACGGATCGGAATCGGCACCTAATTGTTATAACTGCACAGTTAGGGCGACAGGCACTCTGCATGTTGGGGAGGTGGGAGGCCTTCCACAAAACTAGCAGGGCTGCAGGGAGGGAGGAGTTGGGTAAACTGTTTAACCTTGCTGTTTGCTATTGTATTGTTGCTCAAGACAGATATAGTCATACTACGATGCATGCGGAAGCTGGGTCAATCTGGGAGGGGGGACTTTTTTGGGCAGCCAATGGCCATGGCCATAATTATGGGTAAATCAGCAAACATCCGTGTCTGGACTTGGAATGTGAATGGACTGGGGTATAAGATTAAACGTATGCTTGTCCTTCAGCATATCAAGAGTCATTCCCCAGGCATAGTAATGATGGATTAGTTACTTACTTGTAATCTTAGTTCGAATCCAGGGGTATACTCAAAGTCATAATCTGTGAATAATCCCTGCCCACGTGCGGGATCCCGGAGCATATAGAAAATACATATAAATATCTATATATACATATGTGAAAACATATACATGCAGCCTAAAATGTTTCCAACATTTACATAGGTTTGCAATGTAAGAAAAATACCCTCCTAACCCATAAGGAAAAGTGGACATGTGCTGAAAAGTTGTCATACAATAATCCTTTATTGCCATAAGGAAAACTGTAATTGCAGGCAGTTGCCTGTAGGCTGCATAGCAGAGCAATAATGAAACAAAGAAACTGACACCTTGCCTTTAAGACTTCCAAGGGTTAGGGTACCCTGCCTTTAAGACCTGCAAGGAGACCCTCTGCTCCCATCATGCACCACAGGTGACAGTTAGGCCAGTTCTTTTTGACGGTGCATTGTGTAGAGACACCTGAGTAGAGGAAGCAATGAATCTAGCACAACTACAGTAATGCTCGTCCGGGGAGGAGGGATGGTCGCTTATGACGTTGATGAGTATACCCCTGGATGAGAACTAGGATTACAAGTAAGTAACTAATCCTTCTCATCCAGGGGATACTCATCAATAGTCATAATCTGTGAATAGAGTAGCAAGCCCATACCAACTACCTCGCAGACGAGGCAATGCAAACAAATTCCTCAAAGAGGCCTGCCCAACCTGGGCATCGGCCTGTGCATCAGAATCTAGACAGTAAGGGTGTGTGAAGGTATGCACCGATCGCCATGCAGCTGCCTTACAGATTTCACATTGGAACATTGCGAAGTAGAGCTGTGGTAGAAGCTTTCCCTCTGGTAGAGTGTGCTTTAGGTTTGCCTTGTAAAGTCTTGTGAGCTAACTGGTAGGATAAAGCTATACAAGAGACAATCCATCGAGAAATGGATCTGTAGTTGATAAAGAGCCAGTCAGATTTCCTAAGTGTGTGAGTTTTGGCAAGGTAAAACTTCAATACTCTCCGGAGATCTAAAGAGTGTTAAGATCTCTCAGGGGGAGTGGAAGGTTTAGGAAAGAAGGAGGGTAGAGTAATAACCTGATTGATGTGAAAATCCGAGACCACCTTAGGAAGGAAGCTCTGATGTGTACGTAATACCACCCTATTGGCATGAAACACAGTAAAAGGCTCCTTACAGCACAGCGCCTGAATCTCGCTCCCCCTGCGGGCTGATGTGATAGCTACTAAAAAAGCAGCCTTCCAGGTCAAATGCTGCAAAGATGCCTTATGAATCGGCTCGAAAGGAGCACCCATCAGTTTAGTAAAAACAATGTTAAGTTCCCAAGGTGGAGAAGGGGATCTCACTGGGGGATAAACCTTCCTGAGTCCCTCCAGAAAGTCCTTGACCACTGGCATTTGAAAGAATGACCCCTGGTTCGGAGACTTCCTGTATGCCGTAATTGTAGCCAGGTGAACCCTGATGGAGGAATATTGCAGGCTGGACTTAGCCAAGTATAACAAGTTAGGAAGGATCACTTGCTCCTGAATCTTGATCGGATCATAAGCATTGTCCTTACACCACAGGTAAAACCTCTTCCACTTGAAAGCATAAGATTTCCTAGTGGAGGGCCTCTTTGCTTCCTTGAGAATACTCATACAGTCCGCTTAGAGGTCTAAGTGCCCGTACTGGATGACCTCAGGAGCCATGCTGTCAATCGCAGGGACAAGAGGTTGGGATGAAATACTCTCCCTTCGTTCTTGGTCAGCAGGTCCGGGAGGCAGGGCAGCCTCCGGTGTGGGGCCCCGGACAGCTGTAGAAGATCCAGATACCACCACTGGCGCGCCACTCCTGAGCTATCAGGATCATTCTGGTGTTGGTCCTGTAAAATTTCTGTATGAGTGGTGGAAAAGCGTACAGCAATGTCTGCGACCATTTGATCAAAAGTGCATTCCCCCATGATCCTTGTTGTGGGAATCTGTACGCGAAGACGGGGCATTTTGAATTTGCCGCGTCTGCGAAAAGGTCGATGTCTGGCACTCCCCAGTGCCGAAAATTGTCCTGAGCGACTTCATCGTTTAGCACCCAATCGTTCCCTTCTACGAAGTCTCTGCTGAGAGCATCTGCTTGCATGTTCAAGGTCCCTGGAAGGTGGACAGCCACGATCGTGAGACTCCTCGCCAGAAGCCACTTCCATATGGTCTGGGACTCCAGAGACAGGACCCTCGACCTGGTGCCTTCCTGCTTGTTCAGATAGTACATTGTAGTAGTGTTATCTGTCTGAATCTGAATGGAACTGGACTGGAGAGATGGGTACAGAGACTTGAGAGCCTGATGAACTGCCCTTAGCTCCAGGAAGTTGATGTGATAACTTCGCTCTGTCTCGGACCAGAGACCTTGTACCTGAAGCTGGCCCATGTGAGCTCCCCAACCCTGCAGTGAGGCATCCGTAACAATAGTCTGGGTCGGAATGACCTGGTGAAAAGGGACCCCTTGTAGAAGGTGCGACCGTTTCAAACACCATTTGATGGAGTCCCTGGCAGCCTGAGGAAGGGACACACGATCTTACCAACGGCCTGACTGCTGCGTCCACTGATCTTCGAGGGACTGCTGCAGAGGCCGCATGTGAAGTCTGGAACAATAAAGATGCATGAGGCCATCGATCCCAGCAGCGACGACACCTGCCTGGCTGTAGGATGTGGAGCGCTGAGAAGAGCCGGCACTTGATCAGTATTGATGGCAACCTCTTCTCCGAAGGACACATGCTTGCCCTTGCGTTGTCCAGGGAAGCGCCCAAGTAATGCATCTTCTGTGTCGGATTGAGGACTGACTTCTTGTAGTTGACTTGCAACCCCAGGGAAAGAAGAAGTTGGAGATAGTAGGTGAGATGGCTCTGGAGTAGTGAAGGTGTGGAACTCTTTAGGAACTAAGTCGTCTAGGTAGGGATAGACAAAGATTTTCCGCTTGCGGAGGAACGCAGCCACCACAGCCATGTACTTGGAGAACGTTCGGGGGCAGATTTGAGCCCGAACGGAAGTACTCGGTACTGATCGTGCCATTGAGACACCTGGAACCTGAGGAATTTGTGATGCTTCACTGAACACAGGAATGTGAAAGTAGGTGTCCTGCAGGTCGATGGCACACATCCAGTCCCCCTGGTGAAGATGTGGGCATATCTGGTGCAGGGCTAGCATCCAAAATGTCCCTTTCCTTATAAACTTGTTCAGCAGGCGCAAATCGAGGATAGGTCTGTACTCTTTGGTTACTCCTCGTTTTTGGACCAGGAAATACCGTGAGTATACCCCTTGGGTTCGCTGAAGGAGAGGGACCTTTTCTATGGCTCTTTTGGAGAGAAGGGTATACATCTTGCCTTGTAACAGTAGCTTGTGTTGTTGTGGAAGGCACTTCAATTGTGGAGGAACTTGCGGGGGAGGAGACTTGAACCTCAGCAAGTAGCAATGTTGCACAATATTCAGCACCCATTTGTCTCTTGTTATGGTTTCCCACTCTTCTAGATGAAAAACAATACTCCCTCCTACCGGAGTGGCGAACGGGCGCGAAGGAAGCAATGCCTCACTGCTTTGGAGGCTGCTTGGAGAAGGACTGCTGTTGTTTATTGTTCCCCCTTCCTCTGCTAGGACGCTTCTGCTGGAATTGTGGCCTCTGCTGGTTTTGGGAGGACCATTGAGGGGTTTGAACCCTCTGCTGGAAGGGGCGCTTGTCGTATTGACGGAAGCGTTTATGAAAATCCTTCCGCTTTTCTAGTCCAACTGCTTTGACCGTGTCCAGTTCGGTCTTCATCTTTGTCATCTCCTCATCTGCATGAGAGCCAAATAGGGAGGAGCTGTTGAAAGGCAGGTTGAGAATCCTCTTCTGGGCGTCAAGTTTAAGACCTGTGAGGCGCAGCCATGCTGAGTGCCGCGAGCAGATGCCGTGTGCATAGCCATGCGCGGCGAGGTCGGAGGCGTCTGCATCAGCGCTGATGACCTGGTTTGCTACCAAACCACCCTCTCCTGCAGGATCTCTTGGAAGTCCTGTCAATCTTCTTTGGGAAGCTTGTCAGTAAACCTAGCCAGGGAGTCCCAAAGAGACCTGTCGTAACGACCTAGGAGGGCTGATGCACTTGCTACCTTCATAGTCGATGCAGACATACTACACATCCTCCTGCCACAACAGTCCATTTGCTTACTCTCCTTTTCTGGGGGGACTGAAGCTGATGAAGCTGCGGAGTGCGCTTTCCTGGCGGCTGCCACAATGACTGAATCTGCCGGAGGATCAGACATAAGGAGCAAGAGATCTTGGTCTGGAGGCAGGGGTGAGGAACGTGGCCATAGCTGGTTCTAAAAAACCTTGCACCAGAGGTAGCAGAGGCCTGGGAGACGTACGATGCTGCAATGTCTCAAAAATGACTGATGTGGGGATCACGAGAGTATACAAACTGATATTCAGTTTCTTAGCTCCTCTGCCAAGTTAGTCAGTGAAAGTCCCAATGTCATCTATGGGAGACACCCTTGAAGGTGGCGTAGAAGAAAGGGTTGGTGAGTAGTCCCGAACAGAAGACCTAGTGGAAGAAGACCAGGTGGATGATCTTCGGCGCCTTCTCTTATGTGCAGGTTCGTGGTGCGGGCTAGGACAACCCCGTGACCGGCAATCGGAATGCGACCTGGGTCGTTTGGTATGAGACTTTGAAGGCTTCTCAGGAACGTCTCTCTCAGGGTCTTTTGTGGTCCTAGAGGGCAAGTATGTCTGTGAGTAGTCCGAGCCCGGACTTCTGTGGACGCCTCCCCCTCTGAAGTCCTTCAGCTACCGTGGCGACAGGCCGAAAACCTCCTGTTCGCCAGCCCTAGGAGATCTCTCTGGAGAAATCTGTACAATATTCAGCCCTGGGGATGATGAATGGGCTCTCGACGTCGCCCAGGACCTCAACGTCGATTTGCGCCGAGCTTCCTCCGAGGCCGCTGCAGTGTTGTCCCTCGACGTCGAACGCCTCGACGTCGACAAGGTTTGCACCACCTTCATCTTCCATCTGTGCGGCGATATGCTGTAAGAACGCCGTCCTGTCCTCGACGTTGGTCCCGACGTCGACTGCCAGCGGTGCTGGGGGAACCTCGACGTCGACCTCACATGGCGCCTTCCTGACGTCGATCTCCTCGACGTCGAATGCCTTGACCGCGACGACGTTTGACGTCGACAGTCTGGCTACTCGCGGCAGGGTCTTCGCCGGCGAGTCTCTCGATGCCGACCCTCTCGAGGGTGGCGGAGAATGCCTCGCCGTCGACAGAAGCCTCGATGTCGATGGGGCGTTAACAGGTCTCTCTGGACCCACAGCCTTCGAGCCCGAAGTGCTGTGCCTCAACGCCGACTTACTGGCATGCGGCGGAGGGTCTCGACGTCTAGACAATGACTTGTCCCTCAACGCTGAAGAGTGCCTCGTCCTCTTCGTCGACGGTGAACATTCTGTCACCTGCTTCTTCCTGTAATCAGGGGAGGTGGAACTATGCCGTTTTCAATGTTGCTTGCTGGAAGAGGAGTCTCTGATGTCTCCATGGCCACCACCATGATGGCTTCTATCCTTCTCCAGCTGGGCATGAAGCTTGATGCGTTCTCTGTCACGCAGAGTCCTTTTAGAAAACTTCTGGCAATGATAACACTGGTCAGGGTTGTGTGAAGAAGAAAGACACACAATACACACTCAGTGTGGGTCTGACAGTGCCATTTTCTTGCCACAGGAAGGACATTTTCGAAATAAAGCAGGCATTCTGACTGGAAAAAAATTAGTAAAAGTCAGAAAACCTGTAGAATATACTTCAAGGAATCAAGAAATGTCGAATTTTCAAAGAAAATGTCGAATATAACCAAATTCAGTCAAAAACTGAAGATCTCAAACTCGAGAATCCTCACATAAGGAGCCGGAAAAAAGAACTGATCTAACTGTCACCTGTGGTGCATGATGGGAGCAGAGGATCTCCTTGCAGGTCTTAAAGGCAGGGTACCCTAACCCTTGGAAGCCTTAAAGGCAAGGTGTCAGTTTCTTTGTTTCATTATTGCTCTGCTATGCAGCCTACAGGCAATTGCAAATTTTAATTATGGCAATAAAGGATTATTGTATGACAACTTTTCAGTGCATGTCCTCTTTTCCTTATGGGTTAGGAGGGTATTTTTCTTACAATGCAAACCTATGTAATTTTGGAATTTTTGCCATGTTGGAAACATTTTAGGCTGCATGTATAGGTTTTCACATATGTATAGATATAGATATATATATGTATTTTCTATATGCTCCGGGATCCCGCACATGGGCGGGGATTATTCACAGATTATGACTATTGATCAGTTTGCCATGGATGAGAAGCAAGAGACATTCCTCAGAAGGAGCAGATACAGGGCGCTAGACCGCTTTGGATACAGATTAGTGGCATACTCGGGGTACTCAACAGATGCCCGAGGGGTGGGAATTCTGATGCGGAACACACTGCCTTTCACCATAGATGGTACTTGGGCTGATGTGGCCGGCTGCTGTGTGGTAGTGGCAGGCAGATGGGATCGATAGTGCTATGCTCGTTCTACATACCTCCAAAGCTCCAGACAATTACTCTCCCAAAGATTAGCGAGATTCTGGTAGGGCACCCTGCAGGCACCCTTCTGATGGGAGGGGATGCCAATGCAGACTTAGATCCGGAGCTAGACCGCTTCAGTGCAATGGCGGGGCAGAATGGAGAAAGGGTCCTCTCTAGTTTCCTGCCCGCCATGGGTATGGTGGGCATCTGGCGGACGCACAAATCTCAGAAATAGCAATATACATATTATTCAGCGCACCATGGTTCCCTCTCAAGAATAGACTACTTATTAATGCTAAATGATAAGGTGGGAGAATTTTCATCACCAACACATATGGCTAGGGACATCTCTGATCATTCCCCGGTTGGTGTTACCATCTGGGGCCCGCCCATCAACAAAGCATCATTTCTGAGGGTTGACCCTTGGCGGTTAAGGGACCCCAAACTCAGAGACAGACTCCGGGTGGGAACGGACCTTTTACTTTCAGGAAAAAATAGGATTGGTGGAATCGCACCACACCATCTAGGAAGCTACTAAACAATACTAAGGGGTCAGGCAAAAGGAAAGAAGAGGCATTACAAATAAGGTCACTAGAGCAAGAAATACTCCAGATTGAGGGAGAGGTGACGGCCCGGGGTGGCACAGACCAGCGGCATGTATTAGTTTTGCGCCAGGTTGAGTTGTGTCCTGTGGCTGAGGTTGAGGCACGTCCTAGCACCTCTGGCAACGCAACATCAACTGTATGATATGGGTGATAAGGCCTCTAGGCAATTGGCCTGGCTTGAGAAACGAGACAGGGAACGATCGTGGGTGGTCAGTATGAGAGACAAAGCTGGGGCACTCCAAATGTCCAGTATGGAACTGCAGAGGCTTTTGCTTCCTACTATGAAGATGTGTATTTGCCAGTGAGCACAAGATCCGAAAGTGATTGTGGCGAGCTGCTGAAAGACTTTTCTTTGCCAACACTGTCTGCGGAATATAACAGAGGAGGAATTGTCTGGTGCTTTGGGATCCTTAAAATCAGGGAAGGCAGTAGAGTCTAAATAGTCTCCCAATTGAGCTATTTATAAGCCTTGCCTCCAAAATAACATCACCACTAAGGAACATGCTAGTAGAGGCTCAGAAAGAGAGACATTTGCCCGTTGACCAGCATGTGGCCATCATTGTAGTCATACACAAGGCGGTCAGTCCCCCGGACCAGACCAGTGAAGCTCCTACTGGCCAATCTCTCTGCTTAAAGTGGAGGTTAAGGTGTTGGCAAAGGACTTGGCCAATAGACTGGTGTTAGACCTGGCACCATTGGCGTGGGTTTCCCTTCCATTTTTTGCTATTGCCTCCTCTGTTTTTGCTATATCAGTGCCACAGTGCAAGTGCTCCCTATTGTAAAGTGTTGTATTGAATTAGTGACTCCATGATTGGTTTATTTGATTTACTTGTCAGACCGTAGTACAGTGCAGCATGTGTGCCCAGGGCATGTAAATCAAATGCTGTTGGTGGGCTTGCAGCACTGGTTTTACCACCCACAGAAGCAGCTTGTAAAGTGTGTCTCAGGCCTGCCATTGCAGAGCCTGTGTGCAGTCTGTAACTGCCATGTCGACTTAACAAGTGCACCCACTTGCCAGTCCCTAAACCTTCCCTTTTCTTTATATCAGACACCCCTAAGGTAGGCCCAAGGGCAGGGGGTGTTGTAAGTATATGGTAGGACATGCCCTGGTGTGTGTGGCATGTCCTAATAGTAAATTAAAGCCATTTTCATTTTTCACTATTGCAAGGCTACTAGTCCCCATGGGCCAGAATGGGCAGTTTGATTGTAACATCTTATAATCCTAACTGACCCAGGGAACATGGTAGAAATTCGAGTTTAGTATGCCTGAACTCGGAATGATAAAACACATCTTTTAGTGAAGTTGGTTTTAACATTCTGTGTTTGAAAATGCCACTTTTAGAAAGTAGGTATTTTCTTGCCTAACTGTCCAATCCTGCCTCTGCTAGGTTGTGTATTCCATGTCTGGTTTGTGAGTGAGAGGGGCTGGGGGATTCAAGGAGGCAGGGTGAGTCAGCACAGGGCTGGATAGACCTATCTGCATGTAGAATGGTGGGAGGAGCTGCACTTGGGTCTGAATAGGGTTGTGCCTGCCTTCCACAATGCTGGCTCCACCTCCTGTGGTGCGTCTGTAACCCTGGCCCACATTGTCAAAGAAAAGAAGAAGTCCTGTAAACAAAGTGCTCCAGGACTGCACCGAACTGGTTTGGACTACGTACAGACACTCTCTGCCTTCAGAGACAAAGGATTTTGGTGTATAAAACAAGGGGACCCAGACCCCAGAACTTTAGATCACTTCTGGGAATCAAGACGACCCTTTGCCAAGGATAAGAACCCAGGAAGCTGTAGGAGGAGACTGCCCCAGTGCTGTGCTGTTGGGGTTGGCCTGCAGTAGTTACTTTATTGCCAAGGAAAGGAGAAAAGGAACTGTGTGTACTTTTGCAATCTTGAAGAAGAATCCCCAAGGGCTTGAACTGAGCTTGCCTCTTGCCTGAAGTCTCAGGGATGCAAGACTTCACCACCAGCTCCTCTGAATTCCCTTGCTGTGGAATTCTACCAGCAGAGAGGTGCCTACTGTTGTTTGGACCCTCTGAAGAGACTGCGAGTAGCAGGGAGCTGGAAGTGCGACGCAACGAGGAGAAGCGTGTCACCGCTGCAGCTATTCGCCATCGCATCATTGACGAAATGCGTCGCATCACCGGAGAAGCGTGTTGCCGTCGCAGAGGTTGCCAGCACATCACTGGAGAAGCATGTCGCAGGGCCTATTGCGGCTCAGAAGTTACCGAGCTCGCTGCACGGCTGTCGGGCATGCAAACATCGCATCCAACGTTGTTGCATCGCATCAAGACGCCATTTTCTCGCAACGCACCGGATCGTCGCATCGAGGCGCCATCCTGTCGCATCGCACCGGATCACAGTAAGAAACCAACGCATCACCTCCTCTCCGGTAAGGAACCGACGCATCACCTCCTCTGCGCTGCAGTAAGGAACTGATGCATCACCTCCCCCAAAGCAAGGAACCGATGCATCACCTTCCCTGTGACCCTTTTGTTTGTATTGCGTGACGCATCCAAGGTACTTTGAGATTAAAGTGTCGCATTTACCATCTACATTGAACTAAGCTATTTTCTATACAGTATTGTGATTTTTGGTCGTTTCGTCTAGTGTTAAGTCTAGTAAAAATTACTTATTTTTCTAAACTTGTGTGGTGTCCATTTGTAGTGCTTTCACTGTATTACTGCATGTGTTCACAAATGCTTTACACACTGCCTCTGAGATAAGCCTGTCTGCTCGTGCCAAGCTACCAAGGGGATGAGCAGGGTTTATTTTAGAAGTGTACCCCTTTACCCTGACTAGAAGCAAGGGTCCCTATTTGGTCAAAGGTACCTACCTATGCCAACTAGAGACCCCCAATTCTAACATTGGTGGCAGCGGTGGGATTTGTACTTGAGTTTGTGACTCATATACAGTATTGGTGTACACTTCTAGTGAGTGCAGACCATAACGCGACCCCATTCTTTTTGGTAGAATTTTCCTTGGAACTTCTTTTTGCTTTTTTAAAACTGCCAACCGTTTTTCACCATGAGCAATGCAGCATCCAACGCATCTATGGATCTACAGTTTGAAGAAGATAGGGTTGATACCTACACTGTGCCACAGCTTAAAGCCTTCTGTAAAAAATTTAAAATCCCTGTGAAAGGCATTGCCAAGAAGGAAGAGTTCCAAAAGGCGCTGAGGGCCTGTTTGGAATCTAGAAATGCTATTGAGCCTCTTGAAGAGCCTATGGGAAAAGGCAGAGAATACAGATGGGCAGCTGGATGGGCCATTGGGCCTGACCGGGGAGAAAGTACTTTTAAGGCCAGGCAGCAGTGTTTCTTGAAAGGGCCTGTCCCCAGAGGGGCTGAAGGACAGGGAGAGAGATAGGTTGGAGCTTGCCAAGCTCAAGATGGGTGGGCAGATGGAGTTGGAGAATAAGAAGTTAGCCTTGGAGGAAAAGAGGATGCATTTAGAGCATGAAAGGATGCTGAGGGAATTGAAATTGAAAGCCAAGAGTTTAGAGATTACTCCCTCTGGTGGCAGCACACCATCCGTGCCTGTAGAAACAAGAGTGTTCATTCCCAAGGATGTTATTAAGGAGTTTCAAAAGAATGAAGGTATAGAGCAATGGTTCAAGGCCTATGCGGTAGCTATGTCCTCCCACCGGGTTCCTGAGAAGGATTGGGGAGCGGGGTTGTGGGAGCGGTTCCTCAGTGGCGGGCGGGACACATTTTTTTAGATTTGCCTTCTGAAGTGCAGAATTCTTATGTACAGATGAAAGAGGCCTTAATGTCCCGGTATGGGTTGACCTCTGAGCTTTATAAACAAAGGTTTAGGAATTGTAAGAAACTGGAGTCTAGCCCTTGGGTAGAATATGTTTCTTTCTTTGGCAGAGCATTGGATGGTTGGGTGAAGGGTAGCAAAGTTAATGCTTTTGAAGAGCTCTATAATTTGATTTCATGGGAGCACTTGTCAAATAATTGTTTTCCAGAGCTACGCCAGCACCTTATTGATAGCAAGCTGACTAACCCTAGGAAGCTTGCTGAGGAGGCGGACCGCTGGGTGAGCACCCGGGTCCAGAAGGGTCATGTGGGAGACTCCACCAAAGGTGGGCAGGGTCCCTGCAGAAGAGTGGGGGGTGGGGGGGGCAAGGGCAAACAGAGGGAGTTCCAGAAAGGGCCCCAAAGTAATCCCCAAGGGAACCAATGGAAAGGTTCCCAGCCTCCCCATGAGAAGAAGCCCGGGGCCCCGACAGGTAAACCTGTTCACAGGGGACCCCTGAAGTGCTTCAAGTGTGGTGAAGTGCGCCATAGGTTTTATGATCCCCAGTGCCCGCAGAGAGACAAGACAGCAACCACTGGTGCACCACCCCGGCAGATGGCGAGTGTAGCCCTGGGGGAGGAGATGGGTGCCCAAGGTGGGTGGGGTCCCACAGAGATGTCCCTTGTCTCTTTAGGAGACTGTGAGGTGGTCCCCAGGACCCAGCTGCCTGATAACACTAAGAATTACAGGCAGTGGGTGACCATCAATGGCCATAGAGTGGAGGCTCTTAGAGACACTGGAGCCAGTGTGACAGCTGTTAGGTGTCACCTGGTGTCTGAGGAGCAGGTGGTCCCCAATGCATTTTACCCAGGTGTCTGAGGAGCAGGTGGTCCCCAATGCATTTTACCCAGTTGTTGCCGCTGACAACACAGAGAGCCACTGCAAGGTGGCTCAGGTTCCTTTTGAGTGGGGGTGGGGTCTCTAGTACTCTTCAAGTAGCTGTGAGGCCAGCCATGCCTGTTGACTGTCTATTGGGTAACGATTTGGAGAGCTCCCCTTGGGCTAAGGTGGAGTGTAGTGCTCATTTGGAGATGTTGGGTCTGCCTGAGTGGGCGTGTATGACCACACGGTCCATGGCAGCCAGTAAGGGTGTTCAAGAGGACCTGGAGCTTGAAAGAGTGGCCCAGGTGTCTGCCTTAAAGAGAAGAGGCCGGGGTGCGAGAAACCCACCCCCACAGTTCCCATGGTCCAGGAAGAGGCAGATCTTGAGGGGGATGCCCTGGAACCTACAGGGGAACAGGTAGCTGAACTGGGGGACCTGCCTGAGCTGACCCATTGGCAGCAGGAAGGAGAACCCTCCAGGGAAGAGTTCTGTGAGGAGCATAACAAGTGCCCTTCTCTTGTGGGTTTGCGGCAACAGGCTGCAAACCAGGCACCAGGTGATCTGTCTGGATCACACTGGATCTACTGGGAGAATGGTCTCCTGTATAGTGAGCCTAAGGTTGCTGAGTCTGGGTCAGCCCGTGTGCTGGTGGTATCCCAGCTCTTCAGAGCCTTCCTACTGGGGCTGGCTCATGATGTGCCTTTAGCAGGACATTTGGGGCAGGACAAGACCTTTGAAAGGCTTGTCACCCACTTTTATTGGCCTCAAATGCGCAAGAGTTCAGATACTCATTGCAGGACCTGTCAGACTTAAGGGGAAGAAACACCTGGGCACGGTGGTTTTAGACAAAAAGCAGGCACATTAATACCAAACATTCATTAGAATAACATTGTTTAGAAACCCACACACAAACTGGTATAGTGTATACTTCTATTTTTTCACTTTTTTAAATTAAGAATGTATACTCTTTAAAAAAAATATATATACATAAATATATATTCAAATATTTAACAAGTAGTTTTGAACAACACACAGAATGTCATTATCTTTTTGTTTAAATTAATATAAACATTTTCTTTACACTCGTATTTCTCTTCTTTGTTACTTACAAAAACATTTACATAGTATCTACAATCATATGAGTAATGTTTTTGAAACCGTCCATCAAGTTAATAATCAAATGATTGGCAGTTTGTTAAACAACTAGTCATATACTCAATCTTATAAACCATCCATCATTATGATAATATGAGGAAACTGGCGGCTTGTTGACATACTACGCGCGTTTCGGCATAGGCCTTCCTCAGGACTCCGTCACAGTTGTTACTAAATGAAAATTAGACAAACAATATAATCTGGAATTAATTTGCCTGCTGGATAAATTTGTTATTCTGCAATGGCAAAATCTACGTTAAATATAAAAATGATGCACATCCTTGGTGTGTCACGTTGACTCAGTGCCCACCTATAGAAACAAATGGTGCTCAAGACATCAGAAAGTGAGGGCCACTCAGATGACCTAAGAATAGAACCAAAAAACCCAATATATCATTTCTGGTGGATTTAATAGAGAGATTCCTATTCTCATACAACGTGGAGTCTACTTTCCAAGCTAAGGGATTAAGAAAATCAGCTTCAAGATAAGAAAAAGGGAACGCTGTAAAATAGCTTAACAGACCGTTGGTGTATGATAAGTTAAGTAATAACATTCTGGCTACCCATACCTTAAAAGCATGTGCAAGAAGGATTAGTTACTTACCTGTAATCCTAGTTCTCTTCCAGGGGTATCCTCATCAAAGTCATAAGCACTAGAATATTCCCGCCTTTGCGCGGGACCCCGGAAACACAATCATATATGTGATAAACTTATATGCATCTCTATATATATATATATATATATATATATATATATATATATATATATATATATTCAGTGAAAAAACCATAGGTTTCACACATGCTATAGTTAGCTGGAGATTTTACTCATAAAAAACCAATGAAATTCCCCCGTTATAGTTAGTGCAGGCAACTATAACTCACGCGACCGCAATCCTCTGCTGATGCTAATACTGTATTTAGACACTTATTTGCCCATGTCTTCTTCCATTAAATTTTAGCTATACATATATTACAAATATTTTTTTTTCATAAAGACACATATGTCATCAGCAGAGGATTGCGGTCGCGTGAGTTATAGTTGCCTGCACTAACTATAACGGGGGAATTTCATTGGTTTTTTATGAGTAAAATCTCCAGCTAACTATAGCATGTGTGAAACCTATGGTTTTTTCACTGAATTTGCAAGGTTTTTTAAATGCTAATTCCTAACTATAACGTGTGTGAAACCTATGGTTTTTTCAGTGAATTTGTACGGTTTTTTAAATGCTAAGTTACTTTACGCCGTTCGTGGCGTGCGCGCCCACTTAACGCAGTTCGTTCCGTGCACGCACGGTGAGCTTCGCGCACTGTGCGCGCACAGTGAGCACGCGATGCGCTTCACGCACCACGCGCCCACTTTACGCAGTTAGTGCCGTGCACGCACGGTGGGCATGATGGGTCCATGATGGGTCCATGATGGGCCATGTACGCACGATGCGCTTCGCGCACCGTCCGCACATGGAGGACATATTATGCGCTTCGTTGTGAAAGGTAATTTTTTAAATGTTCCTTAATAGACATATGCCATGCACAAAAGGGGCACTTCGGGCACCATTTGGACACGGGGTGGGGAAAGTGTGGATAGTTTTTTTAAAAAAAAATAATTTTTACCGTACGCGTACGGTAAGCGTAATCGGCGTTTTTTCGAAAAAAAATAAAATTGAATTTGTTGCATTGGGGGTTCTTTTGGGACACCTTAATCAAGGCTAGGTGGTTAGGAGCTGTATAAACAGCCCCTTTACATGTTTTTTGCCTTTGTTTTTCCTCCCCCCTCAGAGTGCGAGAGAGAAAATGGCGGCCGCCGCTTCCTGGTTTCGACCGATTCGAATGTTTACTAAGATCTAACAGCCAATCAGAATCGCGCTCGCGCACGGCACCGTACGCGTACGGTAAGCTTACCGTAAGCGCACGGTAAGCGCCCCGTAAGCTGGCTCAGATATATATATTGATTTAAATGCTATTTTCTCAGGATCTACTGAACATATTTACACCAGACCTACAAAAGGCACTTCCTTGACCTGTAGACTACCTCTCTGCCAAATTTCAAGTAACTCTGTTCGGCCGTTCGGGCTGTAGCTGTGTCTAAAGGTCCTATGGAAAAATGCATGGGAAAAACGCGTTTTGGGACCCCCCTTTTTTCTCAGCCCCCGCTTGACGAATCCCCCCGAGACTTTCAGGGTAGGAGCGGAGCGTAGCGCCCCACCTATTTTGAAAATTTCACGAGGATTCGTCGACCGGCGCCAAAGTTATTCCAAATAGAATGTTGCGGATTTCCTATGGAAACAGGGTCCTAACTATAACGACCGCCAGTAGGTAATATATATATATATATATATATATATATATATATATATATATATATATATATATATATATATAAAAAGAAGCAAATGCAGCCTTTCATAAGTAGAGCTGAATAATGCTGTAAGGACTCCCCTGTATATAATCAATAATATAATCAATATAAATAATATATCATAAAAAACAGGGAAGAAACAAAAGCAAATCATGTTTAAACACTGTTTTAATGCTTTGCATTAGCACAAACACCTCAGATAGGACTGAAAGCATTGTCAGCTCACAGGCTGCATTGCAGAAAAGGATTAGTTACTTACCTGTAATCCTAGTTCTCATCCAGGGGTATACTCATCAAAGTCATAATCTATGAATAATCCCCGCCCATGTGCGGGATCCCGGAGCATATAGAAAATACATATATATACATATATATATACATATGTGAAAACATATACATGCAGCCTAAAATGTTCAAAACATGGAAATGCTGTAAATTACGTATGTTTGCATAGTAGTGCCCCCTAACCCGTAAGGAAAAAAGGAAGCATCAGGCAAATTATAACACAGCACTGCTTTATTGTCATAAAGCAACTTGTAATTGTAAGCATTCGCCAGTAGGCTGCAGCAGAGTATCAAGAAACAAAGAAAACTGACACCTTGCCTTTAAGGCATTAGAGTAGGGGGACCGTGCCTTTAAGACCTGCATGAGACCCCCTGCTCCCATGATGCATTACAGGTGGCAGTTGGGCCAGTTCTTTTTGGCGGTGCATCCGCACCTGAGTAGATCTGCATGCCATACATCACGTACTTAAAGAGACACCATGCTCGTCCGGGGAGGTGGGTGGGTCGCTTATGACTTTGATGAGTATACCCCTGGATGAGAACTAGGATTACAGGTAATTAACTAATCCTTCTCATCCAGGGGATACTCATCAATAGTCATAATCTATGAATAGAGTAGCAAGCCCATACCCCAAGTCTCGCGGACGAGCACGACAGCATCTAAAACAGACAGTAAAAGCACATTTAGCATCACAGTTATGCAAACAGGTTCCTCAGAGAAGCCTGCCCCACCTGGGCGTCGGCCTGTGCGTCTGAATCTAGGCAATAATGGCGCGTAAAGGTATGAACTGAGCGCCATGTAGCCGCTTTGCAGATTTCAGACATGGGAACGTTGCGAAGGAGTGCAACAGTAGAAGCCTTCCCTCGAGTAGAGTGTGCTCTAGGTTTACCCTGCAGAACCTTGTGGGACAGTTGGTAAGACAAGGCTATACATGAGACAATCCATCTAGAAATGGACCTCTTGGAGGCAGCCAGTCCGGTATTCGTGGGCCCATAGTTAACAAAGAGCCTGTCTGACTTTCTAAGTGGAAGGGTCTTAGCCAGATAGAATTTCAAAACCCTCCGGAGGTCAAGAGAATGTAAGGCTCTCTCCGGGGGAGTGGATGGCTGAGGAAAAAAGGTGGGCAAAGTGATCACCTGATTAATGTGGAATTCCGAGACCACCTTGGGCAGGAAGCTCGGATGAGTACGGAGCACCACCCTATTAGCATGAAACACAGTGTAAGGTTCCTTGCAGCAGAGGGCCTGAATTTCACTGACCCTACGGGCCGAAGTGATGGCTACTAAGAAGGCAGCCTTCCAGGTCAGATGTTGCAAGGACGCCTTATGAATTGGTTCAAAAGGGGCCCCCATTAGCTTAGAGAGAACGATGTTAAGTTCCCAGGAAGGGGAAGGAGACCTCACTGGTGGGTAAACTTTCTTAAGCCCTTCTAAGAAATCCTTCACCACTGGCATCTGGAAGAATGAGGTCTGGGTAGGAGACTTCCTATAGGCTGTAATAGCAGCTAAGTGTACTCTGATGGAAGAGTACTTTAACCCAGACTTCGCCAAGTACAGTAAGTAGGGGAGAATAACCTGTTCTTGACCCCGCATTGGATCAAGTATGTTATCTCTACACCAAACGCAGAATCTTTTCCACTTAAAGGCGTAAGACTTACTAGTGGAGGGCCTCTTCGCCTCCCGGAGAATGTTCATACAGTCCGGAGGAAGATCTAAATGTCCGTATTGGATGAATTCAGGAGCCATGCCGTCAAGCTGAGGGAGGGAAGATTGGGATGAAACACCCTCCCCTTGTCCTTGGTCAGCAAGTTCTGTAGGCAAGGCAACCTCCTGTGTGGTACTTCCGACAGCTGGAGTAGATCCGGGTACCACCACTGACGGGGCCACTCCGGGGCTATTAGGATCATCCGAGTCCTGGCCCTGTAGAATTTCTGTATCACAGCCGGGATGAGAGGGAGAGGAGGAAAAGCGTAAAGCAATGTCCTCGACCAGCTGATCAAAAGTGCGTTCCCCTCCGACCCCCGTTGAGGGAACCTGGAGGCGAAGACGGGGCATTTTTTGTTTGCCGCGTCTGCGAAAAGATCGATGTCCGGTACGCCCCACAACCGGAAGATCTCTTGAGCGACGCCTTCGTTGAGCACCCAGTCCTGCGCTTCGACGAAGTCTCTGCTGAGGCCGTCTGCCTGCACGTTCAGGGTCCCTGGCAGGTGAACAGCGACGATCGCCAGGTTTCTTGCCAGAAGCCATCTCCAGATGGACTGGGCTTCCAGAGACAGGACCCGCGATCTGGTGCCTCCTTGTTTGTTCAGATAGAACATAGTTGTGGTGTTGTCTGTCTGAACCTGAACATAGATGGTTTGCAGGGATGGATACAGAGACTTGAGAGCTAGGTGGGCTGCTCGTAGCTCCAAGAAGTAGATGTGATAACTTTGTTCGATAGCGGACCAGAGACCTTGTACTTGAAGCTGGCCCATATGAGCACCCCAGCCCTGCATGGAGGCGTCTGTGACCACTGTCTGTGTCGGAGGCGCCTGATGGAAGGGGACGCCGTGAAGCAGATGGGAGCGATTCATCCACCACCGGATGGAGTCTTTGGCGGTTTGATGAAGGGTGATGGGATCTTCCCAGCGGCCGGACCTCTGAGACCACTGATCCTCTAGTTCTTGTTGCAGAGGATGCATGTGCAGACGAGCATTGAGCACAATGTAAATGCACGAAGCCATCGACTCCAGGAGAGATGACACTTGTCTGGCTGTGGGAAATGCCGTGCTGAGAAGCATGCGGCCTTTCTGAAGCATGGAGGATAACCTCTCCTCCGAAGGACACACGCTTGCACTTGCGGAGTCTAGAGAGGCGCCCAGGTAGTGGATCCGCTGAGTGGGATTGAGGACCGACTTCTTGTAGTTGACCTGGAGGCCCAGCGAGTGCAGAAGGTTGAGGCAAAACGAAAGATGACTCTGGAGTCGAGCAGGAGTGGAACTCTTCAAGAGCCAGTCGTCTAGATAGGGGTAGACGAATATCTTCCGCTTGCGGAGAAAAGCAGCCACCACCGCCATGCACTTTGAGAAAGTTCGTGGTGCGGATTTGAGGCCGAATGGCAGAACCCTGTATTGATAATGCCGGCAAGAGATCTGAAATCTGAGAAACTTTCGATGTTTCGCTGAGACAGGAATGTGGAAGTATGCATCCTGTAAGTCGATGGCACACATCCAGTCCCCCTGGTGGAGATGTGGGAAGATCTGGTGCAGTGCCAGCATTCTGAATTTTTCTCTTTTGACAAATCCGTTGAGTAGGCGGAGATCGAAGATGGGTCTGTACTCTCTGACCACTCCTCGTTTTTGAACCAGAAAATACCAGGAGTACACTCCTAGATTTCTCTGCCTGGTTGTAACCTCCTCTATGGCGTTCTTGGAGAGGAGAGTGGCAACTTCGTCCTTTAAAAGTTGGTTTTGGGTGGGAGGGAGTGGCTGCCTCCGTGGGGGTACCTGCGGAGGGGGAGATTTGAACCTCAGCAAGTAGCCATGCTCTACAATATTCAGCACCCATCTGTCGTTTGTAATGGCTTTCCACTCTGTCAGGTGAACGTTGATACTTCCTCCCATCGGAGTGGCGAACGAGAGCGGAGGAAGTAAGATTTCACTGTTTCGCGGGCTGTTTGTTAGAGGACTGTTGTTGCTTCGCATTTCCTCTTCCTCTGCCCCGACCCCTTTGCTGAAACTGGGACCTCTGTTGATTCTGGGAGACCATTGGGGTGTTTGAACGCGCTGGTGAAAGGCACGTTTGTCGCCCTGGCGAAAACGCTTTCGGAATTCTTCGCGTTTTTCCAGCCCCACAGCCTTCACGGTGTCCAACTCTGCCTTCATCTTGCTCATTTGGTCATCCGCATGAGCCCCAAATAATGATGATCCGTTAAAGGGCAGATTGAGAATTCTCTTTTGTGCGTCAGGCTTGAGGCCCGTTAGTCTCAGCCAGGCCGAACGCCGAGAGCAGACGCCCTGTGAGTAGCCATGTGCGGCCAGATCCGAGGCATCAGCCGCTGCGCTGATGATTTGATTGGCCACCAGCCCGCCTTCTTGTAGGATCTCTGTGAAGTCCCGCCTGTCTTCTCTAGGCAGCTTCTCCGCGAATCTGGCGAGGGAATCCCACAGGGAACGATCATACCGCCCCAGCAGGGCTGAAGCGCTAGCCACCTTCATGTGCGAGGCAGAAGTGTTGCACATTTTCCTGCCGTAGGAATCCATCAGCTTGCTGTCCTTCTCAGGGGGGACAGAAGACGACACTGAGGTCGAGTGGGACTTCATAGCTGCTGCCACGATCTCTGAGTCCGCTGGTGGGTCAGCCCTCAAGAACAAAGGATCCTCGGCTGGAGCCTTATACTTCTTCGCTATTCTTGACGGAACCGAGCCCGCCGTAGCCGGAGTGAGGAACGTGGCCATAGCTGGGTCCAACAATCCTGGCACCAAAGGAAGCAGAGGTCTGGGAGCCGACCGATGATGCAAAGTGTCAAAGATCACTGAAGTGGGTGCCTGAGGGATGTGCAGCGCGATGTTCAATTTCTGCGCCCCTCTACCCAGGACGTCTGAGAAGGTAGCGATGTCGTCCACCGGGGACACTCGCGATGGAGGTGTAGAGGAAAAAGTAGGAGAGTAGTCCCGGACTGAGGACCTTGTGGATGAGGTCCCAGTGGGCGACCTGGTGCGTCGCCTCTTGTGAGAGCGTTCGCTATGGTGAGCCCTAGACCTTGATCTGCGCTTTGATGGAGATCTTGGACGTCTGTGCGCGGAGCGGCGGTCCCTGGAATGAGACCGGCGGGAAGTAGGTGGCCTTGGGTCCCTTGGAGGAGACTTACTCCTGCGCGGTGGAGAATACGTGCGGGAGTAGTCCGATCCAGGACTTCGACATGTGCCAGCGCCCACATCCCGCAACCAGCGAGGTGACAGTCCGAACCTCTCTGGAGACTTGGGTGAGCCTTCCGGAGATATTTGCATGATGTGCAGTCCCGGAGATGATGACTGCTCTCCTGGAGATCGAGACCTCTCCGCGGGAGCTCCAGCTGTACGCTTCGGCGTCGAATTCCTCGACGTCGACGACGTCTGCGTCACCATCGGCAAGTGTGGGGTATGGCGTTCTGGCCTCGACGGCGGTCTCGACGCCGATCGCGGAGACCTCGACGTCGATATCCTCTTCTCTGGCACCTGACGACGACTGGATGACCTTGACGTCGGCCTTGCACGCCGTCGACTGGGTGACTTCGACGGCGACCTCTCTTGGCGTCGACTCTTCGACGTCGACCTCTCATGCCGTCGACTGGGCGATTTCGACGTCGACCTCTCACGACGTCGAGTGGGCGACTTCGACGTCGACCTCTCACAACGTCGAGTGGGCGACTTTGACCTCTCACAGCGTCGAATTGTTGATCTCGACGTCGACCTTCCATGTGATCTCGACGTCGACCTTCTATGTCGCCGAGTGGGGGAATCCCTCGACGGCGACCTGCCCACTCGCGGCGGAACGTACGTCGCCGCATCTCTCGACGCTGACCCCCTCGAGGGTGGCGGAGAGTGTCTCGACGTCGACGGAAGCCTCAACGTCGACGGAGACAGTCCAGACCTCCCCGGACTAGCAGCCTTCGAGCCCGAAGGACTGCACCTCGACGCCGACTTACTTTTGCGCGGCGGAGAATCTCGACGGTGAGATGAATCCCTTGATGCTGAAGCTGTCTTCTGCCTTTTTGACGGCCTCTTCGACGACGAATCCCTAGGACTCTTGGTCTTTCTGGAGCCAGGAGACTTGGTGTGTCGCCGTTTTTGCGGTTGTGCAGCTGAAGAAGGTGGTCTTGATGAAGAAGGATCGCCTGCACGACGGCTTCTGTCCTTCTCCAGCTGTGCCTGTAGTCTAATGCGCTCTCTATCCCTCAGAGTGCGCTTGGAGAACTTCTGGCAGTGAGGACACCGGTCAGGATCATGTTTAGATGGTAAACACGCAATACACACCGAGTGTGGGTCTGCCAGTGCCATCTTGTTGCCACAAGAAGGGCATTTCCGAAATAAAGGAGGCATTCTGACTGGAAAAAAATCGAAATTTTACTGGAAACCAGCAGAATCAGCCCCCAGAAGCCAGAAAACGTTGAAAAATGCTTGAAAAAGCTGTAATTTCCAAAATTTCAGTCAAAAACTGAAGAGCTCAAGCTCCAGGATCCTCACAGAAGGAGCCGGAAAAAAGAACTGGCCCAACTGCCACCTGTATTGCATCATGGGAGCAGGGGGTCTCATGCAGGTCTTAAAGGCACGGTCCCCCTACTCTAATGCCTTAAAGGCAAGGTGTCAGTTTTCTTTGTTTCTTGATACTCTGCTGCAGCCTACTGGCGAATGCTTACAATTACAAGTTGCTTTATGACAATAAAGCAGTGCTGTGTTATAATTTGCCTGATGCTTCCTTTTTTCCTTACGGGTTAGGGGGCACTACTATGCAAACATACGTAATTTACAGCATTGCCATGTTTTGAACATTTTAGGCTGCATGTATATGTTTTCACATATGTATATATATATATATATGTATTTTCTATATGCTCCGGGATCCCGCACGTGGGCGGGGATTATTCATAGATTATGACTATTGATGAGTATCCCCTGGATGTGAACTACAGCCTAGAAAGGCTAGAAAGCTAACTCATAGCAACATAGAAAAAACTGGCATCGTGCCTT
This sequence comes from Triturus cristatus, assembly GCF_964204655.1. Lineage (NCBI taxonomy): Eukaryota > Metazoa > Chordata > Amphibia > Caudata > Salamandridae > Triturus > Triturus cristatus. Next base: position 56,761,195 of record NC_140590.1, read on the forward strand.
TAAGGCAGCCATGACCCCTAGCTTCCCATCATGCCTCAGGGGTGACAGTTAGGTCAGTTGTTCTTTGCGGTGACATAAAGCCATAACACAAAGAGTTGACAATTCCTTAAAATAAGGATCCTTTGCCCGGGGAGGCGGGAGGGTTGCTTATGACTTTGATGAGGATGCCCCTCTAAGAGAACTAGGATTACAGGTATGTAACTAATCCTCCTCATCCAGGGGATCCTCATCAATAGTCATAAGCACTAGAATAGAATAGCGAGCCTCATCTCATCCACTGCAGGCAAAGGAACAATAATAATTAACAATCAAGCTCAGAAAACTAAACTTGATAATTCAGACATTTCTGTTATCTGAACAGATTTCTCAAGGAGGCCTGGCCTACTTGAGTATCCGCCCTGGAGTCGGATTCAAGACAATAATGCCTTGTGAAAGTATGCATAGATCTCCAGGTTGCTGCCTTGCAAATTTCTGTATTCGGAACATCATGCAAGAAAGCTACTGTAGCCGCTTTTCCCCTAGTGGAGTGTGCTTTAGGTGACAACAATAGGGGTTTATTTGCCAGCTGGTAGGCCAATTTTATACCAGACACTATCCATCTGGAAATGGATCTATTGGTAGCTGGAAAACCTGTCCTCATGGAACCATAATTTAAAAACAATTGGTCTGATTTTCTTATGACCTTAGTTCCCTCTAGTTAGAATTTAAGCACTCTCTTAAGGTCTAAGGAATGGAGTGACCTTTCCGCAGGAGCTGCGGGATTGGGAAAAAAGGACGGCAAAGAACTTGACTGATTAACATGAAAATCAGATACAACTTTCGGCAGAAAAGCAGGGTGAGTCCTTAATACTACTCTGTTGTGGTGAAAGATAGTATATGGCTCTTTGGAAGACAGCGCTTGGATTTCGCTTACTCTTCGCGCTGATGTAATCGCGACTAAGAAAGCGGTCTTCCATGTCAAATGCTGCAGTGTGGCTTTATGGATGGGCTCAAAGGGAGGACCCATCAACTTAGAGAGGACCAGATTCAACTCCCAAGGAGGAGAAGGAGGCCGAACAGGGGATACACTTTCTTCAACCCCTGTAGGAAAACCTTGACCACCTGTAGTTGAAAAAAGGAAGGCTGGATTGGAGACTTTCTATAGGCCTTAATAGCAGCTAAATGCACTCTGATTGATGAATATTTCAACCCTGATTTAGCTAAGTACAGGAGGTATGGAAGAATAACCTCCTCCTGCCCTGTGGTAGGATTAAAGTTATTACGAGCGCACCACAGGTAGAACCGCTTCCACTTAAAGGAATACGAAGCCCTTGTGGAAAGTCTCTTTGTTTCCTTTAGTATATGCATACAGCCCTGCGGCAAGTTCAAATGTCCATATTGCAGGACTTTAGGTGCCATGCTGCCAAGTTCAGTGAGGGAAGGTTGGGATGTAGGATCTTCCCATCTATCTTGGTCAGTAGATCCGACCTGCAAGGAAGCCTCTTGTGGGGGTGCACCAATAGCTGTAATAGGTCCGGGTACCACCATTGTCGAGGCCAGTCCGGGTCTATCAGGATCATTGACATGTTGGACCGGATGAGCTTGGACACCACCTTCGGAATCAGAGGCAGGGGAGGAAAGGCATATGCAAGTATTCCGGACCAATCCATCAAAAGAGCATTCCCCTTCGTCCCTGGACGTTGGAACCTGGAGGCGAAGGCGTGGCATTTTTTGTTTAGATCATCTGCAAACAGATCTATGGAAGGCTGACCCAACTGATGGAAAATTTCTGCCGCTACTTCGTCGTTTAGCACCCAGTTTGGCTGATCTTCGAAGTGCCGGCTGAGTGTGTCCGCTCGCACATTTCGCTCTCCTGGAAGGTGCACCGCTGCGACGGAAAGGCCTCGGGCCAGAAGCCAATGCTATATCTTTTGAGCCTTCAGGGAGGGAGGGCGAGAGCGCGTACCACCCTGTTTGTTGAGGTAATACATGGTGGTCGTGTTGTCTGTTTGGACAAGGACTGAGTTGGACATGATTGAGGGCTGAAAAGCTTTCAGGGCTAAATGGACTGCCCGCAGCTCTAACATGTTTATGTGGTAGGATTGTTCATTGACGGACCCCTGTCCCTGCATTTGTAGGCAATCCATGTGCGCCCCCCATCCTTGAAGCGATGCATCCATTACCAAGGACTGGGTAGGAACAGGTTGATGGAAGGGGACTCCCAGTACGAGGTTCCGCGGACGAGTGCACCACAGAACAGACGCTTTTGCTGCCTGTGAAAGTACAATCCTGTCTTCCCAGAGACCGGTTGCCTGGTCCCACTTGTCCTCCAGGTCCTGCTGTAGAGGTCTCATCCACAGCCTGGCGTTGGGAATGAGGAATATGCAAGAAGCCATTGATCCCAATAGGGACGCTACTTGCCGAACCGTCGGGCGATTGGTCTGGAGAAGGACTTCGCACTTCTGCCGAATTGATAAAAGTCTCTGTTCCGAAGGAAACGCTATTCCTAGGTTTGTATCTAGAACGGAGCCCAGGTAATGGATCACCTGTGTAGGCTGGCGAACTGACTTTTCCATATTCACGTGCAGGCCTAGCCTGTGGAGTAGAGTGAGGCACACTTGGAAGTCGATCTTTACCTGCTGAGCAGATGGCCCTTTCAAGAGCCAATCGTTCAAGTATTGATATACGAATAGTCCTCGTCTGTGTAGAGCTGCCGCTACCACCGCCATGCACTTCGTAAAGACTCGTGGGGCAGATTTTAGTCCAAAGTGCAACACTCTGAACTGGTAGTGACTGTTGCCGACCACGAATCGCAGGAATTTGCGATGACGGGGAGTTACAGGAATGTGGAAATACGCATCCTGGAGATCCACTGAACACATCCAGTCCCCTGCTTGCAGATGTGGACATATTTGATGAAGCGCCAGCATGCAAAATTTTTCTTTTAAGATGAGCTTGTTCAGCGACCGCAGGTCCAGGATTGGTCTGAACTTGTGCTCCTGATCTCTTTTTGGCACAAGGAAGTACCTGGAGTACACTCCCTTTCCTCGCTGCGAGATGGGAACCTTCTCTATGGCCTTTTTTTGTAGAAGCGCCACCACTTCTTGTCATAGTAATTTTAGCTGGTGAGGACGAGATCTTTTCGGAGGAATGTCCTTTGGTGACACACGGAAACGTAGTGTGTGTCTATTGCGCAGTATACTGAGCACCCAACGATCCTTTGTTATGTTGCACCACTCTTTCAGATGTTGTGAAATACTTCCTCCCACTGGAGTGGGCAACGGCGTCAGAGGAAGCTCTGGCTCATTGTTTTCCTGCTGGTCGAGTGGTGGAGGAGGATTGTTGTTGGTTACCTCCTCTACCTCTGTTCGACTTTCGACCCTGAAATTGCGATCTTCCTTGGTTCTTGCTTTGGGACCACTGAGGGGTTTGAACCCTCTGTTGGTATCCCTTGCGATGGCTGGGCATGTACCCTTCGTCGGAAGTCCTTTTTCTTTTCTAGCCCCAAAGCCTTCAAAGTGTCCAACTAGGCTTTCATCCGAGCCATCTCTTCATCTGTGTGGGAGCCAAACAATGAAGAACCCGAAAAAGGTAGGTTAAGGATCCTCTGCTGAGCATCCGGTTTAAGAGCTGCAAGCCTTAACCAGGCAGACCGTCTTGCGCAAATTCCATGCGCATACGAATGCGCCGATAGTGTGGCACCATCCGCTGCAGTGCTAATCATCTGATTAGCTACCAAGGAACCCTCCGTAATCATTTCTTCAAAGTCTTTCTGATCTTCCTTTGGTAACTTCTCTTTGAACCGATCCAAAGAGTCCCATAAGGATCTATCGTATCGACATAATAAGGCCGCTGCACTGGAGACTTTGAGTGAAGAAGTTGCCGAGCCACAAACCTTTCGTCCCCAAGAATCCTGGGACTTACTCTCCTTGTCCGGATGGACCAACGCATGAGCAGAGACTGCGTGCGCTTTACGTGCCGCTGCGACTATCACTGAATCCGCAGGCGGATCCGTTTTCAAGAACACCAGGTCTATATTGTAGGAGAGTAGGGTCTGCTTACTATGTTCACCCCCACTTTTTGCTTTTGCTTCACTGGTTTTCGACTTAGATGTGGCTGTGGGCCTGCTAATCAGACCCACAGCCCAGCTGTTCTCTCTCTAAATTCACTATGCACTTTAGGTGCATAACCCAATTGGTAAGGATCACCTTTTTGGACCCTGTACAGTGTACCTTAGGTACCCAGGGCATAGGTGTACCCTAGGCCTACCTGGGGCTGCAGCATGTATTATGCCACCCCTGGCTGGCCTTCCATTATGACACAACTGGCTGATCACTCAGCTGGGGGAAGGTCGTGTAATCACCCCTTGCTTAGGTGTAGTATTCCTATACCTACCTTATATATAGACACATGGGTAACCTAGCAGTCACTCCTATGGCAGGCCTTAACAATCCTGAAGGCAGATTGCTTGGTAACATGTGAGATGGTGCTCTAGCATGAGCTGAGCCTGTCTGCAGCTTTCGGAACCATGTCCTTATAGCTGTTCTATGATATCGCCTACCATATACTCTTAAAGTGCCTTATAATCCTCGCGGTTATGGTAACTATGGTTTGGCTTTATCAAAACATGTCGTGTAAGGTGTCTAACACTTTGGAAAACTACCCCCACACCATTCCTGGCGGTGAGGATAGTATTCCTCCCTTCTAGAGGGAGAAGACATGTTGAAGACCTACTACCCGGTTAAAGTTAACCAGAGCCCCAGCATCACAAAATGGACGCTGCTGCCACAGACAAGAGTCTGACCTCCTGCTGCTGGGAGACCTTCCAGCGAGGGAGGCTTGGACAATAGGTTTCCTGCCTTGGGAGGTGCTAACACCACCCTAGACAGGCCTTAGTGTATTGGGGCAGGGAGGGATGAATGAAACGAGACACTGCCTGGGGCACACAAGGTGTCCCATGCATAGTCCAGTTCAAACCGGTGATGGGGCACTCCAGCCCCAGTCCTGGCGCGAAACTGGACAAAGGGAAGGGGGTGTAACCACCCCCCTCCCTGGTCCCACCCATAGGAGGAACTTAGCAGGTAACCCAAGACCCCAGATTAGTATAAGAGTGGGAGCCGAGTCCCTAGGACTTTGGATTATCCTGATAACTGAATCTTGAACAGAAACTCTGGACCTTCGACATTCGACTACGGAAGAAGACTGAAGAATCTCCCTTGTGGCCAAGGAGTGACCACCCTGTGCAAACAGGCACCATCAAGCGACCTGCCGTTTGCTTTGCTCAACGTTCTACGAGGAACCGACTGCAGAGCCCGACCAGCACATTGACTTCCAGACTTCTCCGACCCTGATCCACATCCACAGCAAAGCTGAGATCCGTGGAGGCGACGAGAGACGTGGGACTGGCAACCTGGGAAAATTGGCGACTTGCCTCCAGCGCAGCTTCTGAGGCATCCTCGAAGTTGTGCTCTGGGGATTGAGAAGCCCCACCCACCAGCACCATCTGCACCGAAGATCAGCCCTCCACACTCCACGAGTTCTGCGTGGGGCCCTTCTGCATTTTCCTGCTCGATGCGTCTGTCCGGTTGCTTGCCCGTTGGCTAGTGACCTCTGCGATGACGAATCTGTAACTTTCCACCGCTGGTTTGGCTCCTCCAGACTGGCCCTTGCTTCCCTGTGAAAGAGAAGCCCCTCAGGCCTTCCTGGTCTGCAACAGAAGCGAATCCTTCATTCCGCATGGGTTGCGCTTGCCAAAGCTTGTTGTGTCCCAACTCGACATCGCCACCGCCGACAGCAAGGGCCCTCGTGGGACAGCTCGACTTCTGGTTCTGGTCATCCTCGATGCCTCCTGGTACCCGTGGCTGCTGCGACAAGCTTCACCTTTTCACCTGCATCTTCCCGACATCGCCTGGTTCCTTCCTGGTTCCTTCCCGGCTCCTGGCTGGTGACCTAGACTCTGTCCCCTCTGCTTGTAGGTATCCTCCTTCCTGATTCCATCCTTGGAATCCACCGGACACTCTTCACTGACTGCCTGTCAGCAACTTTCTTCAGGCATCCATAGGAGTCGACGACCAAACCCGACGCAAGTTCACACCTATGCACCCGCCGCCCGTGGGCTAGGTAACTTGAGTACTTCGGTGCTCACAAGGGTATTGACTATCCAAGTGTCTAGTTTCCAAGTCTCTAACTCCTAGCTCCTTCCGAAGTGTCCTAAAACTCTTAATTTCTAAATACTACTATTTCTATCGACTTTAACGCATTACGCGTGAGTGTTTCCACTCTGCACCAGAATCCCGTGGGCCTCCCACTGCCTAGCAACTGATAGGATAGTGTAGCCCCAGCGATTCCCTAGGCCTAGGCCTAGGCCTAACCTGTGTTCGTGACAGTGGTTCTTATACCACTTACTTAGTATATGGTTTGCGTGGCCCCTAGGGCCTAACTGTATTACTTACCTGTGTGACTTATGTATGCTTAAATAAGACTGTGTGGTACATACCTCGAATCTCATAAAGAGTGCTGAAGGTATTTTGACTAGAATAAATACATTCTATTTTTACAATATATCTGTTGTGGTGTCCTTTCATTTGGTATTCAAGGGGTTGCAAATGGTATAACAGCTGGCTTCACATGCCATACAGAGTTTAGCCTAAGACTGCTCTTGTCCATGCTACCACTAGGATAGCTGGTCTATAAGGCTGACTTTACAACCAATCACCATAAGGGTTGTTTGGACTGATACAAGGTGTACACTAGAACTAGTGACATCATAATGTAATGTAATATAATGTAAAAATTATTTATAAAGCGCGGCATTCACCGGACGGTTTCTTGGCGCTGCGTTCCTTAGATCTTCCTGCACGGTGCTGGCGCACCGGCGCAGGCGATCTATCCACCTCCTGTACTAATCTTTGTAGAGGGGATCTGTGGACAGGGCTTGTGTATACTTCCTCCCTTCTAGATGCTCCTGCCGGAGCTTTACTCCAGTGATGTACTGTTAAAAGCCATCTTGGAGACAGAAGTATAGAAGGAGAGGCCCTCTGATGCGACAGCGATCTCTGTCGCGATCTCCTCGCCTGATGTTCTGGAGACGCAGATGGAGAATGTGGACGTCTCGAGGAGTGAGAAGATGAGTGTCTCGATGCTGATTCAGTCACCAAAACTACTGAACCCTCGTCAGATCTATGCGATGTTGGTCTCGACGTCGAGTGTATATCCCGCTGCGACGGAGCCCTCCTCGACGTCGATCAAGATATTCTTCTAGTCGTCGAGGCTCGACCAGGGTCTGGGAGCAGTCTCGGCGTTGACTGTGGTTTCTTCGGCGTCGAATGTGTCGACGGCGAGTGGCGCCTTGACGACGGCAAAATACTTCTTTGTCTCGATTTCGAGCGATATGGACTCGACGGCGCCGAAGGACCTCCTCTCCTCGACGCCGATCGTCGGTGGGATGACGACGGCGGAGGGCTGCTAACTCTCGACGCCGAGCGACGTTGGAATGACGTCGGCGGAGGGCTTCTGGTCCTCGACATCGAACGTCTTTGGGATGACAGCAGAGGACTTCTCGTTCTCAACGCCGATTGCCGCCTGGTCTGCGACGGCAGAGAATTCTCTCCCCTCGACGTCGAACGTCATCTGTGTGACGGCGACGGAGGGTTATCAGCTCTCGACGTCGAACGTCTAACCGACGTCGACGGGGGTCTGCTGGCTCTCGACGCCGATCGTCGCCGGGTTGACGACGGCGGAGGGCTTTGGCTTTGTCGCCTTGATGCGGGTGGTGGACTGGAACTCCTCGACACCGATCGTCGCCGGGTTGACGACGGCGGAGGCTGTCGAATTCTCGACATCGAATGCAGTGACGTACCCTCATGCCTGCGTTCTCTCGACGGCGAGCCTGCCGTCGACGGTCTTTTCTTCGATGTATGTCCCTCCGGTGGCTGTTTTCTCAGCGCCGGGCCCAACGCTGAGGGTCTAGAAGACTTGGAGCATTTTCTTACCAGAGACCTGCCTCTGGAAGCCTTTTCTGCCAATCCATAGAGACGTATCCGCTCTCTGTCCTTTAAAGTTCTTTTAGAGAGAGACTGGCAATGAGGGCAAGTCTTGGGGACATGGTCTTTAGGCAGGCAAAGAATACAGACTGAGTGAGAGTCTGACCTGGCCTTCTTTTTTCCACAAGAAGGGTAGGGATCAAAAAGGGATGGCATTTTGAGTGGTAAAAAATGCCATAATTAGTCAGAAAAAGCAAACACCTTACTTGACTGGATGAAAGACGTCGAAGTAAGATAAAAACTTTCTGAAAAAGGTAGATTATTTCTGTATAAAACCAGAAAAGAGTGGAGCTGTGTAACCAGGGTCCTGACTGAAGGAGCCGGAGAGAACAACTGACCTAACTGTCACCCCTGAGGCATGATGGGAAGCTAGGGGTCATGGCTGCCTTAAAGGCACGGTGCCAGTTTTTTCTATGTTGCTATGAGTTAGCTTTCTAGCCCTTCTAGGCTGTAGTTTTCTGCAATGCAGCCTGTGAGCTGACAATGCTTTCAGTCCTATCTGAGGTGTTTGTGCTAATGCAAAGCATTACAACAGTGTTTTAAACGTGATTTGCTTTTCAGCTCTACTTATGAAAGGCTGCATTTGATTTTTTATTTTATATATATATATATATATATATATATATATATATAAAACAACCAACACGTAAAATGTGTAAAGCGAAGGGCACTCGAAGCAAAATCCAGGGACAATGTTTCTTAAAGCATGGATGCTTTATTCAGCAAGTTCCCCCCCCGAAAAAAAAACAAAAATATATATATATATATATATATATATCACCAGCGAGAAACCTCCGATTAGGGAGCCCCTGACCCTTCAGGGCGGCCTCATGCAGGCTCGGAGCGGCCCGGTAATTTCACCAAAAGACACACGAGTGAGGCCCACTTCTGGAGAGGAACGTATTTATTTTCAGGAATTGCCATATTCAAGCCCTCCATAATCCAACATGTTTCAGCATACTCAGCCTTGGTCACGGACAGAGGGCAATTGTTAAATGCGTACGTGCTGGCAAATTTAAATACTTTTGATCACGTGACTGTATGAAACTGCTTCTCCCATAAAGCACCATGTTCATCAGGTAAGTGCTACATTTCGTGAGATTATTTAGAAAAGTTCAAAAAAGTTCATACAACCCACGATGCTTTTGATTTTTATGGCATCCAAATGGAAATAACAGTCACGGAAAATAAAATCAATAGTGATGTTTATTGAAAGTCACCTTGAATCAATAGGCTCCATTTCCCAGAACGATTAATGAAACAGTCAGTTTCATCAAATCCCTTCCAAGACTGCCGCTGTTTTCGCTGTAGTAGCGTCTCCTTCGTAGGTTCAGTGGCAGCCAGTGGGTCATGCCCCCTTATTCAATCACCAGCGAGAAACCTCCGATTAGGGAGCCCCTGACCCTTCAGGGCGGCCTCATGCGGGCTCGGAGCGGCCCGGTAATTTCACCAAAAGACACACGAGTGAGGCCCACTTCTGGAGAGGAACGTATTTATTTTCAGGAATTGCCATATTCAAGCCCTCCATAATCCAACATGTTTCAGCATACTCAGCCTTGGTCACGGACAGAGGGCAATTGTTAAATGCGTACGTGCTGGCAAATTTAAATACTTTTGATCACGTGACTGTATGAAACTGCTTCCCCCATAAAGCACCATGTTCATCAGGTAAGTGCTACATTTCGTGAGATTATTTAGAAAAGTTCAAAAAAGTTCATACAACCCACGATGCTTTTGATTTTTATGGCATCCAAATGGAAATAACAGTCACGGAAAATAAAATCAATAGTGATGTTTATTGAAAGTCACCTTGAATCAATAGGCTCCATTTCCCAGAACGATTAATGAAACAGTCAGTTTCATCAAATCCCTTCCAAGACTGCCGCTGTTTTCGCTGTAGTAGCGTCTCCTTCGTAGGTTCAGTGGCAGCCAGTGGGTCATGCCCCCTTATTCAATCACCAGCGAGAAACCTCCGATTAGGGAGCCCCTGACCCTTCAGGGCGGCCTCATGCGGGCTCGGAGCGGCCCGGTAATTTCACCAAAAGACACACGAGTGAGGCCCACTTCTGGAGAGGAACGTATTTATTTTCAGGAATTGCCATATTCAAGCCCTCCATAATCCAACATGTTTCAGCATACTCAGCCTTGGTCACGGACAGAGGGCAATTGTTAAATGCGTACGTGCTGGCAAATTTAAATACTTTTGATCACGTGACTGTATGAAACTGCTTCTCCCATAAAGCACCATGTTCATCAGGTAAGTGCTACATTTCGTGAGATTATTTAGAAAAGTTCAAAAAAGTTCATACTGAGGAAATATGAATTTTTATGGTCAATTGTGTCCCCTATCTAGACCCCAACGGCTCCATGTACATGTTACAAGTACATGTATGTTCCCTCCACTTCAAGCTATGAAGACGCAAATACAATTGTGTCCAACGTTAATATGTACTCTTTCATATCTGCCATGAATGGGCCAGATATTCCGTTCCTAAGTATGCCTTGCCACCGTCTTTATATGGTATACTTTTCACGTTTTCCAGCTCTGGCAAGGTAGGCCCTGAATTCTGCCATCGAGCTTTTTCCTGCTTCTGCCTCTGAATGCTCCAGCCTGGACCTACATCTGTATCCATGAACTTTGTCTTACTTCCTGCGCGGCTAACGGTGCCTAGCCCGGCCTGTTGCCTGCCAAAACTGTATTCAGCCTTCAAGTTATCTGTTCCGCTCCTCAAGAAATGCATTCTTGTCTAGTAGCTTAGGTAAACATCCCTCCAGCTACAGAGAAAAGGGCCCGGCCTTACTATCCCCGTGCAAGTAAATCATGACTCTCGTTACCATGATAGGCCCATGCCCCCTCGCATCTCATGTAGACACTTAGACGCTTGTACACGCACTAGCAGTCAGTATAGAATAGGATCTGTCCGAGAAGACCTTTCCTTCCAGATAATATAGTTCCTTAAACACAAGATATTAGATATGATTTAGGACTAGGTTGTCCTGACACCCCAGACTTCTGTCTCCTCATGTAGGGCTAAATGTCAAGTTCCCTTCACCCTCTAGTTACACGTCAATCACACGTCATGCGGCTGCGCGCGCATCTCTGCCATATATTTTTTGCTGACTTTGCAGGATTCTCTTATGGATCCACCCACTTGTGTCATCATCATAATGACGTTTTTAGTATACGCCTCTATGCACGCCTATTGTAACGCCTTTTCTATTACGTATGTGTATTCTTATCAGCTGTTACGCCTCCTGCATCTGTCTTTACTGTAATGCATTACTATATATGCTATAACCTGTCAATAATGTATTGCTGATCCCTTCCTGAACCTTCGTGGTGACGGAACTCGATTGCCTGGTTCGAACCATCATTCCTTTGTAAGGAATAAATTCCCTATTATACCCTCGAATACCACGGATTCTGCCTCTTATTTTTACTGAGTTATTCGTATTGTATTTTACCGCATAAATTAAGTCTAGGTAATTTAAATTTACCACATAATTGGCGCCCGAACAGGGACACCTCTCACACCCCACGCGCCGGAGGTGCGTTGCAGACCCGGTCTCCTGCCACAGCCGGACGGACAATTACGCGTACCCGCAGGATTTCCTGTATCTCCCTCAGGCCAACGGGGGCGACTGAGGCTGCGATCAACACCCAGACGAGGTGGTGAGGAGTGCGGAGAATCCCGACCAGAGCCTAGCTGAGAGAGCAAGATCCGAGGTATACAGAGGCCCACCAGATTCCGAAGTTCCGAAGTATCTAAGTCACGAGTCGAGTCCAGTCCAGTTTGGTCTAGTCCAGTCCAGACTTCCGAGGCCTTCCGTTCCGTGCTTCCCGGTGAGTACCGTTGCTGGGGACGCATCTAGACGTGCGCATTAATTTGTGCCGGTCAAGACGGGTCTGGGTACACAGACCTGGTCTGCACTGTTTTAGCAGTGTATCTGTACTGTTTAGCAGTACATACAGTATATTTAGTATTATGCAGTTAACTAGTTTTATTCTAATTATTATTGTTCGTTCTAAAATGCTTTGATATGTTTTAAATGTCGTGGTATGAGTGATTGTTCGATCTTCATTATTGTGTTTATTGTAATTATTGTGTTCAAGACCGAGTAAGAATTAAGTAACAAGGTTCAAGATGCCGTTATTTTCAAAATTAAGACAGATAAAAACTAGAAAAGGGATACTCGAGGAAGCTGTTCCCATCCCACCTAGGGACACTCCAGGGTACTTTATGTACCATAAACATGGCCTAGATGCCGTATTATATCTTGATCTATGGGTGGACTACACCAAGGATTTAGCAGAGAGTCAGAGATGGCCCCCTGCTGGAACATGGGATGCAGATTGCATCATGAGAATAGAAGAAGCGTTATGGAAAAAGAAAGCCAGACAGTCACAGAAAGATGCCATTGAACTATGGCGTAAAGAATCGCATAGGCGCACAGAGAAAGCGCTCAGAAAGGAAGAGAAAAGTAGGGAAGATTCAGAAAAGGCCCGAGAAAACATTTTAATTGACGAAGGTACCCGAGTAAAAACAGAACAAGTAGATAGGCAACGAAACACTCTTATGAATGGTATGTATCCTCTTCTGGCCGAGGGTTTGCCTAAGGCCACCTTGGAGGTACCAAAAGATCTGCCACCTCCGTTACTCCCGATTAAAGTACATCCCAAGACCACAAAAGACATTTTCCTTTCTTCCTATTTAGACGATGCAGCCCCCGAATATGCTAATGGTGCGCAGCCACGCACACCACCCGTTAACGACGCTCAACCCCAAAATCAGCTGCACCCACCTCCGCAGCAACAAACTCCTACTCAAGTTCTAACCATTCAATCTGTTTCTACAGTCCTTCCTGCACCCACACTCTCTACCCTACACCCAACAAATCCTTTTGGACTTGGCACCTCAGGGGGTGCGACAGGAGGTTTTTCCACGCCACCGCCAACAACTAGATTGACTTATAGGGATTTAGCATACCAACGTACACCCCAAAGAATATCAGACAATATATTAAACGAGCCTCTTTCCGATTGTAGATATGATCCAGTGCCAGGAAAACACGACAGAATGTTGCTGTCTTCAGTACGTTTGCGACGAGCTGCAAAATATTTAATGACGTTACCAGGAATGGTTGAACATCTAGACAAAATATATCGCTTTATCCAATCAGGGCAAGGTCCTGAAAGTATTGCCGAAGCCATGGAATACCAGAAAGTAGACATACAAAAATTATTGTTACGCTTTTTCATAAACTGCTTGATCAGAAATAGAGATAGGCCTGAGGTAGATTCGGAGGAAATGCAAGTACTTACCAAATGGGGTCAGAATATAACAGACGGGAGACATGATAAACAGAAGTGTATAGAAGCCATGTGCCGAAGGATCAGAAAAGAAGTAGAACGAATACATGAAAGCAGAGTAGAAGCAGATAAAACTGAATCAGAGGAAGAGGAGGAGGAACAGTCAGAAATGAACACAGGACAATTTGAAGTACCAGCTAAACAAATGATAGCTTATGTAGGAAAAGGAAGATCTTTTAATAAAACAATACGTCCGATACGTCCAGAATGTAACAGAATTTTTCAAACAGTTATTACAAATCCAAGGACCCCTGAACACTTATTCCAGGCTACTGATAAATTACTTCGAGAACGAAGGGGGTACCATGTGCTCGATTCTATGGATGAACAAGAATTAGCCAGGTCAGCAGTACAATGGGCTGACAGCTCTGAAAAATACAGTGATGATGCGCTAGCACACACGTTTCTGAATCTCGCCCCAGACGAACAGCGTTTAGCTAGTATATACATGATACAACATCTCCTTATATTATATAAAGGCCAACACTCCGATCCCGGTCCCCTACCTGATATATTGATAGAACTACTCATGAACAAATGGAGAGGTTTAGGTACCGATCTAATTAAAGTAATTCTAGAATACAGACATAGATATAGTGCCTTTTTGTGTCCAGAACATGATCCAGCTCCTTCCATGGAGAGAAAAACGTATTACATAGACAGACAGAATCCCTTACGCGAAGTACACCCAGTAAGAAATGATGACAATACGTTTAGACGCGTGTTTGTGTACACGCCCATAACCAAAATAGAACTATTGGAAATGAAAAAAATTGGTGCCCAGCCATGACAAAGATCCAGCAGGTTTTCACCGTGAACTAAAGGACATGTTACTCATGGGTGATTATACCTATCCTGACATTATGAAAATATTGAAAGTATTATTGCCTGCCGGTATTTATGAGAAACTCAAGGAAAAAGAATGGGAGGTGGGAGACCAAAAGATTGATTGGACCGCATTAGAAACTGAAGAAAATAGCAGAACTGCAGGCGTAGGGCTTGGGGACAAAACAAAAGCATTGCCAGGACTATTAGTACAAGTATTGCCACGTTTGTTAACTACGAAAAAGGAAGATTGGGGAGCAATCTCAGCTTGTAAACAGAAACCCGATGAAGACACTAGTGATTTTTATTCCCGATTTGAAAAATGTTTTGGTATTAATAGCGGCCTGAAAGCAAATAGCGAGTCATATCCACACCTTTTTGTAACAAAACTAGTCGAGAATTCCCTGCCACAGGTTAAAAACAGAGTATTGAAAGTTGAGAGCACTTGGCAAGCTAACACTCCTTCACAAATGTTACAAATGTTACAGTATCACCAGAATAGAATTAGAGAAGAACAAGAACACGAACAAAGACGTATGAAAGACACGAAAATGAAAATGCTTGTCGCTCAGTCAGTTCCAGCTGACGGTCATAAAAAGGGGGCGACACAGTCCAGTAACTCAGCGGTTCCCGTTAAAGGGACATGCAACTATTGTAAACAGCCAGGTCATTATATAAACGATTGTGCAGTTCTGAAACATAATATCTCTACGGGTAAAACCAAGGAGAGACCGCGTCCGCCTAGACAGGATCAGATCCAACAACAAGCACCTCAACATGCACAGCCTATGCCGGTTCCACAACAGACCGTAGTGGTTCCACAACAACAGCCACAGCCTATTGCTGCAACACAAAACACGACACAACAGATGTACCAGTATGCACAAAATGACTATCCAGAGTATCAGCGCTACACATGAAACAGCCTAGAGAGGGAAGTTGGCTTACCCCTTATTGAGGTTCCTGTAGATCAAGAGGGTCCTTATGTACAGAGTCAAGTATTAGGGAAAGACAGAAAGTTTCTACTTGATACAGGGGCAAGCAGAACAACTATAAGTCACGACGAAGTTCCAGGGGCACCCCTCTCAGGCTCACAAAATATTTCCCTTGGTTTTTCAGGAAAGCCCACTATTAACGAAGTATCGCAACCACTTGCATTTACAGTCGGTCCATTGACACGGACTACAGATCTATTGCTTACGAAATCATGTCCAGAAAACTTGTTAGGTATAAAAACATTGAAAGCTCTAGGAGCTATAATATGTTGTTCTCCGGACGGAGTACGACTATTTTTGCGTGACTTTAAAGGTCACTACGTGTCTAGAGACATGGATCACCGGTTACAGAATCTACCTGCACATTTATGGGCACAGGGCCCCACTGATGTAGGTTGTATGCACATTACACCATATCGAGTTACACTCAAAACAGGAGTGGTACTACCACGAATGCGACAATACAAGTTACCGCCAGATGCTGTAGTGGCTTTACTGCAAATCATTGACGAGCTCATTGCACAAGGAGTGGTTGTAGAAACCGACTCCAATGTATGTAATTCTCCGATTATTCCGATTCTTAAACGAACCGACCCAAAAGCACCCCCAGTATATCGATTAGTTATTGATCTGCGCGAATTGAATAAATGCATTGTACCGCAATATCCTGTGGTCCCAGATATCTCGTCATTACTGACAGCTATTGATTCAGAGGCAACGTTCTTTACTGTAATTGACCTCAAGAACGCCTTCTTCAGCATCCCAATCGATCCGGAAAGCCAATATTTGTTCGGATTCAGTTTACATGGACGAAGTTTTAAATTTGCACGCGCACCTCAAGGATTTACAGAAAGTCCTAGCATCTACAGCCAAGCACTGAAAAGACAACTTGACAGTATCCACATGCCCGTTAACACTGCACTGCTTCAGTATGTCGATAATCTGCTGATCACCGCCCGAAGCGAACCCAAATGTGAAAAAGCATCACTGACGGTTTTACATTTTCTGGCCGACAAGGGGCACAAGGTGTCCCCTTCAAAGCTGCAATTCTGTGCCCAGCAAGTTGTGTACCTAGGGCACTTGCTGTCCAAATGGGGGAGACAGCTCACACCTGATCGCATCCAGTTAATTGTAAACATGCCACCACCCAAGACACAAAAGGAGGTACGGGCCTTCATAGGCCTCACTTCGTACTGTAGGCAAGGCAGTGGATTCCCCAATATGCATTTTTAGCTAAACCACTCATTCAGTTGACAACCCAGGAGGCAGCGACATCGACTGTCCTCCCTTGGACTCCAGAACATACACAAGCTTTTGAAGACTTAAAGAAAGCTTTATGCCAAGCACCTGTTTTAGCGACACCATGTTACAGTAAGCCTTTTACACTCTTTATTACAGAACGTGAAGGTACTGCTTTGTCAGTACTCACTCAGGAACAAGCAGGATCACACAAGCCATGTGCTTACTTTTCTAGCACGTTAGATCCCGTAGCTCAAGCTCTTCCTGCGTGTCTGAAATCAGTTGCAGCGACAGCTTTAGCGATTAGACAAAGCGATTCCATAGTATTAGGACATCAATTGACAGTACAGGTACCACACACAGTAGAAGTTCTCTTGAACCGGACACAGACACAACACTTGACTATAGCACGACTGACAGGTTACGAACTCACATTGTTTCAGCCACACATAGAAATCAGACGTTGTAGTACATTAAATCCTGCCACACTTTTGCCATTAAGTGGAACAGACCCACTGGCACATGATTGTATTGATATCATTACTATTACGACGAAACCCAGACAAGACTTGACAGATGTCCCATTACCAGACCCAGACCTGACACTTTATGTAGATGGTTCATGTATGAGAACAAGTACAGGAAAGTTAGTGGCTGCTTATGCAGTCACGACAGACACCGAAGTCATTGAAACAAATTGTATTGACACATTATCAGCTCAAGCAGCAGAGCTTATTGCTCTGACACAAGCCTGTATTCAAGCCAAGAATAGAAAAGTTAACATATACACGGATTCACGTTATGCTTTCGGAGTCGTACACGACTTCGGAGTCCTTTGGCGAGAGAGAGGTTATTTGACTTCTCATGGTGCCAACATTCAACACGGCCCCCTCATTCAAGCTCTGTTAGATGCAATACATCTACCTACTTCGATATCTATCATGAAGTGTAAAGCTCATACAAAAGTCACCGATATTATTTCCCAGGGTAACGACCTAGCAGACCGAACAGCTAAGCAAACAGCACAGAATCAGACTCATGCAACTGACTTGACAAAGACAATAGTTCCGACGCCGACACACTGCATGACAGTTAAGGATCCCGCCCTTGATGTAATTGACATACAGACACATGCTACACCAGAGGAAATAAAGAAATGGACTGAATTAGGAGGGATCCAAACAGATCAGGGATGGATGACGAAGGGAAAATCTATATGGTTTCTCCCCGACTCAATGGTTCAAGTTATCATTAACACAATACATAGTCCAGCACATCTAGGAGAAAAAGCTATGTTAGACAGTATTCAACACATTTGGTTCAACAAACACTTACGAGCTGCAGCCAAACAGAAAGTCCGAACTTGTATGATTTGTTGTCAATTCAATCCAGGTAAAGGCGTACCTGTAGAGCAGGGTGGATTTCAACCTCCCGATCACCCTTTTGAAGTCCTCCAGATGGATTATATCCAGATGGAACGATGTCGAGGATTCAAATATGTCCTCGTAGTTGTATGCGCTCTTTCCCGTTGGACAGAGGCGTATCCCGTCTCAGATTACACTGCCCCGACTACTGCCAAACAATTAGTTCGTGAATTCTTCCCACGGTATGGTTTGCCCCGTATCGTGTACTCAGATAATGGCCAGCCGTTCTCATCCGAGCTAATGAAACACATTTCACTCTTGTTAGGCTATCAATGGAAATTCCACTGTGTCCGACATCCCGAGGCAGCAGGTCTCGTGGAAAGTCATAATCAGACCCTGAAAATACGACTTTCTAAAATCTGTAGAGAGAAAGGTGTCGACTGGATAGTAGCCTTACCGGTTGCACTATTTTACATGAGAATGGTAGCACATTCTCGCACAGGGCTATCCCCGTACGAGGTGGTCTTCGGTAGGCCACCAAATATGTGGGGGACGCCTATACCTCGTAAAATAACTGATGTTGATTGTAATATGCTGACAGATTACCTTGCTTCCTTGATGTCTGCACTACAATCTTGCCGTCCACAGGTAGCTGCAGCCCTTCCCGACAACACCGAGGTAAAGCCCCATGAAGTGGTTCCGGGGGACCTAGTTTTCGTCAGAAACTTCGACAGGAGGAGCCCGTTGGAGCCTCGTTGGCAACAACCAAAGCTGGTTCTTCTAACGACGAGGACAGCAGTGAAGGTCGAGGGTCGCAAGGGTTGGTTACACTCGAGTCATATCAAGAAATTTCATGGACTACCATCCGATCTGAACTCTCAGCCCTGCCCCCTTCCAGAGACTGATTCAAAACTCCCCCTGGTTGAACAGACCGAATCTCAAAACTATAAACTGAAACTAAGGTCTAGTAAGTCAGACAATTCGATTGGTTAAGTCTTAGACATGTATCCTCTAGACCGAATGAGAGAGAGAAATAGACAGAAACAGCTCAAGAAACATGCATACTGTAAATCACTTCATAGTCACTGTATAGTGACATTGTTGATTATGTTTTTTCTAAGTCTTTTTATTATTACTGCAAGTATACTGTTACACATGTACTATCCTATTGTCAAGCGTGCTTACAATGTTACTGCCGAACATTCTTTTAGTGAACTACCTCCACATGAGTTGTCCTATAGATTTGCGCTGCGCAACAACACATTCATTAGTATGTTACATCATTCCCATCAGACCAGCAATGCTACAAATTGTTGGATATGTGGCCGACTCCCTCCCTATCAGAAATACAAAGGAGTTCTGCCTCTCTTTCCGTATCCGTTCACACACAATGGTTCCTGTGGAGCATGGTTTAGTTTGATTAACTCTTTAGATTCAAACACTGTAGTTTACCAGAGCAACTGGGTATGGGGAAACCTGAACTTAGTTTTGCTTAAAGCCTGTTATCCTAACAAGGAGGGACTTCCCAAAAGAACAGGAACTGACCTAGAAAATGAAGTATATGGATTAGGTAATTTTACACTTAACCTCATGATTCTAAATGTTGAATCTGAAGCTACACTAGTCTTGCCTACTATGTCCGTATTACCAGTCAAAGGTGAATTCTGTGTAAGAAAGAATGGTTCAGTACATCTGGGTCATAGTAAATGTACTACTGTGATCGAATTCAGTGATAAAGGCAAGTCTACATTTAGAGCTTCCCGTCACTCCTACTTCATCTGTGGTCACACCGCATATATACGCCTACCCCTAGATTGGGATGGTACCTGTTACATTGCATTCCTTCTGCCACCTGTTTTCCTAGCCCCTCCTGATTATCATAGAAATACCAATCTAGTACACCATAGACCCCAGAGAGATATCCCGATTGTTGACTACACCGAAACAGCATGGGAACAATATACAGACTTCAACAAAGGTCTCTTTCCTTACATAGGTGTTGTCTCAAACAGTAAACTGATACGTAGATTAACCAGAACCCTTGAAGCAGTAGTGAATGAAACTACCTCTGCCCTAGGCAACTTAACAGAGGAGCAGTCTGCGATGCGGATTGTTGTTCTCCAAAATCGTCTTGTCCTTGACGTCATCCTAGCAGATAGGGGCGGAGCTTGTAGGGTCATCGGATCAAGTTGCTGTGTTTTCATCCCAGAAAACGCGCCATCCGTATATAAAGCCATAACTCGTCTTCACAAGATTGCAAACCAGATACATCAGAATGCAGGCACCTGGACATGGTCCGGTTGGTTCTGGAGCGTGTTGTCAGCCTGGGGATGGAAAGTCCTATCCTTCCTAGGTATTGGCCTTCTCATAGTATTCAGTTGCTGCCTATGTCTACAATGTGGACCAGCGATTTGCGGCCTGTGTGCCACATCGTGTATTCCACGTTCAAGTTTTCATTCAAGATCCCGGAAGAAGAAAGAAGAGCAAATGATGTTACATGAACAGATTGATGGATTCCTGAAGATCGATATTTCATGAAGGGTCGTAGGGGACAAGGAGGGAATGAGGAAATATGAATTTTTATGGTCAATTGTGCCCCCTATCTAGACCCCAACGGCTCCATGTACATGTTACAAGTACATGTATGTTCCCTCCACTTCAAGCTATGAAGACGCAAATACAATTGTGTCCAACGTTAATATGTACTCTTTCATATCTGCCATGAATGGGCCAGATATTCCGTTCCTAAGTATGCCTTGCCACCGTCTTTATATGGTATACTTTTCACGTTTTCCAGCTCTGGCAAGGTAGGCCCTGAATTCTGCCATCGAGCTTTTTCCTGCTTCTGCCTCTGAATGCTCCAGCCTGGACCTGCATCTGTATCCATGAACTTTGTCTTACTTCCTGCGCGGCTAGCGGTGCCTAGCCCGGCCTGTTGCCTGCCAAAACTGTATTCAGCCTTCAAGTTATCTGTTCCGCTCCTCAAGAAATGCATTCTTGTCTAGTAGCTTAGGTAAACATCCCTCCAGCTGCAGAGAAAAGGGCCCGGCCTTACTATCCCCGTGCAAGTAAATCATGACTCTCGTTACCATGATAGGCCCATGCCCCCTCGCATCTCATGTAGACACTTAGACGCTTGTACACGCACTAGCAGTCAGTATAGAATAGGATCTGTCCGAGAAGACCTTTCCTTCCAGATAATATAGTTCCTTAAACACAAGATATTAGATATGATTTAGGACTAGGTTGTCCTGACACCCCAGACTTCTGTCTCCTCATGTAGGGCTAAATGTCAAGTTCCCTTCACCCTCTAGTTACACGTCAATCACACGTCATTCGGCTGCGCGCGCATCTCTGCCATATATTTTTTGCTGACTTTGCAGGATTCTCTTATGGATCCACCCACTTGTGTCATCATCATAATGACGTTTTTAGTATACGCCTCTATGCACGCCTATTGTAACGCCTTTTCTATTACGTATGTGTATTCTTATCAGCTGTTACGCCTCCTGCATCTGTCTTTACTGTAATGCATTACTATATATGCTATAACCTGTCAATAATGTATTGCTGATCCCTTCCTGAACCTTCGTGGTGACGGAACTCGATTGCCTGGTTCGAACCATCATTCCTTTGTAAGGAATAAATTCCCTATTATACCCTCGAATACCACGGATTCTGCCTCTTATTTTTACTGAGTTATTCGTATTGTATTTTACCGCATAAATTAAGTCTAGGTAATTTAAATTTACCACAATACAACCCACGATGCTTTTGATTTTTATGGCATCCAAATGGAAATAACAGTCACGGAAAATAAAATCAATAGTGATGTTTATTGAAAGTCACCTTGAATCAATAGGCTCCATTTCCCAGAACGATTAATGAAACAGTCAGTTTCATCAAATCCCTTCCAAGACTGCCGCTGTTTTCGCTGTAGTAGCGTCTCCTTCGTAGGTTCAGTGGCAGCCAGTGGGTCATGCCCCCTTATTCAATCACCAGCGAGAAACCTCCGATTAGGGAGCCCCTGACCCTTCAGGGCGGCCTCATGCGGGCTCGGAGCGTCCCGGTTATTTCACCAAAAGACACACGAGTGAGGCCCACTTCTGGAGAGGAACGTATTTATTTTCAGGAATTGCCATATTCAAGCCCTCCATAATCCAACATGTTTCAGCATACTCAGCCTTGGTCACGGACAGAGGGCAATTGTTAAATGCGTACGTGCTGGCAAATTTAAATACTTTTGATCACGTGACTGTATGAAACTGCTTCTCCCATAAAGCACCATGTTCATCAGGTAAGTGCTACATTTCGTGAGATTATTTAGAAAAGTTCAAAAAAGTTCATACAACCCACGATGCTTTTGATTTTTATGGCATCCAAATGGAAATAACAGTCACGGAAAATAAAATCAATAGTGATGTTTATTGAAAGTCACCTTGAATCAATAGGCTCCATTTCCCAGAACGATTAATGAAACAGTCAGTTTCATCAAATGCCTTCCAAGACTGCCGCTGTTTTCGCTGTAGTAGCGTCTCCTTCGTAGGTTCAGTGGCAGCCAGTGGGTCATGCCCCCTTATTCAATCACCAGCGAGAAACCTCCGATTAGGAAGCCCCTGACCCTTCAGGGCGGCCTCATGCGGGCTCGGAGCGGCCCGGTAATTTCACCAAAAAACACACGAGTGAGGCCCACTTCTGGAGAGGAACGTATTTATTTTCAGGAATTGCCATATTCAAGCCCTCCATAATCCAACATGTTTCAGCATACTCAGCCTTGGTCACGGACAGAGGGCAATTGTTAAATGCGTACGTGCTGGCAAATTTAAATACTTTTGATCACGTGACTGTATGAAACTGCTTCTCCCATAAAGCACCATGTTCATCAGGTAAGTGCTACATTTCGTGAGATTATTTAGAAAAGTTCAAAAAAGTTCATACAACCCACGATGCTTTTGATTTTTATGGCATCCAAATGGAAATAACAGTCACGGAAAATAAAATCAATAGTGATGTTTATTGAAAGTCACCTTGAATCAATAGGCTCCATTTCCCAGAACGATTAATGAAACAGTCAGTTTCATCAAATCCCTTCCAAGACTGCCGCTGTTTTCGCTGTAGTAGCGTCTCCTTCGTAGGTTCAGTGGCAGCCAGAGGGTCATGCCCCCTTATTCAATCACCAGCGAGAAACCTCCGATTAGGGAGCCCCTGATCCTTCAGGGCGGCCTCATGCGGGCTCGGAGCGGCCCGGTAATTTCACCAAAAGACACACGAGTGAGGCCCACTTCTGGAGAGGAACGTATTTATTTTCAGGAATTGCCATATTCAAGCCCTCCATAATCCAACATGTTTCAGCATACTCAGCCTTGGTCACGGACAGAGGGCAATTGTTAAATGCGTACGTGCTGGCAAATTTAAATACTTTTGATCACGTCACTGTATGAAACTGCTTCTCCCATAAAGCACCATGTTCATCAGGTAAGTGCTACATTTCGTGAGATTATTTAGAAAAGTTGATTTTTATGGCATCCAAATTGAAATAACAGTCACGGAAAATAAAATCAATAGTGATGTTTATTGAAAGTCACCTTGAATCAATAGGCTCCATTTCCCAGAACGATTAATGAAACAGTCAGTTTCATCAAATCCCTTCCAAGACTGCCGCTGTTTTCGCTGTAGTAGCGTCTCCTTCGTAGGTTCAGTGGCAGTATATATATTCAAAGCAACTCGTAATATGGCTCCCTTTTGGGAATCACGGGCGCAGACCTCTTGGAGTGCCAAACAGTTTTATTGATTTATTTCCCCATCGATGTCAAGACGCGTTTCGGCCGTCCAAGCGGCCTTGATCACCTGACCACGCGCTTGGGCAGACCCATTTTTAAAGTGCAAGTGCTTGTAAATTTTTAACAAACATAGAAGACATACTTTTTGTCAGTCAAATACAATGTAAATACAATACAATAATACATAGTCATTTTTGCAAATGCATAGACTGTTTTACATTGTAACTGGAGATTCAGGGCCCAAATGCCAATAGTTATACAGAAAAAATATTTCGCATACATCTCTTTACTAGGTGTCAATTGACAGTATGTCATATTGTTCTTAAAGTGCTCACCATACTATGATAAAAAACAATATATAAATAAATGTCATACTCCCACAGTAGTCCAACTCTAAGTTCAAATAAATAATCTATTAAAGTGCATTAATGCGACAGTACTAGATGGACATAAAGTGACTGGTGCTACTTGGTGCAAAAAAGGCAATCATACTACAACAGTAGTGTGAGAAGTTGGCCTGATGTATGATGTCACTAGTTCTAGTGTACACCTTATATCAGTCCAAATACCCTTATGGTGATTGGTTGTAAAGTCAACCTTATAGACCAGCTATCCTAGTGGTAGCATGGACAAGAGCAGTCTTAGGCTAAACTCTGAATGGCATGTGAAGCCAGCTGTGATACCATATATAATCCCTTGAATACCAAATGAAAGGACACCACAACAGATATATATATAAAATAAAGTGTATTTATTCTAGTCAAACCCTCGCACTCTTTATGAGATTAGAGGTAAGTACAACACTGTCTTATTTAGGAAATATAAAGTAACACAGGTAAGTAATACAGTTAGGCCCTAGGGGCCACGCGAACCATATACTAAGTAAGTGGTATAAGGACCACTGTCACGGAAATAGGATAGGCCTAGGCCTAGGGAATCGCTGGGGCTACACTACACTAGCAACAGTTAGGAAGTGGGAGGCCCACGGGATTCAGGTGCAGAGTGGAAACACTCGCGCGTAATGCGTAAAAGTCGATAGAAATAGTAGTTGTTAGCAATTAACAGTTTAAGGACACTTCTAAAGCAGCTAGAGAGTCGAGACTCGGAAACTAGACCCTAGGATAGTCACTACCCTTGTGAGCACCGAAGTACCCAAGTTACCTAGCCCACAGGCTGCGGGTGCATAGGTGTGAACTTGCGTCGGGTTTCGTCGTGGACTTCTATGGATGCCTGAAGGAAAGTTGCTGACAGGCAGTCAGTGAAGAGTGTCCGGTGGATCCCAAGGCTGGGATCAAGAAGAGAGGAGACCTGCAAGCAGAAGGGACAGAGTCAAGGTCACTAGCCAGTGACCACGTGGAACCAGGAAGGAACCAGGCGATGTCGTGAAGATTGCAGGTGAAGGTGAAGCTTGTCGCTGCAGCCACGAGGACCAGGGAACGTCGAGGACGACCAGGAGGCGAGCTGTCCCACGAAGGCTCTTGCTGTCGGCGGCGTCGAAGTTGGACTAGGACTCACCAAGCCTTGGCAAGCGGAACCCACGAAGAACGGAGGATTTGCTTCTGGTGCAGACCAGGAAGGTCTGGGGTGCTTCTCTTTTTCAAAGGAGCAAGAGCCAGTCTGGAGGAGCCAAACCAGCGTTGAAGATTACGGGATGCGTCGTCACAAAGGCCACTAGCCAGCGGGCAAGCAACCGGACAGACGCGGCAAGCAGGAAAATGCAGAATGGCCCCACGCAGGACTCGTGGAGTGTGGGGGGCTGGTCTTCGGTGCAGATGGTGCTTGGGGTTGGGGCTTCTCAATCCCCGGTGCACAACTTCGAGGGTGCCTCAGAAGCTGTGCTTGAAGATACTAGCCACTTTTCCCAGGTAGCCGGTCCCACGTCTCTCGTCGCCTCCACGGATCTTCAGCTCTGCTGTGGATGTGGATCAGGGTCGGAGAAGTCTGGAAGTCAAGGCTCTGGTCGGGCTCTGCAGTCGGTCCCTCGTAGAACTTTAGCAAAGCAAAGGGTAGTCTCTTGATGGTGCCTGTTTGCACAGGGTAGCCACTCCTTGGCCACAAGGGAGATTCTTCAGTCTTCTTCTTTCGTCGAATGTCGAAGGTCCAGAGTTTCTGTTCAAGTTGCAGGTTCAGGATAATCAAATCTCCTGGGGCCCAGCTACCACTCTTATACTAATCTGGGGGGCTGGGTTACCTGCTAGGTCACGCCTGATGGGTGGGACCTGGGAGGGGGGTGGTTACACCCCCTTCCCTTTGTCCAGTTTTGCGCCAGGACTGGGGCTGGAGTGCCCCAGCACCGGTTTGAACTGGACTATGCATGGGACACCTTGTGTGCCCCAGGCATGTCTCATTCCTTTCAGCCCTCCCTGCCCCAATACACTAAAGTCTGTCTGGGGAGGTGCTAGCACCTCCCCAAGCAGGAAACCTATTGTCCAAGCCTCCCTTGCCGGGATCACTCACAGCAGCAGGAGGTCAGATTTGTGTCTGTGGCAGCAGCATCCATTTTGTGATGCTGAGGCTTTGGTTAGAGTTAAACAGCAAAGTAGGATTTTAACATGTCTCTCCCTCTAGAAGGGGGGAATAATATCCTCATCACCAGAAATGGTATGGGGGTATTATTCCAAAGTATTAGACACCTTACACGACATGTTTTGATAAAGCCAAACCATAGTTACCATAACCGTTTAAGATTATAAGGCACTTTAAGAGTATATGGTAGGCTATATCATAGAACAGCTATAAGGACATGGTTCCGAAAGCTGCAGACAGGCTCAGCTCATGCTAGAGCACCATCTCGCATGTTACCAAGCACTCTGCCTCCAGGATTGTTAAGGCCTGCCATAGGAGTGGCTGATAGGTACACATGTGTCTATTTTAAGGGTAGATATAGGTATACTATATCTAAGCAAGGGGTGATTACACGACCTTGCCCCAGCTGAGGGATCAGCCAGTTGTGTCTGATTGGAAGGCCAGACCAGGGGTGGCATAATACATGCTGCAGCCCCTGGGAGGCCTAGGGTACACCTATGCCCTGGGTACCTAGGGTGCACTGTACAGGGTCCAATAAGGTGATCCTTACCAATTGGGAATGTACCTAGGGTACATGGAGTCCATTTTAAAGAGAGAGCAGACAGCCTGAGACCCTGAATGGCAGGATCTCAGGCCAACTAAGTCGGAAAACCAGCTAGACACTAGGCAAAAAGTTGGGGGTAACCATAGTTAGATATCCACCTTCCTACACAACCCCCCCCCCCCCCCAAACGAAAGGAGATAAGGCTGGCCTTGACAAGGTAAGCCTCTATTGCCTAAGTGGCCATATAAGGAAGAACCAGCACTGGCATGGTTACCCCCTGTCTCATGGTCCACTAAGCAATCCCTCACCCTAAAGGTATCATAGGGTCTCCACCATAGGGAATCTCTACCTTTGGTGTGTCTTTGCAAAGTAAAAGGCTGGTGTTGAGATGGAGTACTGAAGTGAGTGTCCTCAAAGTGAGGCCTCAGCTTCCTCCAATCATCCTCCACCATGGATGCCTTTCTTTCTTTCACTGAGTTGCACTATGCTCTCAGGGTCAGCCTCTGGCTACCTAAAGCTGGAGGCTGGGTCCCTTTTGTGGGCTTACTGGAGGGACAGGTCAGGTTTGGGGCCCTAAGGTCCCATGTTTGCCTGTGTCCAACAGAATCCCTCTGGGGGAGGTCCCTAACTACCTGTAAAGGAGATCCCTCAGGAATGTTTTTAACCATCACCTGGCTAGGGCTACTAGCCAGGCAATCCTCATTCTTTTGATGGGGGGGTTCTTGTGGACAGGGGCCCTCTTGGGGTCCACTGGCCTCCTTGACCTCTGCAGCCCTGGGCTGACTGAGGCAGGGTAGAGAGAGGCAGGCTACCTGCACCAGACTGGGTCCCACCTTGGAAGGGGCCACTGACATCAGAGGCTCTGCCAGGCCAGGCCTGGCTACCTCTGGGGCAGTTCCTTCACAAGGGGTGAGGTCAGATCCCTGAGGAGGCTGACCTTTTCCTAATGTCTGGGGAGAGGGAGACTTTTCTTCCTCCCCACTACTCTCTGTTTGTGTGGAGTGATCCATAGTTTCAGGCTTCACTACACCTATGTCAGTCTGAGTATGGGCCGAGACCATTACAGCCTTGCCAACCTTTTCAGGGAGGCACTCAGTTTGGGTTTGAGCTGCGACTGTCACAGCTCTGCCAATCTCTACAGGGAAGTCTGCCTTTGCCTGGGCTGTGGCTACCACTGCCCTTCCAACCTTTTCAGGGAGGAAATCTACTTGGACAGGGGTTGTGGCTGGCACAACCCCACTACCCTTTTTTGAAAGGCCTACCATTTTGGAATGGGTGTCTTGTTCAACTCCAGCCCAAGCTGAGAGTTCTAAGTCATTCCCCAGTAAGCAGTCCACAGGCAAGGTTGGAGACACTGCCACCCTTTTAGGGCCAGTGACACCTCCCCAGCTGAGACATACCTCTGACATGGGATGACTGTTCTGTTTGCCATCAATGTTAGTTACCTGGTATGAGAAACCAGGCAAAAGCTGCTCAGAGGGAACTAGCCTATGGGCCACCATAGTGATGCTAGCTCCAGTGTCTCTGTAGGCCTCAGCTTTTCTACCATTGATGTAGGGCTCCTGTCTGTACCTACCCAAAGTGTTGGGACAGGCAGTGAAGTTGGCAAACCCCATGCCACCATCACAGACAAGAGTAGCTGCTGTAGGGGAATTGGCTAAGCCAGGGTCCCCCTGTGTTCCCCAAGAAAACCCAACCAAATTTTTGGGGGCACTCCCACCACCTGGGGGATTACTGCTGACAGTAATAGGTGGTGTGACAGGAGTAGTTGGAGGAACAGTTTTGTTTTTAGCCTTTGGGCAACTGCTGTCAGTTTTCCAATGCCCAGGAGTTTTACACTCATGGCAGTAAGGCTTTTTAACTGTGGCAGAGGAGGGAGCTTGGGACCCACCACCCTGTGTGGAGTTTTGGGGCCCTGAGGAAGATTTCTCTTTTGTTTTATCCCCACCCTTCTCTTGAGGCTTGGTGGTATCTTTCTTTTGGTCACCACCCTGATTTTTAGGCCTAATCCTGGTCCTGACCCATTTATCTGCCCTCTTTCCCAATTCTTGGGGAGAGGTCAAATCTGAGTCTACCAGGTGTTGATGGAGAAGCTGGTTCTGACAATTACTAAGGATCTGCTCCCTCATAATCAAGTTGTACAATCCTGTATAGTCCTGCACCTTGCTGCCAGTTAACCAACCTTCCAAAGCCTTAGTGGCACAATCCACAAAATCAGACCAGTCCTGTGTCTGTGTCTTCTGGGTGTCTCTGAACAACAACCTATATTGCTCAGTGGTTAAGCCAAACCCATCTATCAGAGCACACTTCAGGACTTTGTAATTGTTAGCATCCTCATCACTGACTGTGAGGAGCTTGTCTCTACCTTTGTCAGAAAAGGAGAGCCACAAGATAGCTGCCCACTGACTCTGGGGTACCTGCTGTACTTTGCAGGCCCTTTCCAAAGCAGTCATCCACTTGTGGATGTCATTCCCATTCTGATATGGGGGGACTATCTTGCTTAGGTTTCTATGGTCATAAGACCTATCCCTATCTCTAGGAATGTTGCTGCCACCAGTGGGTTCTGACCCACACAATTTTTGCTCTCTAGCCAGAGCAAGCTTCTCCTTGGCAAGGGCAAGTTCTTCCCTCTGAATCCTCAGATTAGCTTCCCTCATTCTGGCTTCATCCTCCTTTCTCTCAGGGGAAATCATTCCCCTGTGAGAGGAAGCATTAGAGATGCTAGAGACATGGGAGTGGATGGATTCCCTTGAAGGGGATCTGTCTCTCCTGCTTCTCTGGTTAAGCCCACTTGGGGGTCTGTATGGGGGAACCCCATGCAAACTCCCATGTAAGCTTAGGTTAGCCTGGCTAAGTCTTCCTACTTGGCCCTGGCTGTCTACCTCTTCATCTGAAGTCCCATCTGACTCATCTGTGGTGGGTAGACCCTTATCTACAGCTATGGCACCATACTTGGCAGCTCTTTCAGCATCATAGGCCTCCAGAAGCTCCACTAGCTGTCTCAGGGTAGGGTTGGAACCCTGTTTTAATCTCCTGGAGGTACACAGTTGTCTCATCTCCTGGAAAGTAAATGCATCATATCTAGAGGGCATCTGTCCAGGATTCTCCTCTCCTGAGGGAGTATCAGTGTGATCTCCATTCAGGGACATGATTCTAGTGAGGGTGTGGTGTGTGCACCTACCTACACTAGTTGTATCTACTAAACCTCTCTAGTAGTTGTAGTCAGGGTGTGTTACTCCCTTCAACCTACAACCACTAAGTCCAGTAGGACTTAAGTATTATAACCTATGTTATATGTACCTAAACAATATCTGTGTGATCTTTCAATTTAGTATCTCAAGATTACAATGGTATTACAACAGCAAGCTCAGATCCCAACCGCTGCTCACCAATGTGAGAAGTTGGCCTGATGTATGATGTCACTAGTTCTAGTGTACACCTTATATCAGTCCAAATACCCTTATGGTGATTGGTTGTAAAGTCAACCTTATAGACCAGCTATCCTAGTGGTAGCATGGACAAGAGCAGTCTTAGGCTAAACTCTGAATGGCATGTGAAGCCAGCTGTGATACCATATATAATCCCTTGAATACCAAATGAAAGGACACCACAACAGATATATATATAAAATAAAGTGTATTTATTCTAGTCAAACCCTCAGCACTCTTTTTGAGATTAGAGGTAAGTACAACACAGTCTTATTTAAGCATACATTAAGTCACACAGGTAAGTAATACAGTTAGGCCCTAGGGGCCACGCAAACCATATACTAAGTAAGTGGTATAAGGACCACTGTCACGGAAATAGGATAGGCCTAGGCCTAGGGAATCGCTGGGGCTACACTACACTAGCAACAGTTAGGAAGTGGGAGGCCCACGGGATTCAGGTGCAGAGTGGAAACACTCACGCGTAATGCGTAAAAGTCGATAGAAATAGTCGTTGTTAGCAATTAACAGTTTAAGGACACTTCTAAAGCAGCTAGAGAGTCGAGACTCGGAAACTAGACCCTAGGATAGTCACTACCCTTGTGAGCACCGAAGTACCCAAGTTACCTAGCCCACAGGCTGCGGGTGCATAGGTGTGAACTTGCGTCGGGTTTCGTCGTGGACTTCTATGGATGCCTGAAGGAAAGTTGCTGACAGGCAGTCAGTGAAGAGTGTCCGGTGGATCCCAAGGCTGGGATCAAGAAGAGAGGAGACCTGCAAGCAGAAGAGACAGAGTCAAGGTCACTAGCCAGTGACCACGTGGAACCAGGAAGGAACCAGGCGATGTCGTGAAGATTGCAGGTGAAGGTGAAGCTTGTCGCTGCAGCCACGAGGACCAGGGAACGTCGAGGACGACCAGGACCAGGAGGCGAGCTGTCCCACGAAGGCTCTTGCTGTCGGCGGCGTCGAAGTTGGACTAGGACTCACCAAGCCTTGGCAAGCGGAACCCACGAAGAACGGAGGACTTGCTTCTGGTGCAGACCAGGAAGGTCTGGGGTGCTTCTCTTTTTCAAAGGAGCAGGAGCCAGTCTGGAGGAGCCAAACCAGCGCTGAAGATTACAGGATGCGTCGTCACAAAGGCCACTAGCCAGCGGGCAAGCAACAGGACAGACGCGGCAAGCAGGAAAATGCAGAAGTGCCCCACGCAGGACTCGTGGAGTGTGGGGGCCTGATCTTCGGTGCAGATGGTGCTTGGGGTTGGGGCTTCTCAATCCCCGGTGCACAACTTCGAGGGTGCCTCAGAAGCTGCGCTTGAAGATACTAGCCACTTTTCCCAGGTAGCCGGTCCCACGTCTCTCGTCGCCTCCACGGATTTCAGCTCGGCTGTGGATGTGGATCAGGGTCGGAGAAGTCTGAAAGTCAAGGCTCTGGTCGGGCTCTGCAGTCGGTCCCTCGTAGAACTTTAGCAAAGCAAAGGGTAGTCTCTTGATGGTGCCTGTTTGCACAGGCTATCCACTTCTTGGCCACAAGGGAGATTCTTCAGTCTTCTTCTTTCGTTGAATGTCGAAGGTCCAGAGTTTCTGTTCAAGTTGCAGGTTCAGGATAATCTAATCTCCTGGGGCCCAGCTACCACTCTTATACTAATCTGGGGGGCTGGGTTACCTGCTAGGTCACGCCTGATGGGTGGGACCTGGGAGGGGGGTGGTTACACCCCCTTCCCTTTGTCCAGTTTTGCGCCAGGACTGGGGCTGGAGTGCCCCAGCACCGGTTTGAACTGGACTATGCATGGGACACCTTGTGTGCCCCAGGCAGTGTCTAGTTTCTTTCATCTCTCCCTGCCCCAATACACTAAGGCCTGTCTGGGGTGGTGCTCGCACCTCCCAAGGCAGGAAACCTATTGTCCAAGCCTCCCGTGCCAGGATCACTCCCAGCAGCAGGAGGTCAGACTTGTGTCGTGGCAGCAGCATCCATTTTGTGATGCTGGGGCTCTGGTTAACTTTAACCGGGTAAGTAGGTTTCAACATGTCCTCTCCCTCTAGAAGGGAGGGATAATATCCTCATCACCAGAAATGGGATGGGGTATTATTCCAAAGAGTTAGACACCTTACACGACATGTTTTGATAAAGCCAAACCATAGTTACCATAACCGTTTAAGATTATAAGGCACTTTAAGAGTATATGGTAGGCCATATCATAGAACAGCTACAAGGACAGGGTTCAGAAAGCTGCAGACAGGCTCAGCTCATGCTAGAGCACTATCTCACACGTTACCAAGCACTCTGCCTCCAGGATTGTTAAGGCCTGCCATAGGAGTGGCTGATAGGTACACGTGTCTATATACAAGGTAGGTATAGGAATACTACACCTAAGCAAGGGGTGATTACACGACCTTGCCCCAGATGAGTGATCAGCCAGTTGTGTCATAATGGAAGGCCAGGCCAGGGGTGGCATAATACATGCTGCAGCCCCTGGTAGGCCTAGGGTACACCTATGCCCTGGGTACCTAAGGTACACTGTACAGGGGTCAATAAGGTGATCCTATCCAATGAGGTTATGCACCTAAAGTACATAGTATTAATTTAGAGAGAGAACAGCAGGGCTGTGGGTCTGATCAGCAGGCCCACAGCCACATCTAAGTCGAAAACCAGTAAAGCAAAAAGCAAAAAGTGGGGGTGAACATAGAAAGCAGACCCTACTCTCCTACACAGAGTATATGAAGAAGGCTCCTAAAAACCTTGAGGCAAAGTAATCACCCCTTGCTTAGGTGTAGTATTCCTATACCTTTCTTATATATAGACACATGTGTACCTATCAGCCACTCCTATGGCAGGCCTTAACAATCCTGGAGGCAGAGTGCTTGGTAACATGTGAGATGGTGCTCTAGCATGAGCTGAGCCTGTCTGCAGCTTTCGGAACCATGTCCTTATAGCTGTTCTATGATATAGCCTACCATATACTCTTAAAGTGCCTTATAATCTTAAACGGTTATGGTAACTATGGTTTGGCTTTATCAAAACATGTCGTGTAAGGTGTCTAACACTTTGGAATAATACCCCCATCCCATTTCTGGGGATGAGGATATTATCCCTCCCTTCTAGAGGGAGAAGACATGTTGTAACCTACTTACCCGGTTAAAGTTAACCAGAGGCCCAGCATCACAAAATGGATGCTGCTGCCACGACACAAGTCTGACCTCCTGCTGCTGGGAGTGATCCTGGCACGGGAGGCTTGGACAATAGGTTTCCTGCCTTGGGAGGTGCGAGTACCACCCCAGACAGTCCTTAGTGTATTGGGGCAGGGAGGGATGAAAGAAACGAGACACTGCCTGGGGCACACAAGGTGTCCCATGCATAGGCCAGTTCAAACCGGTGCTGGGGCACTCCAGCCCCAGTCCTGGCGCGAAACTGGACAAAGGGAAGGGGGTGTAACCACCCCCCTCCCAGGTCCCACCCATAAGGCGTGACCTAGCAGGCAACCCAGCCCCCCAGATTAGTATAAGAGTGGTAGCTGGGCCCCAGGAGATTAGATTATCCTGAACCTGCAACTTGAACAGAAACTCTGGACCTTCGACATTCGACGAAAGAAGAAGACTGAAGAATCTCCCTTGTAGCCAAGGAGTGGCTACCCTGTGCAAACAGGCACCATCAAGAGACTACCCTTTGCTTTGCTGAAGTTCTACGAGGGACCGACTGCAGAGCCCGACCAGAGCCTTGACTTCCAGACTTCTCCGACCCTGATCCACATCCACAGCCGAGCTGAGATTCGTGGAGGCGACGAGAGACGTGGGACCGGCTACCTGGGAAAAGTGGCGAGTATCTTCCAGCGCAGCTTCTGAGGTACCCTCGAAGTTGTGCACCGGGGATTGAGAAGCCCCAACCCCAAGCACCATCTGCACCGAAGATCAGCCCCCCACACTCCACGAGTCCTGGGTGGGGCCCTTCTGCATTTTCCTGCTTGCCGCGTCTGTCCGGTTGCTTGCCCGTTGGCTAGCGGCCTCTGTGACGACACACCTTGAAATCTTCACTGCTGGTTTGGCTCCTCCAGACTGGCTCCCGCTTCTTTGCAAAAGAGAAGCACCCCAGACCTTCCTGGTCTGCACCAGAAGCAAGTCCTCCGTCTTCGTGGGTTCC
Organism: Triturus cristatus; assembly: GCF_964204655.1. Classification (NCBI taxonomy): domain Eukaryota; kingdom Metazoa; phylum Chordata; class Amphibia; order Caudata; family Salamandridae; genus Triturus; species Triturus cristatus. Next base: position 56,795,416 of record NC_140590.1, read on the forward strand.
GCTTGCTAAGGCTTGGTGAGTCCTAGTTCGACTTCGACGCCGCCGACAGCAAGAGCCTTCGTGGGACAGCCCGCCTCCTGGTCCTGGTCGTTCTCGACGTCTCCTGGTACCCGTGGCTGCAGCGACAAGCTTCACCCTTCACCTGCAATCTTCACAACATCGCCTGGTTCCTTCCTGGTTCCACGTGGTCACTGGCTAGTGACCTTGACTCTGTCCCTTCTGCTTGCAGGTACCCTTCCTTCTTGATCCCGGCCTTGGGATCCACCGGACACTCTGCACTGACTGCCTGTCAGCAACTTTCCTTCAGGCATCCATAGAAGACCACGATGAAACCCGACGCAAGTTCACACCTATGCACCCGCAGCCCGTGGGCTAGGTAACTTGGGTACTTCGGTGCTCACAAGGGTAGTGACTATCCTAGGGTCTAGTTTCCGAGTCTCGACTCTCTAGCTGCTTCAGAAGTGTCCTTAAACTGCTTAATTCAAAACTGTACTATTTCTATCGACTATAAGCATTACGCGTGAGTGTTTCCACTCTGCACCTGAATCCCGTGGGCCTCCCACTTCCTAGCTGTTGGTAGTGTAGTGTAGCCCCAGCGATTCACTAGGCCTAGGCCTATCCTATTTCCGTGACAGTGGTCCTTATACCACTTCTTTAGTATATGGTTTGCATGGCCCCTAGGGCCTAGCTGTATTACTTACGTGTGTGACTTAATGTATGCTTGAATAAGACTGTGTTGTACTTACCTCGAATCTCATAAAGAGTGCTGAGGGTTTGACTAGAATAAATACACTTTATTTTATATATATATATGTTGTGGTGTCCTTTCATTTGGTATTCAAGGGATTATATATGGTATCACAGCTGGCTTCACATGCCATTCAGAGTCTAGCCTAAGACTGCTCTTATCCATGCTACTACTAGGATAGCTGGTCTATAAGGTTGACTTTACAACCAATCACCATAAGGGTTGTTTGGACTGATATAAGGTGTACACTAGAACTAGTGACATCATACATCAGGCTAACTTCTCACACTCTGCCATCCTGGAGCGGAGACCAAGTACATAATCCACTATATCAAGTTTGGGTTGTCTGTGAGGTCTCTCCCATCCTTCCCTTACTAAACATAGGGGTCCTCTTACAGGATGCCCAAACAAAAGCTCAAAAGGGCTGTAGCCAACCTTCTTTTGTGGGACCTCTCTGTAAGCAAACAGAAGGCAGGGTAAAAGGATGTCCCATCTTCGCCTAAGCTTGTTTGGTAAACCTTTTATCATTCCCTTTAGGGTCTTGTTGAATCTCTCCACAAGCCCATTGCACTGTGGGTGATAGGGTGGTGAATTTGTAGTTCACACCACACTCCTTCCACATTGCAGTCAAATATCCTGACATGAAGTTGGCACCTCTGTCAGAAAGGACCTCCTTTGGAAAGCCCACTCTGGAGAATACTCCAAGTAGGGCCCTTGCCACAACGGGAGCTGTTGTGGTCCTCAGGGGAATAGCTTCTGGATACCTGGTGGCATGGTCCACTATCACCAGTATGAATCTGTGCCCAGATGCTGTTTGTGGGTCCATTGGTCCTACAATATCTATGCCCACTCTTTCAAAGGGAACCCCCACCACAGGTAGTGGTATGAGGGGGGCCTTTGTGGTGCCACCTGATTTGCCACTGGCTTGGCAGGTGACACAGGAGCGACAAAACACCTTGGTATCTTCTGACATATGAGGCCAGTGAAAGTGAGGGACAAGCCTGTCCCAGGTCTTGTTCTGGCCTAAGTGTCCTGCTAGGGGAATATCATGGGCCAAGGTAAGAATGAAGCCTCTGAACTTCAGTGGTATGACAAACCTCCTGGATGCACCAGGCTTGGGGTCTCTAGCCTCTGAATACCCAATACACTCTAAGGGTACCTTGAGCATTCCCTGCAGCCTCAGCAGCAGCCTGCTGTCTGAGGGGTTCAAGAGAGGGGCAGTCTAATTGTGCCTGTCTCAGATCTGCCCTGGAAGGTCCCCCTGTCCCAAGAAACTCAACCTGATCAGGTTCAAGTTCTTCTAGGACAGTTCCTTCAGGGCTCTCAGAATCATCCTCCTGTGAGGGCTGATCCAGTACCTGAGGCAGGGGGGTAGGCACAGCCTTTACCCCACTGCTCTTTCTCTTGGGTTCTGACTGGTCCATAGTTCCAGGATCCAGCACTTGTTCAGTGGTGCACTTTTTGGCCTGTGACCTGGTCACAGCAAGGACATGTGCATCTATCCCCAGCATTTCTGCATGGGTCCTATACTCCACTTCAGACCAAACTGAAGTTTCAAGATCATTGCCCAGTAAACACTCCACAGGAAGGTCTGAACTAACAACAACTTTCTTGAGGCCAGTTACCCCTCCCCAGGAGAAGTTAACAATTGCCACACTATGGGAGGTAGTGGCATTGCTAGCGTTGGTCACTAGGTAGTTCTCACCTAGTATGATCTGTCCAGGGTCCACAAAGGCAGGTGTCACCATTGTGACACTAGCCCCAGTATCCCTGTAGGCCTGAGCCATCCTATCATTGATAAAAGGAGTCTGTCTGTACTTGCCCAGGTTACTGGGGCCTATAGTAGAGGACAAAGCTATGTCCCCATCACAGATCAGAACAGCCTGAGTAGGTATCCTGACTAGGCCAGAATCCTCCTCAGTTCCCAGGGTCAACCCTACTACACCCTTTTGCTGGGAACCACCACTTACAGCTGAACTAGGGGGTACAGTTGCCTTAGGGGCAATGGTGGCTGGGGGCTTATCCTTTTTGGTGCACTCACTAAACCAATGTGAGTTGGACTTACAAAAGTTGCACCATGGTTTCTTTTGGCCATCTTTCTTTTTATCCTTTTTGGGACCACCCTCCCCCTGAGCCCTTTGGGGGCCTGGTGAAGACTTCTGGTCTTTTTGTTTCTGATCATTACCCTTCTGGTGTGCCTTTTTCTGATCACCGCCCTGGTTCTGGTTTTTCTGCTTAACTCTAGTCCTGACTCATCTATCTGCCTTCTTTCCCAATTCTTGGGGAGAAGTCAGATCAGAATCAATCAGGTGTTGATGCAGTAGCTGGTTTTGACAGTTGTTAAGGATTTGTTCTCTCATGATCAAATTATACAATCCTGTATAGTCCTTAGCCTTACTTCCCACTAGCCAGCCTTCCAGAGCTTTAGTGGCACAATCTACAAAGTCAGTCCAGTCCTGAGTCTGTGTCTTCTGGGTATCTCTGAACAACAACCTGTATTGTTCAGTGGTTAGGCCAAACCAATCAATTAGAGCACTCTTCAGGACAGTGTAATTGTCAGCATCCTCATCACTAACTGTGAGGAGCTTGTCTCTACCTTTCTCAGAGAAGGAGAACCACAAGATAGCTGCCCACTGACTTTGGGGTACCTGCTGTACTTTGCAAGCTCTCTCCAAAGCAGTTATCCATTTGTGGATGTCATCCCCACACTTGTAGGGAGGGACAATCTTGCTCAGGTTTCTATTATCATAGATCCTGTCTCTATCCTTAGGGATATTGCTGCCACAAGTGGGTTCTAACCCACTTAACTTTTGTTCTCTAGCCAGAGCAAGCTTCTCCTTGGCAAGGGCAAGTTCTTCCCTCTCAATCCTTAGATTAGCTTCCCTCATTCTGGCTTCATGCTCTTTTCTCTGGGAGGAAGTCATTCCCCTGTGAGAAGAGGCATTAGAGATGTTAGAGACATGGGAGTGGATGGATTCCCTTGAAGGGGATCTGTCTCTCCTGTTTCTCTGGTTAAGTCCACTTGGGGGTCTGAATGGGGGAAGCCCATGCAGACTCCCATGTAAGCTTAAGTTAGCCTGGCTAAGTCTTCCTACTTTGCCCTGGCTGTCTACCTCCTCATCTGAAGTCCCATCTGACTCATCTGTAGTGGGTAGACCCTCCCCTGTACCTAGGGTACCAGCCTGGGAGGCCCTAAGAGCATCATATTCCTCTAGGATCTCTACTAGCTGAAGGAGGGTAGGGTTTGCACCCTGTTTTAACTTTCTGGAGGTACACAATTGTCTCATCTCCTGAAAAGTTAGGGTATCATATCTAGAGGGGATCTTTCTCAGACCTACCCCTCCTGAGAGAGAATCTACTTGATCTCCTCCCAGAGACATGATCTAGTGAGGGTGTGGTGTGTGCACCTACCTACACTAGTTGTTTCTACTAAACCTCTCTAGTAGTTGTAGTCAGGGTGTGTTAGGCCCTTCAACCTACAACAACTAAGTCCAGTAGGACTTAAGTATTATAATCTATGTTATATGTACCTAAACAATATCTGTGTGATCTTTCAATTTAGTATCTCAAGATTACAATGGCATTACAACAGCAACCTCAGATCCCAACCGCTGTTCACCAACGTGAGAAGTTGGCCTGATATATGATGTCACTAATTCTAGTGTACACCTTGTATCAGTCCAAACATCCCTTATGGTGATTGGTTGTAAAGTCAACCTTATAGACCAGCTATCCTAGTGGTAGCATGGACAAGAGCAGTCTTAGGCTAAACTCTGAATGGCATGTGAAGCCAGCTGTTATACCATATGTAACCCCTTGAATACCAAATGAAAGGACACCACAACATATATATATATAAAATAAAGTGTATTTATTCTAGTCAAACCCTCAGCACTCTTTATGAGATTCGAGGTAAGAACAACACAGTCTTATTTAAGCATACATTAAGTCACACAGGTAAGTAATACAGTTAGGCCCTAGGGGCCACGCAAACCATATACTAAGTAAGTGGTATAAGGACCACTGTCATGGAAATAGAATAGGCCTAGGCCTAGGGAATCGCTGGGGCTACACTATACTACCAACAGTTAGGAAGTGGGAGGCCCACGGGATTCAGGTGCAGAGTGGACACACTCACGCGTAATGCGTAAAAGTCGATAGAATCACTAGCAGTTAGAAATAAGCAGTTTTAGGACACTTCTGGTATAGCTAGAAGGTCGAGACTCGGAAACTAGACCCTTGGATAGTCAATACCCTTGTGAGCACCGGAGTACCCAAGTTACCTAGCCCACGGGCTGCGGGTGCATAGATGTGAACTTGCGTCGGGTTTCGTCATGGACGTCTATGGATACCTGAAGGAAAGTTGCTGACAGGCAGTCAGTGAAGAGTGTCCGGTGGATCCCAAGGCCGGGATCAAGAAGGAAGGGTACCTGCAAGCAGAAGGGACAGAGTCTGGGTCACTAGCCAGTGACCACGTAGAACCAGGAAGGAACCAGGCGATGTCGTGAAGATGCAGGTGAAGAGGTGAAGCTTGTCGCAGCAGCCACGGGTACCAGGAGACGTCGAGGACGACCAGGACCAGGAGACGAGCTGTCCCACGAAGGCTCTTGCTGTCGGCGGCGTCGAAGTCGAACTAGGACTCACCAAGCCTTGGCAAGCGGAACCCACGAAGAATGGAGGACTTGCTTCTGGTGCAGACCAGGAAGGTCTGGGGTGCTTCTCTTTTGCAGAGGAGCAGGAGCCAGTCTGGAGGAGCCAAACCAGCAGTGGGAGCCAAACCAGCAGTGGAAAATCAAAGGTGTGTCGTCGCAAAGGTTGCTAGCCAACGGGCAAGCAACCGGACAGACGCGGCAAGCAGGAAAATGCAGAAGGGCCCCACGCAGGACTCGTGGAGTGTGGGGGGCTGATCTTCGGTGCAGATGGTGCTTGGGGTTGGGGCTTCTCAATCCCCGGTGCACAACTTCGAGGGTGCCTCAGAAGCTGCGCTGGAAGATACTCGCCACTTTTCCCAGGTAGCCGGTCCCACGTCTCTCGTCGCCTTCACGGATCTCAGCTCGGCTGTGGATCAGGGTCGGAGAAGTCTGGAAGTCAAGGCTCTGGTCGGGCTCTGCAGTCGGTCCCTCGTAGAACTTCAGCAAAGCAAAGGGTAAGTCTCTTGATGGTGCCTGTTCGCACAGGGTAGCCACTCCTTGGCCACAAGGGAGATTCTTCAGTCTTCTTCTTTCGTCGAATGTCGAAGGTCCAGAGTTTCTGTTCAAGTTGCAGGTTCAGGATAATCTAATCTCCTGGGGCCCAGCTACCACACTTATACTAATCTGGGGGGATGGGTTGCCTGCTAGGTCACGCCTTATGGGTGGGACCGGGGAGGGGGGTGGTTACACCCCCTTCCCTTTGTCCAGTTTCACGCCAGGACTGGGGCTGGAGTGCCCCAGCACCGGTTTGAACTGGACTATGCATGGGACACCTTGTGTGCCCCAGGCAGTGTCTAGTTTCTTTCATCCCTCCCTGCCCCAATACACTAAGGCCTGTCTGGGGTGGTGCTCGCACCTCCCAAGGCAGGAAACCTATTGTCTAAGCCTCCCGTGCCAGGATCACTCCCAGCAGCAGGAGGTCAGACTTGTGTCGTGGCAGCAGCATCCATTTTGTGATGCTGGGGCTCTGGTTAACTTTAACCGGGTAAGTAGGTTTCAACAGGTCTTCTCCCTCTAGAAGGGAGGGATAATATCCTCATCACCAGAAATGGGATGGGGGTATTATTCCAAAGTGTTAGACACCTTACACGACATGTTTTGATAAAGCCAAATCATAGTTACCATAACCGTTTAAGATTATAAGGCACTTTAAGAGTATATGATAGGCTATATCATAGAACAGCTATAAGGACATGGTTCTGAAAGCTGCAGACAGGCTCAGCTCATGCTAGAGCACTATCTCACATGTTACCAAGTACTCTGCCTCCAGGATTGTTAAGGCCTGCCATAGGAGTGGCTGATAGGTACACATGTGTCTATATATAAGGTAGGTATAGAAATACTACACCTAAGCAAGGGGTGATTACACGACCTTGCCCCAGCTGAGTGATCAGCCAGTTGTGTCATAATGGAAGGCCAGGCCAGGGGTGGCATAATAAATGCTGCAGCCCCTGGTAGGCCTAGGGTACACCTATGCCCTGGGTACCTAAGGTACACTGTACAGGGGCCAATAAGGTGATCCTATCCAATTGGGTTATGCACCCAAAGTACATAGTATTAATTTAGAGAGAGAACAGCAGGGCTGTGGGTCTGATTAGCAGGCCCACAGCCACATCTAAGTCAAAAACCAGTAAAGCAAAAAGTGGGGGTGAACATAGAAAGCAGACCCTACTCTCCTACAGCGCGCACCGTGCGCGCACGGTGAAAAACACTTAAAAAAAACAAAAACATTTTAAACTGTTTATAAGTTTATAGAAGATATTAACTATGCTGTTCAACTTTATCCAAATTTAAAAAATAGAGCTGAGCCATTCCATATTACAGGATACAGTCAATCTATAACTATATACATAGGTAGTTTATTGTAAAATAAATATATAAAAAATATAATAATACATACATAAATTAGCATTTAAAAAACCTTACAAATTCACTAAAGAAAACCATAGGTTTCACACACGTTATAGTTAGAAATTAGCATTTAAAAAACCTTGCAAATTCACATAAAAAACCATAGGTTTCACACACGTTATAGTTAGGAATTAGCATTTAAAAAACCTTGCAAATTCACTGAAAAAACCATAGGTTTCACACATGTTATAGTTAGCTGGACATTTCACTCGTAAAAAACCATTGAAATTCCCCCGTTATAGTTAGTTCAGCTAACTATAACTCGCGCGACCGCAATCCACTGCTGATGACGTCACATATTACTTCACTCATGACATGGTCAGTGACATCACTGATGACATCATCCAGTGAATATGTGTCTTTCTGAAAAGTAAATATTTTTTATATATGTATATCTAAAGGTTAATGGAAGAATAAATGGGTAAATAAGTGTCTAAATGGATGTTTTTTTTTGTAAAATTAATTGTATAACTGGCTTATTAACAGTATCTTAGTGAATACAGTGATGTAATATGTGACGTCATCAGCAGTGGATTGCGATCGCGCGAGTTATAGTTAGCTGAACTAACTATAACGGGGGAATTTCAATGGTTTTTTACGAGTGAAATGTCCAGCTAACTATAACATGTGTGAAACCTATGGTTTTTTCAGTGAATATATATATATATATATATATATATATATATATATATATATATATATATATATATATATATATATAGATGCATATATGTTTATCACATATATCATTGTGTTTCCAGGGTCCCGCGCAAAGGCGGGAATATTCTAGTGCTTATGACTTTGATGAGGATCCCCTGGAAGAGAATTGCACAGCCCTGGTCTTCTGATAGGTAGCAGATCTATTGGTTGCTGACTTGTTGTTGCTGTTTGAAACACATGAAACAATATTGAATAACAGTGTCTATTCATTATTGTTTATATCAGTGGGCTAGTTTTTAACTGGGATTGTAGCTATTATTAATACCTTTATGGCTTTTATTTGATCTTCTGAGGTGGATAGCTCTATTTCGAATTGTCTCCTATCCTGGCAGGATGTCTATGTGCGCAACGATATTCGGGCCACTAAACCGAATAAAAAAGAGTATAAGATAAATGGTAACAAGATTTATCTACACTCCTTCATTTTTAATTAATATTGTGATACCATATCTTAGTTAAAGGTGTAACAGACGAAATAAATAGGCCAGGGTGTAAAGAATTAAATAATGTACCTATCCCAGAGTGATTGGGTTCATCGCTCCAGCTCGGGTTAACCATACACAATGCTTAATGCACGTGTATCAGAAGGGGCAAACACTCTAAAAAGTGATGTGAAGAGGATTGGTTTAGGTCTGTGTGAAAACGAGCTTATACTAATTCAAGGCATAAGAGGTTACATTCATTAGTCTAGATATATTGGTGTACATAAGTATCAATGGGGTCGGCCCACAGACTAGAACCAAGCGTCCAAGATACTTAGTACCCGTGTGTCCACATAGGAAACCGACCTCGAAAGTGATGGAAGAAGGTGTTGCTTATAGTCAATTGGCAACAATCCGAATGCTTTAATACTCAAGGGTCATTATTGTTCTACTCTACTAACCTTAGGTCATCATGGTGCTGGTTTAATTACCTGTGTTTTGTGGGGCTGATATGCGCAATCAGTTGAGGAAGTGGTAGAGATACCCTAGAGCTTCCACTCCTCCTTTAATTTCTGAAACACACAAGCAATATTGTTTGCTGTGTTGAATTACATGTATCCCAGTGCACACTTTCTTTTCATCTTTTTGTATGAAAGATTCACTGGAAGTACCTTTCCTAATCTGTATTGGGCGTAGTCCCTGCGCCAAGCCCCTTAAATTATATCAGGAGAGCTATACAAAACGATCACTATGTGCCCTTTGCGTTGTCTACTACCTCCACCGTTTTAAAAACTGGCAATTGATTATTTCAGCATGTATATATGAAATTGCTTTTTATCAGTTTTGTTTAAAAGCTTCACGTGGAAAACCTTTCCTGCCACATGATTGAGCGATATTGAACACCAAACATTCATTTTCTTCTGTCTAGCTGACTTTACTAAACGATCCCTTTGTCCGCATTGAGTTGCTTACAATAATGTTTAAGTGCTGGCGGTTGACTGTTACCAAACACGGCCAGCTCAACAATAACAAGTAAGAGTCGGCATTCTTCTATATAGGTCAAAGTACTACCGCATGTTTAGTGGCGCACTTACCGTCCGTGTTTGTCTGTGGACTTCACTTAATGCAAGACACCGAAAAATCTGTGTGTCTGCCTTGACGCATTAAATACTGTCAATTTCTGTCGACGCCGTGGCACGCGTGCTTCCAGGTTAACTTGCGTCGTTAAAGTAGACTGTTTTTATAGGCGCCATCTTGACCACCCTTCAAATTGCTGTAAACAGGAATTCAAAATACCGACTCGAATCAGGAGCCAAGTATAGATATTTGTGGAGGGGACCTAGTCCCTAATCATTCATTTGTTAGGGGTACATTTTATCCTACACGTCTCACAAGCTTGCCACTATTATTGAGGTTGTGGACAGCATGTCAATACAGTCTACGTTTATAAAGGTCACTAATTTCAATCATATTGGTTATATCTCTGTATAACTATAGTCGAAATAACATCATTCTGGGTCAAATCACAAGTATTTATGGTGCACACCTATTATGACTGACGTGTGTGTATATTTGTGGAGGGAACTAGGTCCCTGATAGTTCATATATCAAGGCTTACAGTTAATGTGACCTCAAATTGCGATCGTGATAGGTATATCTATTTAGATACAGGTGCATTGTTGGACGAATCTTTTTAACTAAATACCATTCAGTCATTGTATTTGATGGCTTGATCCCAAGGTATTTCTAGATTCAACCCCCTTGTAGCTGTTTCCCGGGTAAAAATCCAGAAAACCTCCCTGCGTTTTCTTATTGCTTCAGTGGTCATACCGGGCTTACTCTACATTTTCTCAAGAATATACCATTGTATTTCTTCTGGGGTATGCTCTTGGTCACTATAATGCTGAATGATGGGGCTGCTATTTTGCGATTTCTAATAGCCGATCTATGTTCAGTCAGACGTGTGCTCACTGCCCTACTGGTTTCACCTACATATCCCAAATTACATTGGCAAATAAGTAGGTAAACCACATCTGATGTCTTAAGACTGGTGGGTGATATCAGATTGCCATTAAATTGGAAGGTGGAAGATTCAATGGCTGACAAACAGGATTTACAGGTGTTACATTTGTAATTACCTACCACTGGGTTAGGTCCATCAATGCTCCTTTGTAGGGACATGTTTTGTGTTTCATCCTGGAACTGACTACATGGTCTTTTAAATTTGTATTTCGTCTGTATGCAAAAAGTGGTCTGGGCACTGGTGGTTGCACACTTGACTTATTGATGTTAAGTATATTCCAGCTTGAGCATACCGCTTGTCGGACTCTCTCATTGATCATAGAGTGCTGTGTGACGAAAACAATAGATGGATTGGTTTTAGCCCGAGTATTATGGGGCAAGTGTTGCCTATCAAAAAAACAGGCTCTTTCATAGGACTCTCGGACCAATCTCTTTGGATAAGCTCTAGCTAGGAATTTATATTTCATGACGGTTGATTTGAGGTCATATTCTTTAATATTTGTACAATTACGTCTCAACCATAAAAACTCCCCAAAAGGTATGCTATTCTTTCGTGTAGAAGGATGGAAGCTGTCATAGTGTAGCAGCGTGTTCCTTGCAGTGGGTTTGGTATACAAATCACAGGCTAGGGAGCCTGCATCATTTTTGATGATGACATCCAGGTATTCCACTTGACTATTGCTGACATTATTTGTGAAATGAATGTTCTCGTCACACAAATTTAGCCAGTCTAAAAATTCTCCGAGTGTCTCCAGTGTGTCTGTCCAAATAAAAAAAAATATCATCAATAAATCTTGACCATTTTATTACAGACTCAAAAAAGGGTGCTATTTCATTATAGATGATTTTTTTCTCAAATAGAGACATGTATATATTCACCACTGTTGGGGCGCAAGATGCCCCCATACTGACACCCTGTGTCTGTTTGTATTGTTGGGTGTTAAATTCAAACACATAGTCTTCCAACACAATTTTCAAACACTCCAATACAAAGATAATTGGACATGTGATCTTATAAGCATTGATGAACCAGTTAACTGCTTCTATTGCTCCATCAATTGGGATGTTACTATATAGAGCAGGGGTCTCCAACTGGTCGATCGCGAGCTACCGGTAGCTCGCCAAGGCCCAGTGAGTAGCTCGCCCCGGTAGTATCGCAATTGAAATAGCCCATTAACATCGTTGAGAGCATTTCGGCCTTTTTTTTATGTTGACCTCCCTCACCCAAACCAGCTGCTCAGATTAGCCTGAGTTTAGCTGTGGAGGGGTGGGCGGGCCAAGGAGGATGACGTTGTTCCTCCAGAAGTCTCAGAGCCACCTGCCTTTCACATCCTGGCACCGCGCTTTTCATCCTGCGCGTGGAGTGCCGGTGCAGAGCAGCAGGCATGGCAGAGCGGAGCAGAGCGGCCAGTGCTGGAAAACGTGCAGATGGTGTAAGCAGTAATAAACTGCCACCGAGACCCGTACCACCTGCCTTGTTCAGCATGCCACCAGTTTGACCGGAGCAGCAGGTAAGCTAAAGAACCCTATACAGGCCTCATAAGCTCCACACCCGTAGCGACCCCCTGTCAGGTCACATGAAACCATTAACAAAAGAGAAACGGAGTTAAACGCTGCAGACTCTATTTATGTGATGATTTCTCTCCTGTTTAAATTAACTTGATATTTGCACACTGCAAGGAAACAAAAAGTGATTTATTTTTCCGCTTGAAGAAATAGTTTTAAGAACTGAAAAATGTTAAATGAAAACAATTAAAATGGTACACATGCAATTCTTCATTTGCAGAGAAACACTTCAATTGCATAAAAAAGGCAGTGTATGTGCTCACATTCCCAGGTTTAGCTGAAACGTTATAAAACAGTGTTTCATATGAGTGCAACTTTCAAAGGCTCGCTGAAATAAAACATTAGGCATGCTTGCTACCATGTTTGTGTTCAGTCTTATGCCAGATCATTTTTACGGTGAGGCAATGCTTGTTAGAATATCAAAAATTGTCCACCTGTGGGACGTTGAGGGAAGTTCTGATGCCAGGGGTTGTTACACTTCATATCCATTATGTGAAAAGTGTGTGTATTGTCAGGGGTGTCACGCTGCATATCCATTATGTACCAAGTGTCTGTGCTGTCAGGGGGTGTAAAATGCTCATCATATGCATTACCTCTGCCTTACTGGAAGGTCGGAGGCCCCAAGGCACACTCTGCCCCACTGTTATCTTACAACTCAACAACATTACACAGGAGATGGCAGTCAAGGTGGGTTACACATGGTGGCAGTTTGTCCGGCCAAGTTAATAAAACCAAGCCCATTCTCTGCGGCTAAGGCAGATGGACAACAAGAACATAATATTACGTTTTAAAGAGGGATTTTTTTTTTTTAATAGGAACGCTTCGAATCACAAATAATGTAATTTAAGTAATAGACTAAAGAAGGCTGGAAAAGCAAGGTGTAAATGTGTCTTCATGAAAATATATGTCCATCTTCCATTTCCAGAAATGCCACCAGACACGTCACATGCGACTCTCATCCAATCTTGGCTTTCTGCCCAACAGCACGTTGCATTCTGGGCCTTGTGTATGTGCTTTTAGAATTGGAAGTTTGGGCTCTAAATGTCAGCATGCAAGATTTAATCTAAAAGCCAGGACTGTGTGAACATGTTACAACCGATATCAGGTTACTTGGCTAGCCATGATATTATTGTAGTAATGTTAGTAGAAATATTACCTTCCTGCCCTCAACAATACACAAACAACAACAATCTGTGGTTGTGCAGTCAACTGTAGTTCAAACGCTAGTGTAGCCCTTACAGATGGGCGTAGGGGGTGGCCTCTTAGAAAAATGCGCAAGCTGCTTGGCCTTAAGTAGCTCACGATGATTTTCACTGATTAGAAGTAGCTCTCACTACAGAAAAGGTTGGAGACCCCTGATATAGAGCTTCTATATCCATCGTGACCATGGGCTGCGCGCTAGCACAGAATGGCATATCCTCAATCAAGTTTATGAAGTGCCTTGTGTCTTTGACATACGCTGGTGTACGAGACACGTGTGGACATAGGATGGCATCAACATATTTTGAGAGAGGTTCCGTGATCGAACCAATGGTTGTTACAATGGGTCTCAAAGTTGGATTAACCTCATCTTTGTGAATTTTTGGGATGCCATAAATGCTGGCCATCTTGCGTTGTTCCACATTTAAAAATGCCCATTCTTTATCACAGATGTCACCGTCACTAAGGGCTCTGTTGGTCAAGCTTTGTATGTTTTTGGCAGTGTTGGTTGTGGGGTCTCTTGTTATTTTTCACTAAAATTGATTGTCTCCCAACATTGTCTCCATTTTGGAGACATAAGTATGGGTGTCAAACAACACAATCCCTCCTCCTTTTTCACACACTTTAATGGTAATCTGTTTAAGATCTTCTAGAGCTTTGTATTCTTCTCTATTGAGATTAAAAGGAGTCTTTTGTACATGTCTAGTAATGTTGATCTTATTATAGACCACTTGTTCAAAAATAGCCACTTCTGGTGGCAGCTGGTCTAACATAGGAGTAAATATGGATTTTGGAGCAAGTCCTGACAAATTAACATTTTCTGGTTGTTGATCTTGATTCGCAAAAAATATACGTAATCGAATTCTTCTGAAAAAGGCCATCAGATCTCTTAATAATTCAAATTTATTTAGGCCCGAATGGGGAGCAAATGTCAATTCTTTTGCCAATAGTGCATTAGTCGATTCTGATAGAGGGGAATTACTTAGGTTAAAGATAGGGATAGTGTCTATTTCCTCCAATATTGGGCGTTCCGGGTTACCAGGTACTGATTGTGATCCATCTGTGGATTTCCCTGGAACCGCGGTTGGTATTGAGGCCTCCAATTGGTTCGCCTCGTGAAGCGCCTCCCTAAAAAAGGCTGCGTGAACCGCTGTCTCCTAGCATTGACTCTGTTACCTCGGGATTCATCGTGGCTAGACGGACCTTCATTATCCGAGTCTGAAGTGTCCGAGAAAGCAGTGACCTTACGACCGTATTGTCTGTTCATAGCTTGGTCATTGCATGTTCCCTCAGATTGATGGTAGTAATTTACTTATAGGTATAGGTAGGTGTTTTCCTTACTGAAAAAACTGACATCTTTTTTTAGTTTATCTACCTGTCAGACTTGCCAGGCAAGTGAAAAGAGTGGGAGGAAGCAAAAGGCTCCTCTCCATCCATTCCCTGTGGTCAGTACCCCCTATGAAAGGGTGGGCATTGACATTGTGGGGCCTCTGAATCCCAAGACAACCATGGGCAACAGGTTCATCCTGGTCTTGGTGGACCATGCCACCCGGTACCCGGAAGCCATCCCTCTCCGGACGGTGAAGGCCCCCATAGTGGGATATGCACTGATGGGGATTTTCTCCTGCGTGGGGTTCCCCAGAGAAGTGGTGTCTGACCGTGGAACAAACTTCATTTCCAAGTATATGAACTCCCCGTGGCAGGAGAGTAGAGTAACTTATAAGTTCACCACTCCTTACCACCCCCAAGGTAATGGGCTGGTTGAGAGATTCAACCGGGCCCTCAAAGGCATGATTATGGGTCTTGAGGAACCCATGAGGCATAAGTGGGACGTACTCTTGCCATGCCTTCTCTTTGCTGACAGAGAGGTGCCACAGAAGTCCTTAGGGTTCAGCCCCTTTGAATTGCTCTATGGTCACCCTGTAAGAGGACCTCTGAGTTTGGTCAAGGAAGGCTGGGAGCAATCTCCCAGGGAAACTCCCCAGGATGTATATAGCTACATGCTGGCCTTCAGGAACCAGACTAGGTGATACAGACAACTCGCTGAGGCGAATCTGGAAGCCAGCCAGGAAGAGATGAAGTGGTGGTACGACCAGACTGCCACTCTGGTTGAGCTTCAGTCTGGTCAGAAAGTGTGGGTTAATGCCACAGTGGAGCCCTGTGCGCTCCAGGATAAGTGGACCGGACCATTTGAGGTGGTGGAGCACAAACGTCCTGTCACCTACTTGGTGGACTTGCGGTCTCCAAGGAACCCTTTGCAGATCCTATATATCAACTGCCTGAAGCCCCACTTAAAGAGGTCCGAAGTGGGCATGCTCCTAGCAACAGATGCTGTAACGGAGGAGGAGACTGAGCCTCTTCCTGACCTCCTGTCTGCAACAGAGCAAGATGGGTCAGTGGATGATGTGAACCTCTCTTCCACCCTGACCCCTGAGCAGCAGAATGACTGTAGCCAGTTGTTGGGACAGTTTTCTGATTTGTTCTCCCTGATTCCCAGTGTCACAGATTGGTATGTCCATGATGTAGACACTGGAGACAGTCCTCCTGTTAAGCACAAAACTTACAGAGTGACTGACAAGGTGAGAGCTTGCATCAAGGAGGAGGTCTCCAAGATGGTTGCATTGGGGGTGATTGAGTCCTCTAACAGTCCTTGGGCCAGCCCAGTGGTCTTGGTCCCAAAGGCTGCCGCACCGGGTGCCACGCCAGAACTCCGGTTCTGTGTGGAATACCGAGGGCTCAATTCAGTCACCAGGACTGACGTGCACCCCATCCCCAGAGCTGATGAGCTCATTGATCAGTTAGGGTCTGCCCAGTACCTCAGCACGTTTGATTTAATGTCTGGGTACTGGCAGATCGCGTTGACTGATGGGGCAAGAGAGAGGTCAGCATTCTCTACACCAGATAGGCACTACCAATTCCGGGTTATGCCCTTTGGGATGAAGAATGCCCCTGCCACCTTTCAGAGATTGGTCAACCAGGTTTTGGCTGGACTGGAAGATTTCAGTGCCGCCTACCTGGATGACATTGCAGTGTTCAGCGCCAGTTGGGAAGAACATCTGCGCCACCTCTGGGAAGTGCTGATGGCGCTGCGGAGAGCAGGCCTCACGATCAAGGCGAGTAAGTGCCAGATCGGGCAGGGTTCTGTGGTGTACTTGGGACACCAGGTTGGGAGCAGGCAGGTGGTGCCCCTACAGTCCAAGATTGAGACCATCCCGGCTTGGGAACCCCCCAAAACCCATACAGAGGTGAGAGCCTTTTTAGGACTCACTGGGTATTACAGGAGGTTTGTCAAGGGGTATGGCAGTATCGCTGCACCCTTGATAGAGCTGACTTCCAGGAAGCAGCCCAAGAAAGTGAACTGGACTGACACCTGTTAGAAAGCTTTTGATGCCCTGAAGACTGCCATGTGCACGGTGCCCATGCTCCTGGCACCCAACTTCTCAAAAGAGTTTATCGTACAGAAAGACGCTTCAGAGCATGGTGTGGGGGCTGTTCTTTCACAGATAAATGAAGAGGGCCTAGACCAGGGGTCTCCAACTGGTCGATCGCGAGCTACCGGTAGCTCGCCAAGGCCCAGTGAGTAGCTCGCCCCGGTAGTATCGCAATTGAAATAGCCCATTAACATCGTTGAGAGCATTTCGGCCTTTTTTTTATGTTGACCTCCCTCACCCAAACCAGCTGCTCAGATTAGCCTGAGTTTAGCTGTGGAGGGGTGGGCGGGCCAAGGAGGATGACGTTGTTCCTCCAGAAGTCTCAGAGCCACCTGCCTTTCACATCCTGGCACCGCGCTTTTCATCCTGCGCGTGGAGTGCCGGTGCAGAGCAGCAGGCATGGCAGAGCGGAGCAGAGCGGCCAGTGCTGGAAAACGTGCAGATGGTGTAAGCAGTAATAAACTGCCACCGAGACCCGTACCATCTGCCTTGTTCAGCATGCCATGAGTTTGACCGGAGCAGCAGGTAAGCTAAAGAACCCTATACAGGCCTCATAAGCTCCACACCCGTAGCGACCCCCTGTCAGGTCACATGAAACCATTAACAAAAGAGAAACGGAGTTAAACGCTGCAGACTCTATTTATGTGATGATTTCTCTCCTGTTTAAATTAACTTGATATTTGCACACTGCAAGGAAACAAAAAGTGATTTATTTTTCCGCTTGAAGAAATAGTTTTAAGAACTGAAAAATGTTAAATGAAAACAATTAAAATGGTACACATGCAATTCTTCATTTGCAGAGAAACACTTCAATTGCATAAAAAAGGCAGTGTATGTGCTCACATTCCCAGGTTTAGCTGAAACGTTATAAAACAGTGTTTCATATGAGTGCAACTTTCAAAGGCTCGCTGAAATAAAACATTAGGCATGCTTGCTACCATGTTTGTGTTCAGTCTTATGCCAGATCATTTTTACGGTGAGGCAATGCTTGTTAGAATATCAAAAATTGTCCACCTGTGGGACGTTGAGGGAAGTTCTGATGCCAGGGGTTGTTACACTTCATATCCATTATGTGAAAAGTGTGTGTATTGTCAGGGGTGTCACGCTGCATATCCATTATGTACCAAGTGTCTGTGCTGTCAGGGGGTGTAAAATGCTCATCATATGCATTACCTCTGCCTTACTGGAAGGTCGGAGGCCCCAAGGCACACTCTGCCCCACTGTTATCTTACAACTCAACAACATTACACAGGAGATGGCAGTCAAGGTGGGTTACACATGGTGGCAGTTTGTCCGGCCAAGTTAATAAAACCAAGCCCATTCTCTGCGGCTAAGGCAGATGGACAACAAGAACATAATATTACGTTTTAAAGAGGGATTTTTTTTTTTTAATAGGAACGCTTCGAATCACAAATAATGTAATTTAAGTAATAGACTAAAGAAGGCTGGAAAAGCAAGGTGTAAATGTGTCTTCATGAAAATATATGTCCATCTTCCATTTCCAGAAATGCCACCAGACACGTCACATGCGACTCTCATCCAATCTTGGCTTTCTGCCCAACAGCACGTTGCATTCTGGGCCTTGTGTATGTGCTTTTAGAATTGGAAGTTTGGGCTCTAAATGTCAGCATGCAAGATTTAATCTAAAAGCCAGGACTGTGTGAACATGTTACAACCGATATCAGGTTACTTGGCTAGCCATGATATTATTGTAGTAATGTTAGTAGAAATATTACCTTCCTGCCCTCAACAATACACAAACAACAACAATCTGTGGTTGTGCAGTCAACTGTAGTTCAAACGCTAGTGTAGCCCTTACAGATGGGCGTAGGGGGTGGCCTCTTAGAAAAATGCGCAAGCTGCTTGGCCTTAAGTAGCTCACGATGATTTTCACTGATTAGAAGTAGCTCTCACTACAGAAAAGGTTGGAGACCCCTGGCCTAGACCAACCTGTAGCCTTCATCAGTAGGAGGTTACTTCCACGGGAACAAAGGTGGAGTGCAATTGAGCGTGAGGCATTTGCTGTGGTCTGGGAACTGAAGAAGTTTTGGGACTCACTTGCAGGGTTCAGACAGACCACAGGCCCCTCAGATGGTTGATGCAGATGAGGGGTGAGAATCCAAAGCTGTTTAGGTGGTCCATTTCCGTACAGGGGATGGACTTCACGGTGGAACACCGCCCTGGTACAGAACACGCCAATGCTGATGGTCTGTCCAGATTTTTCCGCCTTAGTGAAGAGAACTCCCAAGGGGTGGGTAGTTCTCCCCACATTTCAGCTGGAGGAGACACGTGTTCGACCTGGCACCATTGGCGTGGGTTTCCCTTCCATTTTGTGCTGTTGCCTCCTGTGTTTTTGCTATATGTTTTGCTGGTCTAGATGCTTTGGGCACTGTGCCACTGCTATTCAGTGCCACAGTGCAAGTGCTCCCTATTGTAAAGTGTTGTATTGAATTAGTGACTCCATGATTGGTTTATTTGATTTACTTGTCAGACCCTGGTACAGTGCACCATGTATGCCCGGGGCATGTAAATCAAATCCTGCTGGTGGGCTTGCAGCACTGGTTGTGCCACCCACAGAAGCAGCTTGTAAAGTGTGTCTCAGGCCTGCCATTGCAGGGCCTGTGTGCAGTCTGTGACTGACATGTTGACTTGGCAAGTGTACCCAATTCCCAGCCCCTAAACCTTCCCTTTTCTTCGCATCAGACACCCCTATGGTAGGCCCAGGGGCAGGGCGCATTGTAAGTATAAGGTAGGACATGACCTGGTGTGAGTGACATGTCCTAATAGTGAAATACAGCCATTTTCGTTTTTCACTATTGCAAGGCTACCTGTTCTCCATAGGCCAGACTGGGCAGTTTGATTATTACATCCTATAATCCTAACTGACTCAGGGAACATGGTAGAAATTCGAGTTTAGTATGCCGGAACTCAGAATGATAAAATACATATTTTAGTAAAGTTTATTTTAATATTCTGTGTTTGCAAATACCACTTTTAGAAAGTAGGTATTTTCTTGCCTAACTGTCCAATCCTGCCTCTGCTAGGTTGTGTATTCCATGTCTGGTTTGTGAGTGACAGGGGCTGGGGGATTCCAGGAGACAGGGTGAGTCAGCACAGAGCTGAATAGACCTATCTGCATGTAGAGTGGTGGGAGGAGCTGCACCTGGGTCTGAATAGGGCTGTGCCTGCCTTCTACAATGCTGGCTCCACCTCCTGTGGTACGTCTAATGTCCCTGGCCCACACTATCTAAGGAAAGAAGGAGTCCTGTAAACAAAGTGCTCCAGGACTGCACAGAACTGGTTTGGACTAGGTACAGACACTCTCTGCCTTCAGAGACAAAGGATTTTGGTGTAGAAAAGGGGGGACCCAGACCCCAGAACTTTAGATCACTTCTGGGAATCAAGACGACCCTTTGCCAAGGAGAAGAACCAAGGAAGCTGAAGGAGGAGACTGCCCCTGTGGTGTGCTGTTGGGGTTGACCTGTAGTGGTTACTTTATTGCCGAGGAAAGGAGAAAAGGAACTTTGTGTGTATTTTTGCAATCTTGAAGAAGAATCTCCAAGGGCTTGAACTGAGCTTGCCTCCTGCCTGAAGTCTCAGGGATACAATACTTCACCTCCAGCTCCCCTGAATTCCCTTGCTGTGGAATTCTGCCTGCAGAGAGGTGCCTACTTTTGTTTGGCCCTCTGAAGAGACTGCGAGTCGCTGGGAGCGCCATGCAACGAGGAGAAGCGTGTCGCCGCCTCGGCAGTAGCCATTGCATTGCCGAAGAAGTGTGCCGCCGCTGCAGCTGTTTGCCGTCGCATCATTGACGAAGTGCGTCGCATCACCGGAGAAGCGTGTCGCCAGCCGCAGAGGTCGCCAGCGCATCACCGGAGAAGCGCGTCACAGGGCCCGTCGCGGCTCAGAAGTTACCGAGTTTGCCGCACGGCCGCCGGGCGTGCACGCATCGCATCCAACGATGTCGCATCGCATCATGACGCCATTTTATTGCATCACACCGGATCGTCGCGTCGCATCGCATCGAAGCACCATCTTGTCACATTGCACCGGATCACCGTAAGAAACCGACGCATCACCTCCTCTCCGGTAACGAACCGACGCATCACCTCCCCTGCGCTGCAGTAAGGAACCGACGCATCACCTCTCCCGAAGCAAGGAACCGACGCATCACCTTCCCTGTAACCCTTTTGTTTGTATTGCTTGACGTATCCAAGGTACTTTGAGAGAAAAGTGTCGCATTTACCATCTACATTGAACTAAGCTATTTTCTACCATTTTAGAGACTATTTATGATTACAGTATTGTGGATTTTTGCCGTTTGGTCTTGTGTCAAGTCTAGTAAAGATTACTTATTTTTCTAAACTGGTGTGGGGTCCATTTGTAGTATTTTCACTGAATTACTGTATGTGTTCACAAATACTTTACACAGTGCCTCTGAGATAAGCCTTTCTGCTTGTGCCAAGCTACCAAGGGGGTGAGCAGGGGTTATTTTAGAAGTGTACCCCCTTACCCTGACTAGAAGCAAGGGCCCCTATTTGGTCAAAGGTACCTACCTCTGCCAACTAGAGATCCCCAGTTCTAACAACTGGTGTCCGTCATCACTGCTGTAATCCACACAGATCAATCTTGCTTTATGCCCCATAGAAGTACTCGCCACAACTTGTGGAGGCTCTATGGTGTGCTCCACCTGGTGTGCTCCACCTGACAAAAGACCCCTCCTTTCAACAGACGGCATTGATGGCCTTTGATAGTATAGAATGGCCCTATCTATTCGGGGTGCTCACCAGATTGGGCTTTGGCCCTAATTATTGTTGTTGGGTGAGACTGCTATACCAGAGCACACTAACCCGCGTAAGAGTTAATGGAGCGCTGTCGAGACTATTCCATATGCAGAGGGGCACCAGATAGGGCTGTTCCCTATCGCCATTGCTGTTTGCCTTAGCACTAGAACCATTGGCACAATGGATTAGGAAGGACCCGATGATGTAGGGCACAGCTTTCCAAACTTTTCATGTTGGTGACACACTTTCTAGACATGCATCATTTTGCGACATGGTAAAGCAGTGTAGCGAGCGAGCCCGAACCACCTAAGGGGGTTTGGGGGGTGTTCTCAAAGTACAGATGTTACAGGTGAGGTACAGTCTAGTAAGGACTAAATCAGGTTACCCTTTTAGTCTTCTTTTTTCTATAGCTAACATTTCAGGTAAAAAGCACCGGCCTCCAAGATCAGCACAGACTTCTAGCTGTGCCTCTTACTCTTTTTTGTTTCCAAATATTTTATTTGCATTTTATAAACGAGAACCAAAAGTCTAGTACAGAAAGTTTTAACAAGTACTGCAGAGGTGAATGGCCAGCAAAAATAGCAGAGGCTGCTGAAATGAGACCAACCAGCATACCGACTGGTAAGGCCTCAGACAATCACGCGTCACGCCACAGCCGGGCAGAGAAGGAGAAAACAAAAGGTGGAGGAGCCAGAGGTCTGTGGACTTGGCAAACGGGACTTGGGCTGCAGAGAAAGCTCTGGGAATTGTCTCCTGCGGTTTAATGACAGCCCTGTAGGTATTTAAACGTCCCCAATTAGCATTTCTAAAGACGACAAACACGTCTTTAGAAATGCATTTGGAAGTGCAGCAGCATCACCATCAGCCGCACTTCAGAGGCTCCCGTGAAGTATTTACTGAATGCAGTGGGATTCTTTGCAGTGCGCGCTGATTGTAGAGGGAACCATAATGGCAATCTGAAACATTGGCAGCTATGCATCATCGCGCGACACACCCACACATGGCAGGCGACACAGTATTGTGTCCCGACACAGAGTTTGGAAAGCTCTGATGTAGTTCATAGAAGCGCCAGGGGGCTGGGAGGAGCGGGTTTTGTTGTACGCAGACGATATAATCCTGTATCTCTCAAGGCTGCATTATTCCATAGCAAAGGTACTCCATATTTTTGAGTTGTTTGCAAGCTATTTGGGATATTCTATAAATTGGACCAAATTGGTGGTATTCCCGCTGTCTGGCCCCCACCGAGACTGCAGGCAAGGTGTGGAGCACCAATAGTGACGGGAGGCTTTAAATACCTGGGCATTCATATCAACCGAGACCACCAGCTGTTCCTAAAGAGAAATCTCACCCCCAATTGGATAGGTTTTAAACTGATACAATGCATTGGCGCACCTTGCCACAATCCCTCATGGGCAGAGCCGTCCTATTTAAAATTATAGCGTTGCCACGCCTTCTGTATTTCCTACAGAAAATCCCATGCCCTGTCCCCTGACAGTCTTCAAGCGCGTGACTCAAGAGAATCGGGTGTTGTTGTGGCAGGGTGGTTCACCCAGGATAGCACTGCATAAGCTGCAAAAAGGGGTGTATGATGGCGGCTTAACTGTCCCAGATATTAGGCTATACTGCTGGGCCTCACAGTTACTAGTTATAAAAGACTGGGTCTATGCGGACATGGGAAAACCAGCATACAGGGTGGATTGGGACGCTATGCTAGGAGGCAACTGCGAACCACTACTATACGACCGTAAGGCAAGCACAGAACGGCATACACATACTGCGACGGTGGTGACATGCTGGAGTGAGGCAAATAAGTTTCTGAGGTGGCAGGGTAAACTAACCAGCATGACGCCCCTGTGGGCGGGGACCGGCTGAGGGAGGTGGCCACACAGGGCTTTAGAGGCTGGCAGACTATAGGTATCGAACGTCTGGGAGACTTATGGAGGAGCGGTGCTCCTCTTCCCTTTGAAGACCCACAACAAGAGTATAGCCTGACTTTAGCTCAGTGATTTCCCTATCTGGGACTTATGCACGCTCTACAGACACAAATACATCGGGGCAGGCGCATTCCCGAACACTTCCCTTTGGAGGATAGGTTACTGGTAGATCCCATTCCTGAAAAGGCGACCTTAACGATATATCGCAAACTCATAAATAATACACCTGAACCCCTGGCGGCCCTCCACGCTGCCTGGATCGATGACCTGGGCAACATAAATGATGAGGAATGAACAGAGCCACTCCAAAGTCCCATGAAAATCGCAATCCGCACAAGATTTCTGCTGGTATGGCTCAAGATACTACACCACTCCTACACAGTTGGGCAAGGGCGCCAACAGCGCTTTGGAACAGGGGCTGTCAGAGAGAGGGTTCCTGTTAGACTTGGCACCATTGGTGTGAGTCTTCCTTCCATTTAGGTTTGTGTACTGCATGTCTGGCTTGTGAGTGACAGGAGCTGGGAGAGGGCTGCGGCTCCAGCAGTCTGATGAGTCAGGGCTGGGCTGAATGTGACCTGGGTGCAATTTAGAGTAGGGGGAGGAGATTTCCTTTCACCTGCCTGGGCCAGGTCTGCTTTCAACAATGCTGTCTCCACCTCCTGCCAGGAAGCTGCACCAGGGAGGACAGAACTGGTTTTGGCTGGGTACAGACACTCTCTGCCTTCAGAGACAAAGGATTTGTGTGTATAAAAAGGGGGACCCAGACCCCAGAACTTTAGATCACTTCTGGGAAATCAAGAAGAACCTTTACCAAGGAGAAGAGCCGGAGAAGCTGAAGGAAGATTACTGCCCCTGTGTTGTTTGCTGTTGGGGTTGGCCTGCAGTGGCTACTTCATCGCCAAGGAAAGGAGAAAAGGACTTTGCTGTGTTTGCTTTGTCATCTTGAGGAAGATCTCCAAGGGCTTGAAGCTGAGCTAGCCTCCTGTTCTGAAGTCTCAGGGACACAAAGACTTCACCACCAGCTCCAGTGAATTTCCTTGCTGGAAATTATATCCTGCAGAGAGGTGCCTGCTGCTATTTAGGACCTCTAGAGACTGTTTGTTGCTGGGAGCAGGAAAGTCGGCACAACTAGGAAGAAGAATGTCGCCCCCGCAGCTGTGGCCGCTGCATCGCAAAGGAAGCGTGTAGTCGCTGCAGCTGTTGCCGCCGCATCGCCAAAGAAGCGAGTCGCTGCGCCTGTCGTGAGAATTCGCCACATGACGCAGCGGGTGCATCGAGCTCCGCAGACCGAGGCCGGCGCACTAAATCCAATGCCAGGCCGTTGGGCATGCACACATCGCACCGGGTCATTGCACCGCATCAAGGCGCCATCTTTGTCGCTTCGCACCGGATCGTCGCATCGCATCGAGGCGCCATCTTGTCGCATCGTTAACGGACCGCAGTAAGAAAGAAACGCATCAATTCCCCACACAGTAAGGAAGCGACGCATCACCTCCCCTGCGCTGCGGTAAGGAACAGATACATCCACTCCCCTGAGTGTAAGGAACGGCGCATCACCTTCCCTGAGACCATTTTGTTTGCTTTGCGTAACGCATCCAAGGTACTTTGAGAGAAACGTGTCGCATTTATCATTTGCATTGAACTGAGTTAGTTCTACCATTTGAGAGTCATATTTTTTTATACTGTTTTGTGGATTTTTGTCGTTTGGTCTTGTTTAGATAAAGATTACTTATTTTTCTAAACTGGTGTGCTGTCCATTTGTAGTGTTTTCACTGGGTTACTGTATGTGCTCACAAATGCTTTACACACTGCCTCTGAGATAAGCCTGTCTGCTCGTGCCAAGCTACCAAGCAGGGATTATTTTAGGAGTGTATCCCCTTTTCCCTGACTAGAAGCAAGGGTCCCTATTTGGACAAAGGTGCAAACCATTGCCAACTACAGACCCCAATTTCTAACAGCTCCTCTTTTCATATCTTATGGGAATGCCCCAAAGTCACCCAGTTCTGGCAGAAAGTCACAACAATAATGGCCAAAGTGTCTGAAATAGAGGTCCCAATGAGTCACAACACTACGAAAGGAGCCTTGTGGTAGCCTGAGTAACGCTGCCATGTGCGGATCAGATCTGTGTTTAACAGTAGCCACTTACTTGGGGGAAAGGATAAGCTCTTCAGGTGGTGGGAACTCCATAGCGTTCCGAAGTCGGAAGCATAGAATGCTGCAGTGTCACAACGCCTGGTTGCGGATTACTACGTCAGCGCGTCGTGAACCCGAAGCGCACAAAAGACTCTTCCGAGCTCACGTCGACGCAGATTATTCCTGTTACACTTCCGGATGTGGTGCGACTTGTTCTTCAGTCAGATCCACCATTCCTGTGTGAGTGCAGAAAGAGTGCTGGTTCCCGCTGTAAGAAGGTATCGTTCATCGGCGGTGAGCAGTCTCTAATCTCGACTACCTTTAGTGCTGGAACATTTTTTCCTTGCTTTGATTTCTATCGTTTGTATGGCATCAGGTCTTGGACTTGGCATAGAGCTGATTATCTACGCTAATAGAGAGTTTTAATTCCCCACTTTTCTTTGTTGCATTCAGGATGAGAGGAGAGTGACAAGGATTCTCTTAACCTCATTGACCAACCGCATTAATATACCTTAGAAGCCTCGGTTCTTGGTGGACCTATTTGACAAGACTTCGATAACGATCACTGGGAGTGATAAACACTGTGTTCGTATTTACTTTGGTTTTTTGGATTAAGCCAGTAGTGTGAGGAAAAAAAACTTTCTGTGCAGACCAATTGAAACAAGTGATTCATTGTTTTAGTCATTGCATTTTCTTTTGCCATTTATTAGCAGGGGTGTTCAGAGGTCTGGTTGGGACTCTTCCCTGTGAAGTTTGGCGTTATTCATTTTCTGGTGGGTAATTGCATAATTATAAACCTAGATTACGTAAGGTATATAACAATAACCTTCATATGGTAATCTTTGAATGTTTATTTCAGAGTGTTTATAACAGAACCACTAAATCAGAAAAGGAGCAATCCATTCCTTGGCATATAATAGAGATGCAGATCAATTTTTATTTTCTTTACAGGTAATAGACAGGTCACACACACAAATGAGACATACAGAATCTGTCGTAATTAGCTGATGATATGTGTTTTCCCCTTTCAGGTGCCCTCCCCGCTTTTCGCATCCTTTCCTTCCCTCACTTGATCACCTTAACCTTCTGTGCTATTATAGCATTCAGAATTAAGGCTATCAAGGGGTGGACCCAATTAAGCCACAAACCGATCCAGAGGATTTGGAAGGTTGCACTGCAATACGGACGCCAGATAGCTCCTGCTCATTATCAAGGGAGAGACAGACCAATTCAGATATGTCAGTCTCTGGCTGGCGCTGGCGGCAGGGATCGCAAAACGAAACATCGCCCGGTGCTGGGGCATGCCCCAATCTTCGTCAGTGGTTGAGTGGGAGAGAGATCCAGATTGGTGCCAGTGAGCAGAAGAGACAGTATACGAGAGTAGGGGGTGTGTCAAGAAGTGGGAGAAGGTATGGGCACCGTGCGCACATACTGGGGGATATGGTGGATCTGGGACCTGCACCTGAGTTTTATCCATTAGGCAATGTATGATAAGCCCTCTATGACGACTGTTACTGTGATATTGTTCTTTGTATGCCCTAAATGGCGGAATAGTCCCCACACCTCCTATGAGGTATTAATGTCAGGAATCAACCCAGTGATGTGCATGCACATTTGTTTAAGCATGTACTGTCTATAGGGCTTGTTTAATAAAAACGAGTTTTAAAAAAAACACAGAAATTCCCAAGGGATACAGAAAGTAATATATATCTGACCTGATAGAAGCTTCTTGAAACCAGAAGAAAGAACTGAGCAGAGCTCAGGGAGACTCTCTTCACATTACGTGCAGTAGAAAATCTGAGGGAACTGCCTCTGTGGGGAAGGTTCTAGAGGGTGCTGTCGCTTAATTGGCTGCTGTCTAAGTTTGGTCCTTTTTTAGGTCTATCCTGAGTCCGTGCATGCGCTGCACTGCGAGACATTTAGTAGGTGGGTTTTCAAAGTGCTACCCCACGCTTTGGCTGGCCTAGCGCTTGCGTTCACGCAAGCGTGCACGCGCACAGCCTCCATCTGTCTTTCACGGGTCATTAAGTGCATCGCGATCACTTTCACTTTCGCAGTGCAGAGGCTCCATCTGGCTTTCTCTCGCTCTCCCTGTGCGCGAATAACCTTCAACACAACCCTCTACTTCATACCACAAATTTGATGGTTTGATGGCGGCATCTCCTCTGTAACCCGACTTCATTAGTTAACAAATGCTTCGTAAGATGAAATGGACAATAGTTTATGTTTCTGCGTTTGCGTGCACTGTTACAAAAAGCTGGCAACACACTAGGCTAAGACTTCATTTGTAGATTGATGTATAAGAACTCTACGAAACGTATGCAAAGCTAAACTATTTGCTAAAGCTATGTACAGAAAGCACGAAGTCTAACGCTTGTCCTTCGGCCATAATTTTAAGATAAGTTGCTTTATATCCCTCAGAAGTTTCTGTTAACAGACTTTTCTGCCCTACGAATGCAGATTAGTTTTGTGCTTTTGATATTTTGACCTCCGTACACATGCCCCTCGTGCAGCTGCAGTTGCAATCGTTTCATAGGTGCGCATGGGACTTTGTGTCTGGAAGAGCCTTGAACCATGCGTCGGAAAGTACAACTTCTTTAGCCCCATCCCGAGCACTTGTGCCGCTTACACAGTATGGAGAATCGCCGGTTTTATTCATGACCTGCATGCCTATGGTCTTGATGTTCCTTTAACAAATACAAAGCGGCATCTTTCACACCATACTAGGACATTTTAAAGAGGGTTCCTAACTTTTATGTCCCTGACATTACCATACTCTTGCTTCACACACCATTAGTATCTACCGCTTTGGGAGATCAATCAATACCCCCCAATTACTATTAATATTTTGTGCACATCTGATGGTCGAAACTTTCCTACTGTCTGATCCAAATCCTGCCAGAATAATTGTATGCAAAGTAACAGTGTAAGGGACTCAGATGTTGAACAGTTGTTACCTTTTATAGACATGAGTGTCCACTTTAAGCCTGCCTACTGTAAGCCTCCGATCATATTTTCGTACCTGGTTAAAAAGAACTTGACCCGAAATCAGGTATCGGAGCACTTTACATGAGCACCAGTTGCGTTACATGAGGACACATTCATTAATTCACTTGAGGATTCTCAGTATCTGCCAAATTGCAGCTTTCTTCTCTTTAGTCAATATTGCTCCTCAAATTAGTTTGTAATCATAGGAATTTACGGGTGGTGTCATTATTTTGAAATATGTCAGAAAAAAAGCAATTGGTATGATCTTCCTTACCTGTCTGACCCGGCCTTGTCCATATTCATTCATATGCACATTTGAGCTGTATATATGTAAAAGACAAATATGAAAGGTACCCTTTTGGAGAGGCTGTAGTGTTGGCTAGCAAACAAGGGATTGAATATTTCAACTAAATTACCATGTTGTGCAAAATAGGTACATGCTCTTGATATTCATTAAATACGGAATTTCGTGGTGTATTTGCTGTTCGGTAGATGCTTTTGCTATTGACTCAAGTACACATAAGTTGTCAATATGTCTCAATCAAAATAACAGATTAGGAGGAGCCACTAAAGTGGTTGGAGGTGTGTTCTTAAGGAAAGTCATCAGAAATCTTCAGTCTTATTCTTCCCTGTGGGATTGGATGCTGTGTCAATGTGTTTTGCTGCTTGTGCCTCTTCCTCAGTGCAAAGATTATGTAGTTCTTTCCTGATGTCATAATAGTTGTACAAGAGGAGTGCCATACTAAGTATTTCTTATTGACCTACATATTGTAGATTCGTCACACATTCTTTAACCAAGAGAATGAGTCCCATATTTCCTTTCACAAACTTAGGTCTTATATCCGTCTCCTTTCTTAGTGTGTTTTTTAGCTTATATCCGTCTCCTTTCTTAGTGTGTTTTTTAGCAGTTGTATATATACAGTATTTCATAGCTCTGCGGGATGAATATAGGCTCTGATTCTGTTCCACAGTGGATTAAACATCCTGCTACAGACCCCTCCTGGTCCAGGATGCTAATGCTTAACATCCATGAAGAGGACACCACTGATGCATAGCAGCCGTTGCTAGGTTCGTCAGTGTAAAGTAGGACAGACTTGTGGGCTGCTTTTAAGGTATATTTTGTGTCAATAAATGAAAAGAAAACGACAGGTTACTTTCTTAAGATAATGACATTGGAAATGGCTCCAATGGAAATGCTTCAGTGCTGACACAGATTCTTTTTAGCTCTGTGCAAGTTAAGACCTTTTGATTTTTAGTAATTTACATATCCAATATACAGGTGTATGCAGGCTCTATGGTTCAAGAAAGGCTAGACATTCCGGTACGCTCACTTCTGTGACGTCTGTGACGACAGAAGAAGGGCCAGAATCCGTGTTGATGACTGGCAGGCGCGTGGAGGTCTGGAGGTGGCCAGTACTAACAGGCAACAGCTGGGTTGTAGTCGAGGGGTTCGTGGGCATTAGCAGAGGATAGATCGGCGGGCGCAGAATGGTAACCAAAGCTTGCACAGAATATAAGGGTACCATTGAGGGCAGGTTGGTGCATAGTTCTCAGTTGACCCATTTGCAACGGCTCTCTTCATGTTTGTTCCTAACTGGAAGCAGATATGCAGCAGCAGTGTCATATGGGTATAATGCATTTATTATCACTTCCGACTCTTCGTGGTGCTTTTTGATAAACCAATGGGACATTCAAACATAAATAACCCAGCCTCAAGACAAAACAGGTGCTCTGTAGTAAAATCTTTTGGAAGATACTCATTCAACAAGCATTGGCATAGCCAATAGGTCTCGCATTTGGGACCTTATAAGTATTAGTTATGCAGCACAATATCCTTGGTGCAACATCATCAACTGTTGCATGGCTAAACACTTATAAGGTCCCAAAAGCGAGACCTATTGGCTATGCCAATGCTTGTTTTTAAAGGGGCATAGATAGGCTATTAAATTCATGGCCTAGTGCCATCCTAGCCTATGCTACTTATACAATTGCTTTGCTATATTACTGTGGGACTCCCGCTTCGATGAAGGGGAATGATTCAAGCATGTGAATATATGAAAGATCCAATACTGGAGAACGATATTAACAACATAGATATTTTTGAAAACGATACTAAAAAATTTTTTACATCGATATTACTTACCTTAGAAAATCGATACTTTTGCCAACGATATGCCTGCATCACGATATTAAAAACTCAATATTTATGCATCTCGGTATTTTTTACTCAATATTTTGTCCCAACACTGTGGTTCAGTGCTTGTGTGTTATGGCAATGTTGCGTTTATTTTTCATGTGCTTTGATTTCCTGATGAAATGATACTTTTGCTCATACCTCAGTAAGACTGCCGCGTCAGTAATTTAATATGCAAAAATAATGAAGAAAAACCCTACATTTTTTGGCTGTTAGAAGACTTTCCTATTTTACAAAAGATGCCGTTTGATTCTTTCGCGATTTTACTGCCCATTTCGGATTTGGATTAATTTCTGACTTTTACATACTCTGTATAACTCTGCATTTGACAACCTTCATGGTACCGACCCTCTAACGCTTTTTTTTTTAATTCTGTAATTAAACCCCTTTAAATTTTCATTGATCTAGAACTCAGTTATAGGTTTGTCCCATTAAATAATAAATTATATTTCTGAATTTTGATACTTTAGAGATGCCTTAAAGCAGGGACACATTGCCTCAGAAACTCAGATATAACACAGTCTCTGATAAAGTGAAATGTGTGAAATCTGACTGAGGTATGTCAATTTTGGGGTTCCATTTCGCTCCCATGCAAACTTTCATAATACTTGATGTAACCTTCTTACAAAATGGCAATCATAGAAAAATGCCATACCTTTCATGTTGCTTGAATGTTCCCCCCAGTATTTAGATGACTTGAAGGCAACTCCATTTTCTTCCACGCCAGCTTTTGTTGTACTGTTCAGCGGATGTGGATGCTTTGGTGAAGAGGCATCTGAATGTGCTGAAGATACGGATGCGGCGGTGCAGAACTTGGCAGAATGTAAATGGGAAGTAGCATGTGCCGCATAAAGCTTGGAGGATGTTGGTAACTTTTTTAGAGTCTGTGCTACATAAGAGGGTGCGATGGAAAACTTGCAGTGGTCATAAGAATCTGCAGAAGGTGATGCATGCATATTCAGTGGAATCAAGGAAGGAGACATGCTGTTGGAAAATGGACGCACAGTAGCGAGGGCTGCTGTTACAGCCTGCATCTCAGACATGACAGGATTAAACATTGCTGTAGAAAGTGCAGGTTCTTCTGAAACACAGTAGGGATGCATATTTGTAGGAGTTCCTTCTTTATACAGCGATAGAGGGTTAAGATCCACAGCAGTCCCTAACTTGTCACGGTCAGGCATGAATCTCTCCCCTGTGATGGAAACTGTGTTTTCAGTCTGTGAAAAAGCAGGCGGCAGGGGTGTGCTTTCACGCTGTGTATCTGGGGTCCCCAATGCCACACTGCTCTGAAGAGTGGGTTCGGGGTACTGCTCATGAACGGTGTTGCTACATGAGGCATTTGTACTGGGCGCCTTATTTACAAAATGGACATCGGGGATGGCCATGTACGTGCTATGGTTCCTGGCTGGTGATGGGCTGACATTTGGAGAATCTCCAATCTTTCTTACAGACACAGGGGTGAAATCATTGTCCTGTGGCATGCTGGCTAGAAAGCTAGCATCTGGCTCTGGCAGGACAATTATACGGCGTATAGCTCCTAATGATTCTGTAGACTGTGATCCCTGGTTGAATTCAATAAGGTTGCCACAGCCTTTCCTTATCAGTTGAGGTGCTTGCAATGCGGCAGTTGCAAGCACAGGCTTGTTGTCCGAATCTAAAAAAGGTGAAGTATCCAAAATGTGAGACGGATTAAAAGTGGCAGGAGACGATGTGGAGGATAAATACAAACAGCCAGTAGTCTGAGATTTGTTTCTGTGAATGCCCCTTCCCATGACTGAACTGCAACTGTCAGGAGCAGTCGTGTTTGGTTGAGACGCCAGCATATCCCCAGAAAATACAGAATATGTACTCTGTGGATAATATAAACGAGGAAGGAGGCCAGATTCCATGTCCCTTAAAGTCTGCAAATCACTATATGAAGGACAAATGTTACACGCTGTGCCTGGGGAGTCTAACACAGCACCATGTGTTGGTTTGGGAGAGTTTCTTAATACCATCAAAGCCTCGGCCGCCTCCCGATGTAGCTGCTCCTCTGCAAATGGAGAAAAGATGAGATGTCTCTGAGCCCATGGCGGGGGATTGGGTGATGACTAGAAAAGAAAAGAAAAGCACTCACATCATGCACAGTTTTGAAATTGCATCCTTCTGGAAAAATCAAGACGTAATCTAAAAAACATAAGGAAAAACATTACTAACCTCCAACTCCCTCATTACAAGAGTCTCAGAAATATTGGCTGCCGAATAGTGAATTCATAGCTGAGTTTTTTCCTTGCAGGTTTCAACAAGCATTGAAAATGCAATAGGCCTCGCCTTTTATCAAGTTAAAGCCATTTCCTTTGCTGAGCAAAGCAAATGGCTTTAACTTAATAAAAGGCATGCCTATTGCATTTTCAATGCTTGTTATTCCAAGAAAGAAGGGCTAAGAAACTCCCGCCAGGGTGCAGAAACTGAGTGGTCTGTGGCAAGCCAAACCAGCGATGAGGAATACGAGTCCAGTGATTAAGGAGGAGTCCCGAAGATAGCCGAAGACCTGGGGATGAAAAACACAGAGTGGAAGGGATTTACATTGGAAACGTTCGGCTCAATCCGTTGACGGATATCCTGAACTGAATGGGATGCCAAATATATCGGAAACGCTCGGCTTACTTCGGATAAGTTCGCGCATTGGCTTCATATGGTTCCTCTGGGCTGCCGTCTCTTTCCGACATATTGTCCGCAGGACGTAGGGAACCGACCGGAGAAAGGAAAGAACACCAGCTGAGATGGGTGAGTGTTGAGAGGTTACCTGGGACCAAAGCGAGGGCCAGGGGGACAAAGAGACGCTTGTAGGCATGGAGGAGTGCGGGGAGAAGCGGGAGGTGAAGATTGTAAACCCATGAAGCAAAATACCCTTTCAAAAATGTGTGAGTGTATAGAGGGGACATGAGATGTATGAAGAGGGGTGTAGCGAGAGCGGACTCTGGGATTAGAGGTTTGGGTGAGACTAGCAGAGATACCTGAGAGCGGAGTAGTGATTCCTGAAAGAAGGGGCACGCGACACCCTTGAAGTTAGGGATAGTAACCGAAGGGACCTTAGCTGGTAGGGTATGATTCTACAGTGTTTGAGACCACGGGTGGGGAGGGTAGAGCTCAGCCAGGTTATAAGTGTGCCGTGGGCAACATCAGAGAGGCAGAGTGGAAAACTGTCAAAGGGCATTGGGAGAGGCCACGTAAGGTTCAGTGTGGGAGATAATGTGGGAAGTGAGGCCACGGGTCGCGGTTGATAGGTGGGACAGACATGAGGAACGTGAAAAGTATACGAGAACAGGGGTGAGATTACACGGAATGTGCACCTCCCCGCCTCCTGGAGACACAGCTGACCAGGATGACAAGCAGTGTCCGCAATACTGCTGCTCCCCCTTCCGCACTGCCTTTACAGCCGTTGTCTGCTGGGCTTTGATACGAGCACGGGCTCCGGGGAGGTGGCCTGCGGCGCTGGGGTCTCCCGGGATTTCTTCTCGCCATTGTACAGTAGCCGGCTTCAGACCTGCGGGCTCATGTTTCTGATTCCTGTGAAGTTCTCTGTACTACAGGGCGTGCCTCGGAGCGCTTCAAAGGGGCGCCGTCCCACAAAGGAGACAAGAGACGAGCCCCTCCCTCCACTGCCTGCAAGGCAACCTGCGAGGATGGGCCAATCCCAGCGTGGCTTGCGGTGACCTCGGAGCTTTATGAAGCTCCAGGCGGTGATCTCTTGTCTTTATGGGGCCATGTGTTTGAAACACAATGCCCCATAAAGATAAGAAAAGGCTTTACTACAAACGTAAAGCAAGCGAGCCAGTCCAACTGGGACGGCTCTAAAAGAGAAAAGTGTACGTCACAAGACGCTCTTTTCCAATGGCTGGCCACTGTTTAGCATAAACAGTGACGCCAGCCAATGGAAAAGAGGGGCAGGGCTTAAAGCCCGCTAGAGAAATCTCTCCAAATCATTAAATCTCGCCAGCGAGACTGCGCATGTGTGCTCAGTCTTACCTCAGGCGAGACCTAAAAAGGGGAAGGGGATCCCAAAATGTGTTTTCCCAATTCACTTATCCATAGGAACATTGAACACCGATACTGTAAAACTGCTGAACAGAATTACACTGCATTTGGTAGAAAGCTAGATCTTGTTCCAGAAACAATGATTCAAGCATGTGAATCTTTGAAAGATAGCAATACTGAAGAACCATAGCTATAGGTAAGCAACTTATTTTCTTCTCCAGTATTAGCTCTATCATAGATTTGCATGCTTGAATCTGAATAAATAGCAGTTAAACAGTATATTATATATAGATACATTAATATATATATATATGGTTTTATTTTTATTTATTCATAAAGTGCATCCATCATCGCCAAAGGGACATCCTGGCACGGGGTCAAACACACAGAAGCTATGCAAATTCAGTACAACTAGGCAGGGCTTTAAGTGGGCTGGGTCTCACCGGGTCTGAGCACCTGGCAGTTTTTTTTTTTATGGGGCCTCGAAACGGGTTACTATCGGGCTCTGTTTTGTGACTTGGCACAGGCAGTCCGTTTTTTTTTCTCCGGACTGCAGTGACAGCAGGCACATGGATGTGCGCTGCTCACTTGTCACTAGTGGAGAAGTTACGTCATGACGTCATGCCAGGTGAGCATTGCAGGGGAAGGGAAATCCTTTATAGAGAGTAATTTTCTCTCTGGATTTCCCTTCTCTTTTTGAAATTCAGGAGCAGCAACATACATTGTCGTGTTGTCAATAGGGTTTTAAATGGAATTTTTTTCAACATTATATACAAGCCATAGTTGCTGCTTATTTATCTGATGCAACTAGCAACCTTTGACAAAGCCAATAGTCCTGACTTGTAGGTATGATGTGACTTGTTGTATCATATATCTGGACACAATGACAGGAACAGCAAAATACATGTCCGGCGGCACACTGTGCTAAACACAGAATGTTAGCTTATGTGTTTTTAAGCCACGCCCTTAATTACATTGAACACGCTCCTTTCAGAGACCCTCCAGTTTTTTCATCCCACTTAAAGCCCTGCAGCTAGGGATGCTTAAGTCAGGTTTTCAAGTGCTCACGAAACAAAAAGAGATCCTCCGTAAGACGCATTTCCAAAGACAAAGGGCCTGATTCACAGAACTAACTTAAGACAAAATCCTAAACTTACTACCATTTTCGTATTCACAGAAGGCACTTACTCATTTTGGTATTCACAGAAGACACTTACTCACTTCGGTATTCACAGAAGTTAAGAGTCCTAACTTTAGGACTCCTAAATGCCTTCTGTGAATACCGAAAGTCTTAAAATTAGGAGTTTTCTCAGTTTAGGAGTCCTAAAGTTAGGACTCCTAACTTTACTACTACTAAACTGAGAAAAATCCTAATTTTAAGGCTTTCGGTATTCACAGAAGGCATTTAGGAGTCCTAAAGTTAGGAGTCCTAACTTTACTACTACTAAATTGAGAAAAATCCTTATTTTAAGACTTTCGGTATTCACAGAAGGCATTTAGGAGTCCTAAAGTTAGGACTCCTAACTTCTGTGAATACCGAAATGAGTAAGTGCCTTCTGTGAATACCAAAATGAGTAAGTGCCTTCTGTGAATACCAAAATGGTAGTAAGTTTAGGATTTTGTCTTAAATTAGTTCTGTGAATCGGGCCCAAAGAATTCCAGTATAGTGCCACTAGATGGCGAAAAAAGTGTGGATGCCCATTCTGGCTTTCCTCATTCGAGTGCTGCGGATCAAGGCTAGATGGAAAGAGTGCAAAGCTCTGCTAGGTTTGTAAAATGCCACGTTCTTATGCAAAATCGCTGGCATGCCTCATAAAGTGACTTTTGAATGTAGCAGAGTAATTTAAACCTGGATCTTTTCTACACTGGGAGCCAATGCAGCTGATTAGCATGTGCAATGTTAAATGTGCACAATATATAAGCAGATGGCAGCTCATAAATTACTATGCGAGTTCACCTTTACTGGAAAAGATAACGTAACACCGCCTAGCCTACTGCCACATGTTCTAGCACTGTGGAATCCAAGCAGAAGTGCTGTGTAAAAGTGTGTCTATCCTTCCATGTTGCTGCTCTACACATATCCTGTATAGACACACCGGCAAACAAAGCTGTAGCAGTTGGCAGACTTCTAGTAGAATTAGCTTGCACTTCAGTCTGCAAAGACATGCTAGCTTTTTGATGACAGAAATGTATGGCTGTTTTTATCCAACTTTCTATAATTTGTTTGGAGAGTAGAAAGCTTTCCTAGGAGCACTGTATGGTACTAGCAATTGATCTGATTTATATAATTGTTTTGTCCTGGAAAGGTAAAACTTCAAACATCTTTTAACATCCAAAGAATGCAATGTTCGTTCTGCTTCATCTTTTGGATCTGGAAAGAATATCTTTAACACTATAGGTTCATTTATATGCAATTCTGATGGCACCTTTAAAATGAATCTTAGATTTGGTCATAGGATCACTCTATCACTTCTGAACTGCATAAAAGGCTCCTGATCGTGTATTTAACCTAGTATTGCTGATGCAAGTAGAAGTGCCATTTTTCAAGAAAGAAATTTTAATTATGCAAATGGGCTCTTCATCAATTGTGAGACTACTGTATTCAATTGCCAGAATGGAGTTGGATGCTTTACCAGCGTATACACTCTAAAAAATCCCTTTTAGAAAGTCTTTGGTGAGCCTGCTAGACCATAAAGATGGTGTTGTTGATGACCTTCTGAAACAAGATGTGTCTGCCAAGTGTACTTTATGAAAGGCACTTGGCCTTGGTTCATTGTCAGTAGATACGGAAGTGGTTGTAGTTGAATGTGCTCTCTCTCTAATAGGAGAAATAGCTCTGTGAAGCAATGCTGCCTTGGCCATCTCGGAGCTACAAGAACTATCCTGCAAGGTTCCGCCTTTATCTATCTAAGTAGCCTTGTTAGAAGAGGAGCCAGAGGAAAAGCGTAGGAAAAGATTCCTGACCATGCTATAAAAAACACATTCCCTCATGACCCTGGTTGTGGATGCCAGCTTGCATAGAATTGGCATTTCCGATTTTGGGAAGCTGCAAACAGATCTAGATTTGATGTGCCCCATTGCCGAAAAATGTCCGTCAGAACTTTTTGATTTATTTCCCATTTGTGGCACTGTTTTTCATCCTGCTTAGGGTGTTTGGTATGACATTCGGTTTCCCAGGCATATGTTCTGCGTTCAGCCTTATCTGATGACTGATTTACCACTCCCATATCTTCTGTGTCTCTTGGGACAGTGCTCAGGATCTTGTGACCCCTTACTTGTTGACATAATGCATAGTTGCAGTGTTGTCTGTGCAGATGAGACTGCTGATCCTTGCATCCTTGGCAGGAACACTTCTTAAGCTAGGTGTACTGCTTTGTGTTTCAAAAGAATGATATACAGCAGAAACTGAGATGGGTCTCATTTGCTGCTGATTTTTAAATCTTGAAGATGAGTTCTCCAACCCTCTAAGGAGCTATCTGTTGTGATTACCAACTTGGTGTATGAAGGTCTGGCCTGTGGAGAGATTCATCTCTTGAATCCACCAAGAGAGTGCAATACCTATTCCTGGAGTGACGCAAATGGTTTCATTGAAGGATCCTCGCATTTAGATCCATTGTTTGTCTCGTTCTTCTAATAAATGCCGCATTCGAAGGTGGCAGAACGGTACCAAAAGGAATGCATGAGAACTGAAAGTGACTTTTTTCCTTGTACTACACGGGCTAAGTGCATTAGTTTGTTTGTCTTTCTGCTTTTGGGCATGCCTTGTCCTTCACTGTAGACACCATGAATGTTATTTTTGTGGTTGGTTGAAGGACTGATTTTTGTAAGTTCAGCGTAAGGTCTATGTTAAAAATGGGGGTCTCTAGTTGCCAATGGCTGGCCACTGTCCAAGTAGGAACCCTTCTTCATTAGTCAGATTAAGAGGGCTACACCCTTTGATAACCCCTGCTCAACCCTGTGGTAACGTAGCACGAGCAGCTAGGCTTATCGCAGAGGCAGTGTGTAAAGCATTTATGACCATACACAGTAACACACTGAAGAACACTACAAAGGGACACCACACAAGTAGTTATAAAAAATAAGTATCTTTATATATAGACTTAATACAAGACCAATAACGATAAAAAGCCACAATACTGTATAATAGGATTACTCTTGGGATGCTGAAAAAATAGTTCAAAGTATGCAAAGAGGAGTTCAGTTCAAAGCAGTCGTCTCTGCGACCCTTTTACTTACAAAGTACCTGGATTTCGTAGCAAAACCAACAAAATGTCACAAAGAAGCTGTAGTGATGATTTTCTGCACGCGAAGCCGGCGGTACAATGAATCCTTGTCGCGAGGGAGGAAACGATGCGCCGATCTGCTGATGCGTGCAGGGACAAGGCGACAAACTTCTGCACGCTAGGCCGTTGATGCGATGACACCTAACCGCGAGGGAGGAGACGAGGCGACGATCCTGTTGCGTGTGCGATCAGGTTGCGATGCGAAGAAATGGCGCTCCGCGAGGGAGCGACGATCCTGATGCGATGCCATGAAAATGGCGGACGCCCAGCGTCCGTGCTGCAATGTCGTGATGCGATTATCTCGATGCGATGATCTGTGGGTTTAGCGAGCACTTGGCAGCCCGCAAACGTGCGATGCGATGATCATTGGTTGCGAGCACTCATGATTTTCCAGTGCGTTTTCAGCTGCGGCGGCTGGCAAATGGGCGTTAGTGACGATATCAGCACTCTCTTCTTTGTAGTAGAACTAGAGGCCATGGAACTCACAGGAGCCTCACCTGCAGATAGAAATCCTCGCTGGGAGGAATCAGGAGGCTGGTGGTGAAGTCTGATGTGCCTGAGACTTCAACAGGAGGCTATCTCTCTTCTAGCCCCTGGGTGATTGCTTTAGCAAGATTAATAAAAGTTCTCTCAAAGTCCTTTTCCCTCTTCTTTCAAGTCCAATGGTAACCACAGCACACAAGCACAAGGATAGTCATCTCCTCCAGATTCCTTCAGTTACACGGGCAGAGGTTCCTCTTGATGTCCAGGAGCAATACAAATTGTAGGGGTTTCAGCACAG
Organism: Triturus cristatus; assembly: GCF_964204655.1. NCBI lineage: Eukaryota > Metazoa > Chordata > Amphibia > Caudata > Salamandridae > Triturus > Triturus cristatus. The sequence goes on from NC_140590.1 coordinate 56,835,241, forward strand.
ATATTTATACCCCAAAAGTCTTTGTTCTCAAAAGCTACAAGGCACTGAACCCAGCCAGAACCAGTTCTGCCCAGTCCTGGAGCACTTTGTTTACCAGGCTGCATCCTTCCTTTCAGAAATAGGGGGTCTGCCATCAGACGCACAGTAGGAGGTGGAGCCAGCATTCACCTTGCCAGGCACAGCCCTATTCAGGTCAAGGAGCTACCCCTTCCCATACTCCAATGCAGATCTCTCTATTCAACCCAGGTCTGACTCAGCCTGCCCTGTCCCTCCAAAACCAGACAGCCAATACACATAACAGCAGAGTAAACTGGAAGGCTTAGGCAAGAAAGTACCTACTTGCTAAAAGTGGTATTTTCAAACACAGAATATAAAAATAAACTTCACTAAAAGATATATTTTAATATTCTGAGCCCAGGCATACTAAATTCGTTTTTCTACCATGTTCCTTGGGTCAGTTAGGATTATAGAATGTAATAATCACAACTGCCCATTCTGGCCTATGGGGAACAGGTAGCCTTACAGTAGTGAAAAACGAAATTGGGTGTAATTCACTACCAGGACATGCTACACACACCAAGGCATGTCCTACCTTACACATACAGTGCACCCTACCATAGGGGTGACTTACATGATGCCAAGGGAAGGTTCAGGGGCTGGGAAGTGGGCTCACTTCACAGCCAAGATGGCAGTTCTGGACTGCACACAGACTCTGCAGTGGCAGGTCTGAGACACACTTTACAAGCTGCTTCTGTGGGTGGCACAGACCAGCGCTGCAGGCCTACCAGCAGCATTTGGTTTACCAGCCCTGGGCACAGCCAGGCCACGCTACTAGGGACTAACACGTAAACTAAATAAGCCAATCATGGATATACCAATTAATGTCATATTACACAGGGAGCATTCGCGCTGTGGCACTGAATGGCAGTGGGCCAGAGCATCTAACACCAGCAAAAACAGAGGAGACAACAGCGAAAAATGGAAGGGAGACCCACGCCAATGGTGCCAGGTCTAACAGCCTAACTTGTTGAAAAGACGTAAACATGCTTTGTTTCACTTCTTTGCAGCTTGATGAGATGGTGCTTGGGCCAACCACTCATCCAGGTATGGGTAGACTTGGTGTTCTTCATATCTAAGGAATGCATTACTGGTGCCAGGCACTATGTGAAAATACAGGGAGCTGATTTGAGGCAAAATGGGAGAACTTTGAACTGATAATGGCTGCCGGCTACTTGGTGTGGATGAACAGGAATCTGGAAATAAGCTTCTTGAAGATCTAATGTTGTCATATAATCTCCATGGTTCAGCAGTTTTGCAGTGACTTTAGGAGTGGAGTCAGAGGTGGTTTTTGAATGAATTCCAGTGTATGACCGAATGTAATTAGGTACAACACCCACTAGTCTATTATTTTTGTCTATTCAGATAGGTGAATGATAATTTTGCCTCCAATGCATACGAAAGAAGATGGAGCTGTAGCCGGTGCCTGTCTTCCATCACTATCGCCTTCCTGTGTCCTTGCCCTGTGGGCCTTGTTTTCTTCTCTGGGTTTGCCTTGCGTAGGCTGATGAAGGAGGTTATCTCTGTTGCTACTGTGGTAGAAACTGCTGTAATGTAGATAGGTATGTTGATACCTGTATGTTTGAAACCTACCCATAAGAGAACAGTCCTCATATTCTGCAAAGTACCCAAGGACTTTGCTGCATCAGTATTAATCTTTATGGATTGTAAAGCTGTGTCAATATTCTTCCCGGAGAGAGCTATTCCATCATATAGTAGTTCCAAAATCTTCCTTTGCACTTCTGGTCTGAAAGAAGTGGCCTTAAACTACCCTTGCTGCCGTAGGACTGCTGCTCCTACTAGCTGTCTGAAACCTGTGAAGGCGATGTCCATAGAGCAGTTAATGATTTCCGAGGAGGATTTTCTGGCTTCTGAATTAACGTCATCTGTCAGATGATCTAAGTATGGTGCCATATCTGACCACATCTGTCGGTCATAGCGTCAGGGTATTGCCAAAGATTTAGCCGCTTGCACCATTAATGGAGACATAGAAGAAAAACATTTCCAGATGTTGTCCAATCACCTTCCCTCTCTATCAGGTCGTGAGGATATTGGTGCCTATGGGTTTTTCAAATGGTGCTGGGCCGCTTGCTTTACTGTGAAGTCAGGCTACGGGTATCTACTTAGGCAGGCTGGGGGATTTTTGCGAGATTTATATTTTTTATCTAAACATGGCTACACTGCAGCTACTTTCGTCTGATTTTTCATAGTTTTAGTACCTTCCTCCCATATATAATCCAGAATTGGAATAGCTCTTATGGTCTTGCAAGATATCTCTTTGAAATCAAACAAGAAACAGTCTGATTTATTTGTAGTCACCAGGTCAAATCTCTCTGCTGCTCTTTCTAGGAGATTATGAAATCCTCCTGTATCTTCAGGTGGAGAATCGGTAGGTTGTGGTAATGGAGATAATGGAACTGAAAGTAAATAATCATCCCACTCAGTATTTACATTTCTTACTTTTACTTCCTCTCTTTCCTCCTCTGAAGACATGCTATCCTCCACTGGAATATTTTTTTATTGTGCTGTATGCCTTCGAGAAGTGGCTGTTACTACATGGCATTTGTGGAGTCGTGGAGATTGAGGAGGCACTGTCACCTGCCTAGGTGAGGCCAGTGTAGATGGAAACCTTTTGTAGTAGTCTGTGAGCATCAGTCTTAAGTCTGTCACTAGTGCTTTTGGTACACATACCATGTATTCCTGAAACTGTTGCTGCGGATATAACTGATATTAATATGCCAAATGTAGTCATTTTGGTGAGGAGGATAATACTCCTGGACATGGTAATCATCTACTTCTTCCTCTTAATTCTGCTAGTACTTGAAAGTGCATCTCCGATGAACTATGTACCACACCAAACAGACCATCGTTGTCCACCTCGTCTTCATATAGAGGATGACTAGGTGGTAAGCGAGATACTCTACTAGGAGATATATGCTCCGGCATCAAAGAAATGGCTTTTCCTACTTCCTTTTGTTTTTCTGTCAATGATGTTGTTGACAAAGGTCTTATAGGCTTCGTAGACAGTATTGTTTTCATTGTCAACAGTATTGCTGCTGACAAAGCAGAAACTAACTTGACCGTCAATGGTATTGCTGCTGACTGTGTGGTGGAACTGGTTGTCGTCAGTGAACTGACAATAATCACTGTTGTCATGGTTGATGCCATCGCCAACAGCGTAGTAGACTATTCCTTTGTCAATGGTGTGCTCATCGACGATTTCTGTGTCGGTGGTGCTGATGACAGTTTTTGGAATTTATAGGAAATCTGAGGAGACAGGGTGATAGGTTCTGATTTAGATTACGTTTTCTCTGAGGAGATATCATGCCCCCTATGTTTCTGAGAATGTTTGTCAGAGGGGCTTCACTGCTTAGAGGACCCATGGTGAGTCTTTTTTTAAAGACATTTTGAGAGGTTCTTGAGGGTAATGAACTTCTGACCCCTCCCTTTTCTGCACCTCTTGGCAGATGAGGAATAGTCCTCACTATCTTCCCAAGACATAGTAACAATAATCCCTCTCTATCCTTCAAGGGTTTTGAAGAAAAAGTAAAGCAGATCTTGCAATTCTTTACCTTGTGGGATAGGTAGAGGCAGTATATGCAGTCCTTGTGTTGGTCTTCAGAATGCAGCCTCTTCTTCCCACAGCTTCCACGTAGTCTGAGAAGACCTTTGTTTTACCAGATCGGACACTGTAGGCAGTCAGATTTGTTCAGTAGGTGGTAGCTGGTGATAATATATACTGCAGCAATCTCTTTTGATACAGTAAGAGGTTGAACTGACAGAGCTCAGGGAGACTCCATTCACACGACGTGCAGTAGAAAATCTGAGATACAGAAGCCACTGACGGAAGTGTTCTAGAGAGAGCCGGAACCTGAATGGTTTAATTTGGTTTCTTTTAAAAGATAGGGATATGTTACTAAAGTGAAGGTTTAATTATCTTTTCAAGCTATGTTTAACACTACACTGCATTTCTCGTTGTACATTTAGACTTTCACTTCGATGACAGGGAATGATTCAAGCATGTGAATCTATAAAAAATACAATACTGGATTTCTTGTTTTCCTAATAACGTTTGCGAGATTTTACAAATCTTCACAAAACATTTAAAAAAATGTTCATCCAGGTCAGCTTCTTCCTGAAAATTTCTGGACTGGTCTGTTTAGTGGGGGTCTGGGAAAAATGTGGGGGGTGGAGGGGTAGGGGGGTTTGAGGTTGTTCCAAAATACAATTTCTACAGGGAATTTTAGAAACTAAAACATTTTCACCTAAAACCGATTGAACATAATTACACCATATTTGGCAGAAAGCTAGATCTTTACGTAGAAAGCGTGCCTTTGGCGATTTGGTGTAAGTCGTTTTTGAGAAATTAAGGTTAAAAATGTATAGATATGTAGATGTTTGGGTTCGTAGCACTCTCGCAGGAAATAAAAAAAACAGAGTGATCCAATTGGTTAAGAGAGCTTTTTTCCCCGTCGGCCGTCTCGCTATCACAGGAGGCCTGCTCCAGTGTGAGTGATCACTCTGATTGGCTGGCTGGAACAGAAACGTTGAAGCAGTAATTTTGTTACATTACGTAATTACTATATAAGGTGCAGGGTAGAGCAATACTGACCCACATGGTAATTGTGGGGGCTGGGGAGGGGTCCTAGAAGGTTAGCCCCTTGCGGCTTGAGTGATATTGAATAAAATAATTTACAATCTAGTGGATACTTTGCAAGAGCACAAAAGGTTGCAATGGCTCTTGCGAGATCATACAAAATGTGGAGAGGTCAGTTCCTCATCACACCCTACTACAGACATCAGTCACTTTGGGAAGCTATCTAAATGGAGAAGCCAATCACACCACAGCATGAACCAGCACCAGGAAAGCAGCAGTGTGACTGGCGAGACCAGTCCACTATTGCAACCTACTGTGCACATCCGACGCCCAAGGAAATGGATTGGGCAGAGAGGCCTGTCCATCAGCACACAGCTGTCACCTGAGAAACAGTCTTGGCGGAGAGGACAGTCCCTCTCCACACCCTACTATGCATTTCTGACACTCTGGGAAGCGGTTTGAGTGGAGAGGCGAGTCGCTTGTCACACCCTACAACACATGCTTGTCGTCCAGGAAAATGGCCTTAGTAGAAATGCCAGTACACCTCAGGACACCGCTACGGATGGCTGTCACTATAGGAAGCTGTCTGAGCAAAGAAGGCAGTCCATTGCTACACACAAGTACTCACATCCGTTGCTCTGGAAAGTGTTCTGTGCAGTTAAGCCAATCACTCACCTCACTCTAATACACATGTTTATTGGTATGGAAGTGGTCCTAAGGGAGAGGCTAATCTCTAAACAAACCCTAGCATGCACACCCGTCGACCAAGAAAACGGTGTGACCGGCGAGGCCAGTCCATCAGCACACACTACTACACATGGCTGTCGCCCAGGGAAACTGCCTTGCTGGAGAGGATAGAGCTTCACCAAACCCTACTACACATGCCTGACACTCTGGAAAGTGATTTAGGCATGGAAGCCAGTCTTTTCTCACACAGTAGTACACGCGCTTATAACCTTGGTCTTGGCAGAGAGGCAAGCCCCTCACCACATCCTACTACTGTTGCTCGTCACTGTGGGAAGCAGTGTGAGCAGAGAGGGCAGTCTATTGGCACAGACTACTACACACGACTACCACCCTGGGAAGTGGTCTGACCAGACAGCCCAATCCCTTGCCACACCCTAGTACGCACAGCTATTGTCCTGAGAAGGGGTCTAATCAGAGAGGCCGGTCCCTCGACCCAACCTTACTACACATGTCTAGCTTGGAAGTGGTGTGACCGGAGAGGCCAGCCACTTGCCACACCCTACTATGGAGGCTTGTTGCCCTAGGAAACGGTCTGATCAGAGAGGCCATTCCCTCTTAACACCCTACCAGGCACACCCAAAGCCCTGACAAGTGCCCTGACCAGAAAGGCCAGTCCCTCGCCACATCTTATTGCGCATGCCCTGAGAACTGGTGTGTCCAGAGAGGTAAGTCCCTTGCAACACCCTACTACGAAAGCTTGTCGCCCCGGGATGCAGTCTGACTGGGGAGGCCATTCCCTCATTATACACCATTAAGCATGCCTGTTACCCTCGGAGGCGCGTCTGACCAGAATTAGAAGTATTGAATATCTATGATGCAGAATCAGGATTCCAAGCAGCATTTTCTTATGCATTTTAGGATTGTCACTGATAGTCATTAACCGTCCCTGAACATATGGCTGCATATGTTCAGGGACCTGGAACAATTCTTTTATATTAGTATTTCCTTAGTTGGATGGATACACCTCATTGTTTAACACTCTGGTGGCATCTTTTCCAATATTTAGCATAGTTTTACTAGCATAAAACCATAGTACAGCATATTTTAAATTGTTACCCCCATCTATAGCTGCACCGACTTGAAAGACAAGTGCATCTTATCCTTGATCTGTCAAGTTTCTTAGAGAATCTTTGACTACAGTTTATGTTTTTCAATCTTTAATTAAATATAGGTGATCCACAGCAATATACTAAGTATGTTATAGTGATTCTGTTGGTCGTTATATGCAGCATGTACAAAAGAGATAGTTTAAAAAAAAAAAGAACTGAGGTAGCTCTCTACGGATCTGCGCTGATGGCATGGGAAGAAAATAACTAATGTCAGCGCACTGAGGTGGTGCCTGTAGGAAAGTGCCCCTTTTTGCATGGTCACACTCCACATTTTTTCTGACATCTGCTGCAACCTGACTTGATGTGCCCTGGGTCCCTGCCAATCAGGTTTCCAGGGCCTGTGTTCTTTCCAAAGACTGTACATTTTTACCCTTTACTGGCACAACCCTGGCCACAGGCAAGCCCCTTGTAAAAGGTACCATGGGTACCAAAATCACTGTGACCAGGGAAGGTCTCTAAGGGCTACAGCACCTATTGTGCCACCCTTAGACGCCCTGCACCTTAACACACACACACTGCTACTGCAGACTGTGTGTTTTAGTGCAGAGAAAAGTGAAGAGTCGACATGGCACGCATCACTGTGTGCCATGCCTCCAACCCACTGAATGAGGGCTAGGTAAGTCACCCCTCTAGCAGAGTGACCTGGCCCTCAGGTGAGGGCACATTGGCATGAGCCCTGTGCCCCTACATTGTCTAAGTTCATTCTTACACACTAAGTTTAGTAAAGCCATAAAGAGTATATGGTCTGGGAGTTGGTCATTACGAACTCCACAGCTCCATAATGGCTTTACTAAAAACTGGGAAGTTTGGCAGCAAACTTCTCAGCAAATTAAACGCATACTGATGCCAGTGTGGGATTTAATGTAAAATGAGCTCAGAAGACATTTTAGAGATGCCCCCTGAATATCGACCAGCCCTGTTGTGGTTCCTGAATGGCTGTCCGCCATTTGAAACAAACCAGACAAGTTTCTGGACCCCTGTGTCCAGAAAGAAAGCCCATCCTGGACAGAGGTGTCATGCCTCCTCCCCCAGGATGGGCTGGGTCCACAAAGGGGAAGCTTTAAAGGCCTGCAGCTTTTAGCAGCTGTCCCTGTCTTTTGCTGCCCCCAGCAACTGGCTGTCACCGGTTCTGGCCCCCAGCTGGTGATCCCTGACCTCCCTCAAACCTTAAGACGACGCCTGCAGCCTCATCCTGAAGGGTGACTGCGACCAGAGCTTGTTAGAAAACACGACGCCAGAAGACACCCCTGCACTCATAGACCCACTGCCTTTGGTGGCCAAAACAACGGTGTCCAGGCATCCCCCAAGAACCCAACTTACCTCTCCTGCTGGTGGTCGCCTTCAGAAAGTCTCCTTACCAGAGCCAGCAGCAACTTTGCCGAACAGAAGGTCTCCATTGAGAATCTCAGGGTCCCGACGTATCTTTGGCACCATGCACCTGGCCGCCCCTGTTCTAATAGGGGTGCAGCTCCTGTGCTGATTGTTGGCCCCTGCAGTGCTGACCTTAATCCAAGGAGCTTAGCTACCACACCTGAGTGGCCTCCTGGTAAGCAGTTCCTAACGGAGGGCCCTCTTAGTCCCATTGGCTAACGTTGGGCACCTACACTCTGTACCGGGCCGTTCCAGTGCCGCTGGTGGTGCGATTCGAGTGCCCATCTAGAGCTTGGAGAACCTTGGTCCTAATCCTCAAAACTCCCACTTGTAAGTTATGTACTTACCTAAGAAACCGCTATCACTTTTTCCCCATAGGAACGCATGTTTTGAGATTTTGGGCCTAAAAATGTTCTGTATTGAACTGATGTTTGTATGAAAAGGAAGTAACTGCTTTAACTGTAAGTGACTAATCCTAGTGTATGTTATCTTGGCATACCCCCCTCAAGTGCTCAAAGTAACTAAAAAGTAATCCAAGAGTACTGAAAAGTCATTTCTATGTAGTTTAAACTGTTTCTAAAGCATATACAAACCTGTAACAATTGCAAATTCAACCAAAACTGCATTTCCATGAAATGTCTTGCATTTGAGAGTATGAAAACAAGTTACTTACCTGTAACTTTGGTTCTCCAGTATTGGTAACTTTCATAGATTCCCATTGCTGTGGTACTGAAAATTCTGGATCCGTGTTATAAACATCGTCGTATCATGACGATTTTGGTATCAGCAGACCGAGAATGATTAGAATACTATGCCCAAGTATTTTCGTCATATTCGGGTGACGAAATCACTCTGAAATCAGAGTTTCCGTCCTGAACCCTCGGGTTCCATTTGAACGGCAGCCATTTTGTGATTGCCCTCACATAGGCCAATGACTAAGGCCAAAAACGAGTCTGAAGGACACGTACACCTTTGCTGACTCCTCTGTGACCTGGGCAAGCTGACTCCACTGCCTGAAGCCAAACCTGTTTGGCCAGTTCCTTTCCCAGTGGCCGAATGAGATTAGTATCAAGGCACAATATATCATAAAACCTTTCATCACACACAAACCATGCCTAATCTTACACACACCTGTCCCTGTTTCTTTCTTTATGACTCGCTTTACGAGGAGGAGGTGCCCGTTTTTATTGGGGGTCTGTCGATATCTGATGAAAGTACCGAGCCTTGCCGGGTAATTGATTGAGGGCTGGACAAACTGAAATATGGGCTTGTCATCATGACTTTGCTTTTTCTTTGTAGTGAAAATATGTGAATGGCCAACTGTAAAATAAGGAATGTTTGCCTAAAGCATAATATTTTGTATAAAAAGAGAAGGCTGGCTTTGTAAGGTTGAGCAGTCTCCTGAGAATATACACCGTGTTGTACTTCTAGGATACCTGTTACTGGCTGCAGCCAATAAATACGATCTTTGACTTCACCAAGAAGACTCTGTGTTTCTGTAGTCTGAAACAGGAAGGATTCGAAGTCTTAGGGTGTGTTCCCTGGCACCGCTGGGTTCTGAAAAACCCAGTACTTCAGTTGGCGCCCAACGTTGGGCGATTTCAGCGGTACCGGTCCAAGCCAGAGGTTCGTGAGGAGCTTCGTGTGAAAATTCTGGAGGAAGGCCGCCACTTCATCGACCCCTGTATGTCGACGTGGTCCGAAAGTCTTTGCTGCGAGGTTCCCGACGTCCACGAAGGACTGCTGCCCTGACTATCGCCCTGTTTTGGACCCTTGATGATTGGTAGAGCGAAACGATAGACGAGTCTTCTGGTGACGTCATCGATACCTCAGTTAAGTATAAGTGGAGCGTCTCCCAGTCCTTAGTTTGGTTCTTAGTTTAATATCCCTTTGGGATCTTTGATTTGGAACTTGCAAGTACCAAAGCCGAGGGATTCGTGTATTCACGAGACTATCGTATTCGATAATCCTTTGAAGTTTGAAGCTAGACTAGAGAGCAAAGATGCCTGGTCTTAGCAGACTTGAAAATTTGTTTTGTCTTGGTTGTAATAGGGATTCCCGATTGGAGGACTCGTGTCCGGTTCCTCCGATTGGAACTCCAACCTATGAACTATATGTGAAACATGGCATAGGCCCCCTCACATATAATGAAGTATGGATCCGATACACCAGGAAAGATGGTGTTTTAAAATGGCCCCAATATGGTAGTTTTGACACAGAGATTCTGGATAACCTGGAGGTTAAACTTTTTAAGAAGAAAGCCCGGCCGGCGATGTTTGACTCTTGCCGCCTATGGCGTAAAGAAGCCAAACAGAAGGAAATTAAATTAGCAAAGAGAAATAAGACAGAGAAGGGTATCTCGATAATGCAAGCTGCTATGCAGTTTAAAGATAATGAAGAAGAACAGATGAGTGAGCAGTTGCACAGGCAACGTAAAATGGTGATCGATAAATGTTATCCAATTTTGCCGCTTCTTCAGCAAGATGCAGCAAAAGAACTTGAGAAAGATCCTTTAATGTCACACTTGCTGAGTTTGCCACCCCCTTATGCGCAGAGTGCTACAGCACCTCCGCAACCTTTAGTTGTGCAACCTCCAGTTATTGTGCCTCAGGTTCTTCCACAGCCGCCAGCTCCTCTTCAGTTGGCTCCTACTCCTATGGCGCAGCCCTCTCAAGGGCCGCCGACTTTGCTACCTGCTCCATCTGTACTTCCTACGACTTTGTCTACTACATTGACTGCCTCTTCTGGTGTTCTTCCTGATACTGCCTCTGCGTCTGCATCTGCGTCTGCCTTGCCTCCCTCTGTTTTTTCTCCTGTTCTTTCGTCAACTTCTCCTTCTGTCCGACAGAGAATGACTGATACTGTTGCTAGCCTTATATTTCTTCTCTTTGGGTCATCTGGTGTGACCCCTGATTCGGAGCGTAAGCAGTCGCGTAGTCAACTGCCTAATTCTCGAGAGAGATAAATGTTTGACCGTATGGAGCGTAAATGGGTTACTTACCCTTTTAGATATGATGTGGAGTCTGTTATGGATGTCTTCCGTCAATGGGAAGCACCGAAACAAAGATACGTTTTTGAGAAAATGTGTGCTTTCCTTTGTGAGGAATTGGAGGATAATGATTTGGAAACAAATCCGCCTGATTTGTGCCGTGTACGGTTTGAATTTGAAAAGGGCACGATTGTGGGTTCCGATGTTGAGAAAGCAGTTGCGACGTTGTTGTCCTTTTGGAATAAGGATCCTTCTCAGTCACTGTTTGAACATGACTCCTCTGTTAGAAAAAAAGTGCGACAGTACCCAATGAGAGAAGTCCCTCCGGTATGGAAGGACGCCGTTGCGGCTGATGTCGCTAATCAAATTGATGCTGTTCCAGCTCATTTTCAGCGTGTTTGGGTACATGTTCCTTGGAGGCGAGCTGAAGTTTTAGCCCTTAAGCAGACTTTGCCTGACCCCCGTAAAAACCCTGCAGGGTATTATAAGGAATTATCACAGACTGCAGACACATGCATTATGAATTTAGCCGACATAGACATGTTATTTGGGAATGTTGTTCCACAGCCTTTGTGGGGATTGATTCGCCATACAGATCATGCGCAAGAGTTAGGTGACTCATGGGCTAATATTAGTGCTGCAAATGACAGACAAGTTGGTGGTGCCAAGCCTGAGCCTTTGGTAGCAGAACTTCCTGCTAGGATCATTACTTACATGAAGACTTTAATGCCTGCGATGCGTGTGAATTGGGATAAATTGTCTGCGTGTAAGCAGAAGAAAGATGAAACAGTGTCTGATTTCTTCACTAGGTTTGAGGAAACGTTTATCGACCACAGTGGTCAAGATATGAGTACAGAAGGTGGTCAACGGTTGTTCGTTGACAAGTTTGTGCACAATTTGCTTCCCGAGCTGTGTAAGAAATTGAAAGATTCAGAGAGTTCCTGGGCCGTTTCCTCTTCAGCACAAATATTGGCTACTGCACAGTACTACGAAAATAGGGATAAAGATAAGAAGGATAGAGCAGACAAGAAAACTAAAGAATTAAAGACGAAGGTTCTTTTACAACAGGCGTATCCGCCACGTGGTGGTCAGAGTAACTATCAGCAACCTCAATAGTTTCAGAGAAACTCGCAAAGGTTCGAGTTTTCTCAACCACGTGTTCCTGTAGGTCCCAATCAGTGTTCATATTGTAAAAAAGAGGGTCATTTCAAGTATAGTTGTCCTATTTTGTTACAGCGTACGAATGGTGCTTCTGGCGCAAGAGGTCGAGGTGTTCAACAAGCTCCTAGAGGTAGAGGACGTGGAAGTTTCCCCCAGAACGCGCATTCCTTTCCGTCTCAGAATTCAATGAATAGTTTTGACCAGCAAAATAACGCGTCTGGTAGGACGGCTCAGTACTATGCTGACGACTACTATGCAGAAGATGAGAATATGGAAGGTAATGATTGCTAGGACAGCCATAGACAAAGAGAGGGAGTTGTTTCAGTTCCAGTAGATCAGAGTGGACCTTATGTTGAGGTGATTACATCAGGTGTGTCAGAGCCTTTTCTGTTGGATACTGGTGATACAAAGAGTTCTATTATGCACTCAAAACTCCCTGGCGCACCTTTGTCTGGCGAGATGAATGTTTCAGTAGGTTTTTCTGGCGCCCCGGTTAGGAACCCGATTTCTAGTCCTATGTCCCTTTCTGTTGGACCTTGTGAATTGGAAGCACCCCTTATTCTGACGACAGGTTGTGGTGAAAACTTGTTAGGATTGGATTTGTTGAAAAGATTGTATGCGACATTATATTGTTCTCCTTCGGGAGTACAACTTACACTGGGTAGGAAAATGATCTCTCCAATGTATTTGTCGAAGGATAAACTTCCGACCGAATTGTCGTTTCTTCCGGATATTCTTTGGGCTACTGGTCCTAATGATGTAGGTCTTTTGGAAATACCGCCATATGTTGTGACATTGAAAGCCAATGTTAAATTGCCACGCATTCCCCAATACAAGATCTCTAGTGAAGGTGAAAAGGCGTTGCTAGCGATCATTTATGATTTGATTGAAAAAGATGTAATTGAAGAGACAAGAGGCAACGTTTGTAATAGTCCTGTTCTGCCTGTTTTGAAACGTACTGACCCTTCTCAGCCACCTGTTTACTGGTTCGTGATTGATCTTAGAGAGGTCAATAAAATAGTTGTGCCACAGTTTCCAGTTGTTCCTGATATCACTGCCCTATTGACTATGATTCCAGCTTCCGCCACCTGGTTCTCGGTGATTTACTTGAAGGATGCTTTCTTCAGCATCCCGATTGCCGAGGAGAGCAGGGATATTTTTGGCTTCAGTTTAGGAGGCCGAAGCTTCCGCTTCAAACGCGCTCCTCAAGGCTACTGTGAAAGTCCATCAATATATAGTCAGGCTTTAAAAACACAGCTTGATGCAATTGTTTTACCTGATGGTGCTACCCTTATTCAGTACGTCGATGATTTGCTAATCGCTGCAGATACTGAGGAGATTTGTAAAGAAGCCACCTTGTCGTTGCGCCATTTGTCTGATTTACATCACAAAGTGTCTCTTTCAAAACTGCAATATTGTCGACAAGAAGTGACCTACTTAGGTCATCTCTTATCGAAGGAGGGAAGGAAACTGACCCCAGAAAGAATTCAGGCAATTGCAAAATTGAGTGTGCCAAGGACACAGAGAGAAGTACGTGCTTTCTTGGGCATTACATCATACTGCAGAAAATGGATACCGAATTTTTCTTTGCTGGCCAAACCTTTGGTAGCATTGACCTGTAAAGATGCACCGAATCCCGGCATTGACCTGTAAAGATGCACCGAATCCCGTTCCGTGGTCTGAAGATTGTCAGAAAAGTTTTTCCGAATTGCGTAATGCATTGTGTTCGGCTCCTGTGTTGGGTACCCCCGACTACAGTAAGCCCTTTACACTGTATGTCCATGAGAAAGAGGGTTGTGCATTGTCAGTGCTGACATAGTCTTTTGGAGACAAGCAGCGTCTATGCGCGTATTTTTCGTCGACTTTGGATCCGGTAGCTAAAGCATTGCCGAGTTGCTTGAGAGCGACAGCGGCAGCAGCTGTTTCTATTCGACAGTCTGCTGGGTTAGTGATGAATAATATGTTGAATGTGATGGTTCCACATGCAGTGGACACGTTGTTAAACAGGACCAAGACACAGCACTTAACTAGTGCTCGATTGTCAGGTTACGAGTTGACAGTGTTAGCGAGTCATGTGCACATAAAGAGGTGCAATACGTTGAATCCAGCCACGTTATTGCCGATTTCAGTAGAGGCAGATGATGTTGAACAGCATGATTGTTTTCTCAGGACAGAAGAAGAAACGAAAGGGTGAGTAGATCTTAAAGATACTCCTCTTGTAAAGTGTGATGGTACCTTATGGGTGGATGGTTCATGCTTCAAGCTTCCGAATGGTGATACGACTGCAGCATATGCTGTCACGACTTTGCATACGATTGTTGAAGCTGCACGTATACCACATAATTCAGCTCAAGCAGCAGAGTTGATTGCACTTACGAGAGCGTGTGTGTTATCGAAAGGAATGAAAGTGACCATATATACCGACAGCCAGTATGCGTCTGGTGCGGCTCATAGTTTTGGACGATTGTGGAAAGAACGTGGGTTCCTGACTTCGCATGGAGCTAAGATTCAGCATGGTCAGTTGGTGAATGAGCTTTTTGAGTCACTGACCTTGCCGTCACAAGTTGCGATTGTGAAATGCAGTGCACACAAGAAAGTTACTGATGATGTTGGTCGTGGCAATGCATTTGCTGACGAAATCGCAAAAGAAACAGCAAAGGTTGTGATGAATCGAATGTATGTTGCAGGCCCTGCAAGATGGGTTGGTGACGTTGAAATGTGTGAAGATACGATAGAGAGTGTGAAGTCTCTTCAAGCTGAAGCTTCAGAGAAAGAGTTGAGTGTGTGGAGAGAAAGTACGGGTAAATTGGATGAAAATGGTTGTTGGGTCAGAACATCAGCGATGGTTGTTACCCGATGCGTATGTGCTTGCAGTGGTGACAATGGCTCATGGAATGGCCCATATCAGTGTAAAAGGGATTTGTAAGTTGTTGGCTCCAGTATGGCAAAATGCTGGAATCCCTAAATGTGCAGAGAATGTGGTCAAGAATTGCATGGTGTGTCTGAAATACAATCCTGGTAGGGGAACCCCAACTCCAGCTGGTCATTTTGCGCCTCCAACGTATTCGTTCGAGGTTTTGCAGCTAGATTTTATCCACATGGAAAGGTGCAACAATTTGAAATACGTACTCGTTGTTTGTGCCTTTTCAAGATGGGTAGAAGCATATCCCTTAAAAGACAACACTGCCTTATCCACAGCTAAAGCCCTTGCCAAAGAATTCTTCCCTAGGTTTGGAATGCCGAGAATGGTCTGGAGTGATTATGGGAGTGAATTTGTGGGTCGAGTGATGAAAAAAGTATGTGAGGGGCTAGGTATCCAGCAAAAATTCCACGCTGCAAATCACCCCCAATCAGCTGGAGTAGTAGAGTGCTATAATGGCACGCTAAAACTGAAATTGGCAAAGATACAAGCGAGCTCTGGTCTTAAATGGCCTGACGCTCTGCCTTTAGCACTCCTATCAACAAGAATGACTGTGCATTCGCGAGTGGGACTTAGTCCCTATGAAATTGTGTTCGGCCGCCCGGCCAACATATGGGGAGTGCCAAGGCCGACAAAATTCAGTGAGATCGAACACCCTGTACTGCTTGATTATTTGTATGAATTGACGGCTAAATTGCGTGTTTTACACCAACAGGTTCACGATACTCTGCCTCAGGTCGCTGAAGCTCCAGGACATCTTATCGATCCTGGATCATGGGTGCTGGTCAAGAACTTCCAGCGGACAAAGAATGACCAGCCCCGTTGGACCGGCCCCCACCTCATCCTTCTCTCAACAAGATCAGCTGTTCGAGTGGAAGGGAAAAAGAACTGGATGCACGGCGTACACTGCAAGAGGGTCCCTTTGCCTCTACTGTACGACCGGTGGGTCCAGGAGGGGATCGCTGACTCTGAGACTGAGACTGTGCCTCGTTTTCTGCCTTTTAGCGATGCACATGTAAAAGGAACAATTTCTGAACGAGAAAGTGACAATATTTTGCAAGAAGCTGTGCCACCGTCAATTCGATTGAACACTACAGAACCTGAACTCTTGTTCCAGAACCAGACAGTACCTGGAAAAAGCCGTTATAATTTGAGGCCGAGAACTATGGACAAATAAAAAAATTCTTTTTCTTTGCTATTTTTGAAAGTGCAGCTCTCTCATCTGAGAAACTTTCTTATTTTTGTTTTTCGAACCGCCATCCGGGTTCAGCTGTAGGGTCGTGGTTGCCCAAGTCTTTGGAGTGCAGCTGAAGACGTTAGGTCGACAGTTCTGATCGGTCCAAGGGAGTTGCCCTGGACTGACAGAAGCATTCCTTAGCATAGAACACCCTACCACCGCGAGCAGCAATTAGAGAGGATGGAGTTTTTCGAGAATGAGAGACCTGCCAAACAAATGGACTTTAAAGCCAGAATGTGTATAATGATGACAAAGAAACGATTTTGGATATTATGTATTTTCATGTTGCTTAGTGTAATGACGTTTTTTAATAGGATATGTTTTATTCTCTTTTCAAGTGACATTTGCACCCACTACACAGCCCATACCTCCTTCTACTGTTTCCTCGAATTCTTTTCACCCTCTGCCTGAACACGAGTCCGCTAGAAGATTAGAATTTGTCAATAATTCATTCGTTCAGCTGTGGAAATGTGGATTTTCCTGATCAGTTATGTCCCCTATCTTGGACCCCAACGGTTCTATATGCATGTTGCAAGTACATGTATGTTCCCTCTAGTTCCAGTTTCTAAGACGCAAACATATGTGTGTCTACCGTCGACATGTTCTCTGTCAGATCCGCCATCGATGGGTTGGATATTCGATTCCTAAGTATGAAAGGCCACCGACTTTATATGGCTAAGTTACTCCATTTTTACAGTTCAGGCAAGTAGGCCCGATTCTGTCCTCAAAGCCTTTCCCTGCTCTCTGTCTTTGACAGCTTCAGCTTGAGCTCGCATCTGTATCCATGAACTTTGCCCTACTCCCTGTGCAGCTAACGGTGCCTGCCTCGGCCAGTTTTCGCCTGCCTGCCAAGAAGCTGTATTTCACCTTCGAATTATCTATTTTGCTCTTCAGCCGATGCATTCCTGTCTAGTGATTTAGGTAAACATTTCCTTTAGCTCACAAGCAAAGGACTCAGCCTTTCCGTCCTCCTGCAAGTGATTCATAGCCCTGCTGCCATGGAAAGTTTTCTGCCCCTCGCATCTCATATAGACACTTAGGCGTTTGTGCACGCACACAGTCAGTATAGACTAGATTCTGTCCGAGAGTCCTTCCTTGTGGATAACATAGTTCTTTAAACATAGGATGTTAGATATGATTTGGGATTAGGTTGACTTGACCCCCCAGACTTCTCGTCTCCACATGTAGAGCTAAATGTCAAGTCCCCTTCACCCCCTAGTTGCACGTCAATCACACGTCATGCTGCTGCGCGCGCATCTATGCCAAGTATTATCTTATAGATCCACCTATGTCTGATAATCCTAACCAATCATGTTTCTTTTATTCCTTATTACGCCTAGTTTCGATTACGTACCTGTTTTGTCACTTTTCTTATCAAATGTTACGCCTTCTACATTCGTTTCATTGTAATGTACTTATTATAAAAATGCATGTCTGTCAATAAAGTATTGTACTTCACTTCCTGAACCCTCGTGGTGACGGAACCTGAAGGCCGCGACTCGAGTCGGCCATTTTTGATGGAATAAAGCCCATTTAGAAACTCTTATACCACGGATTCTGCCTCTTGTTATTCTGAGCTATTTTATTTTATTTCAAGATCCCGTATGAAATTCAGTCCGGTAAAGAAGATTTTTGTTTACCACATAATGGCGCCCGAATAGGGACACTTTCTCATCTCACGCGCCGGCGGTGCGTTGCAGGCCCGGTCTCCTGCCACAGCTGGACGGACCATAAACGCGTACCAGCAGGATTTCCTGTAAGTTCCCTCCGGTCAAGCGGGGGCGACTGAGGCTGCGATCAACCCAGACGAGGCGGTGAGAAGTGCGAAGTATCCCGACCAGAGCCTAGCTGAGAGAGCAAGATCCGAGGTATACAGAGGCCCACCAGTTATTTCGAAATCCCGATGTCCAGAGGGTCCGCTGTCCGCAGTCATCGAGTCCTGTCCATTCTCTGAGGCCTTCCGTTTCAAGGAGCTACTCGGTGAGTACCATCGCCGGGGAGGCGTGTTGACGCGCACATAGGTTGTGCCGGTCAAGACGGATTTGGGTACACAAATCCGGTCTGCACTGTTTAGCAGTGTATATGTACTGTTTAGCAGTATATCAAGTATTCCGAAGTATGCAGTTATTGTCAAGAATTCAGCGTGGTGATTAGTTAGGCAGACTGTCATCATTGTCGGTCGTTGTTAAAATGTTTAATGTTTAATGTTTAAAGTGTTCAAATATTGTGGTATGAATGAGTGTTCATTGTTCACTGTTCATTATTGTGTTTTTCGTATTAAGTGAGTTCAAGAGTAAGTATCAGATCAGTTGTCAATATGCCGCTCTTCTCGAAGTTAAGACAGATTACTACCAGAAAAGGGGTGCTTGAAGAAGCAGTTCCTATTCCTCCTAGGGACACTCCAGGGCATTTTATGTACCATAAGCATGGCTTAGATGCCATATTGTTTCTTGATCTATGGGTAGACTATACCAAGGGATTGCCGGAAAGTCAAAGGTGGCCCGTAGCGGGAACCTGGGATGCAGAGTGCATCATGAAAGTGGAGGAAGAGTTATGGAAAAGAAAGGTCAGACAGTCACAGAAAGACGCTGTTGAGTTATGGCGTAAAGAATCTCATAGACGAACAGAAAAAGCACGTAGACAAGAAGAGAGGAGTAAAGAAAGTTCAAATAAAGCTCAAGAAAGTCTATTAATTGAGGAAGGTATCCGAGTGAAATCAGAACAAGTAAATAGACAAAGAAATGCTCTTATGAATGGTATGTATCCCCTTCTAGCCGAAGGACTACCTAAGGCTGCTCCAGAAATGCCAAAAGACTTGCCACCCCCATTATTTCCAATTAAGGTACATCCAAAGGGGCATCCCAGAACCACAGAAGATGTTTTTCTTTCCTCATATCTAGACGACGCAGCTCCCGAATATGCTAACGCCGCACCACATAGACCGTCTGGTGTAGGGGTTCAACGTCAGGATCAGGTATCTGTCCCCGTGCAACAGCAAGTCCCGACGCAAGCGTCAGCAAGCACATCTGTTTCCGCATCTGTCTCCGCAGTCGATTCTACAGGGGTATCGACACCCATAGTTGCTGTGTCACGTTCAACGAACCCATTCACACCCGACGCCCCAGATGGGGCCACGGGAGGTGCTAGCATTACCTTTACACCACCCAGAATAAATAAACTTGTTTTTCAAGAGTCAGCACATTCACGTACACCTAAATTCGTAAGTGAACGTACGCTTAAGGAACTCCTTGTAAATTGTAGATATGACCCAGTGGTTGGTAAAGAGGACGAAATGGTCCTGGCATCATTACGTATCAGGCGAGCCGCAGAGTATTTAGCAAGGTTACCAGGAATGACTACGCATCTAGATAACATATATCATTTTGTTCAAACAGGACGAGATCCAGGATGTATTAACAGAGCTATGGAATTCCAGAAAGTAGAAATACAGGGGGAACTGTTACGTTTCCTCATAAACTGTGTGATCAGAAATCAAGACCGCCCGGGGGTAGACCCGAATGCAATGCTTATTCTTACAAAATGGAGTCAGAATATATCAGAAGGGAGACACGATAAGCAAAATTGTATAATAGCCATGTGCCGAAAAATCCGTAAAGAAATAGAGCGTATTCATGAAGAGAGATTGGGAACAGACGAGTTTGAGCAAGATGAAATGTCCGAATCAGGGAATTCCGCAAGACAGTCAGAGACCATAGCTTATGTAGGCAGAGGAAGATCCTGTGAAAATACTAGATGTTTTTCTGATCCCATACACTCAGTATGCCCAAATAATAGCAGAACGTATCCGACGCCTATAATAAATCTGAAGTCTCCTGAACATTCGTTTCAAGCCGCAGATAAAATATTACGAGAACGAAGGGGTTACCACTTCCTCGATTCCATGGATGAGCAAGAGTTAGCCAGATCAGCCGTTCACTGGATTGACAGTCCTGAAAAATACGGTGATGAGACCGTAGCACACACGTTTTTTAATCTCAGTACAGATGAACAACGTTTAGCTGGAATCTATATGATTCAGCAACTCCTCATATTATATAAGAGCCAACATGCTGACCCTGGTCCTTTACCTGATATATTAACGGAACTACTCACAAACAGATGGAGAGGTTCTAGTAACAAGCTAATTAAAGAGATATTAGTGTCACGTAAGCAGTATGTCCTTTTTGTAAGTCCGGATTCTCTCTCGCTGCCCCGCAGAGAAAGAGCGCCGTACTATATGGATAGACAAAATCCCCTACGAGAAGTGCACCCAATAAAAGGCGAAGACAATGAGTTTCACCGTGTATTTGTTTACACACCCATATCAAAAATGGAATTATTGGAAATGAAGAAAGTAGTACCTAGTCATGACAAAGACCCAGCGGGTTTCCACCGAGAAATTAAAGACATGTTACTGATGGGAGAATACACCTTTCCTGATATTATGACGATATTAAAGGTGCTTTTGCCTGCTGGCATTTATGAAAAACTGAAAGAAAAAGAGTGGGAAGTGGGTGACCAAAAGATAGACTGGACAGCATTAGCAGAGGAAGAAAGGGGCCGAACTGCAGGTTCAGGGCTCGGGGATAAAGTTAAACTGTTACCAGGTTTACTAGTACAGGTACTGCCACGTTTATTAACTACAAAAAAGGAAGATTGGGGTGCAATCACAGCCTGCAAACAAAAGCAAGATGAAGACACAAGCGATTATTATGCTCGATTTGAAAAATGTTTTGGTATAAATAGTGGTATAAAAGCAAGTAGTGACTCATATCCACATTTATTTGTGACAAAATTAGTGGAAAATGCATTGCCTCCAGTAAAGAATAGAATATTGAAATTCGAGAGTACCTGGCAAAGTAACACTCCGTCACAAATGCTACAAATGTTACAGTATCATCACAATAGAATTAGGGATGAACAAGAACACGAGCATAGACGCATGAAGGATACAAAAATGAAAATGCTAGTTTCTCAGACAGTACCAGCAGATGGTCACAAAAAGGGTGTGACACATTCTGGTGATTCTGCAGTTCCTGTAAAAGGAAGCTGCAATTACTGTAAACAACTGGGCCATTATGTACACGATTGTCCAGTCCTGAAACGTAATATAGCTACAGGTATTGCAAAGGAGAGACCACGATTAGTTAGACAAGATCAGAATGAACAAGGAGCTATGCAGCATGGACAGTCCATGCCAGTTCAACAACAGTCCATGCCAGCCTCACAGCAACCCATACAGTTTGTGCCAGCTGCACCGCCGTTGCCTGCTACTGCCACACAAACCACAACACGACAAATGTATCAGACTGCACAGTATGAATACCCTGAGTATCAGCGTTACGCATGAACAAGCCTAGAGAGGGAAGTTGACTTACCGCTTATCGAGATTCCTGTAGATCAAGAAGGACCTTATGTACATAGTGAATTATTAGGTCAAGATAGAAAATTCTTACTCGATACAGGGGCAAGTCGAACAACCATAAAACGTAGTGAAGTTCCAGGGGCACCCCTCTCAGGCTCTCAAAATATTTCCCTTGGTTTTTCAGGAAAACCTATTGTTAATGAAGTATCACAGCCTCTACCACTTACGATAGGACCTTTGACACGAACTACAGATTTATTGCTTACTAAATCATGCCCAGAAAATCTGTTAGGAATTAAAACTCTGAAAGCACTAGGAGCCATAATATGTTGTTCTCCGGAAGGAGTAAGGTTGTTTTTACGTGATTTTAAAGGTCACTATGTGTCTAGAGACATGGATCCCCGACTACAGACTTTACCAGTACATCTATGGGCACAAGGCCCTACGGATGTTGGCTGCATGAACATTACACCCTATCGAGTCACCCTGAAAGCAGGAGTGGTACTACCACGAATGCGACAATACAAGTTACCGCATGATGCTGTAGTGGCTTTGCTGAAAATCATTGATGAGCTGATTGTCCAGGGAGTAGTTGTAGAAACAGACTCCAATGTATGTAATTCACCGATAATTCCGATTCTTAAACGAACTGATCCTACTGCCCCACCAGTGTACCGATTGGTTATTGATTTGCGTGAACTAAACAAGTGCATTGTACCACAATTCCCTGTGGTCCCTGATATATCATCATTGTTGACAGCAATTGATTCCGAAGCAACATTCTTTACTGTAATCGATCTCAAGAATGCCTTTTTCAGCGTCCCAATAGATCCGGAAAGCCAATATTTGTTCGGATTCAGTTTAAATGGGCGCAGCTTTAAATTCTCACGCGCTCCCCAAGGATTCACAGAAAGCCCCAGCATCTACAGCCAAGCACTGAAGAGAGAACTTGACAGTATCCACATGCCAGTCAATACTGCACTGCTTCAATATGTCGATGATCTGCTGATCACAGCGAGAAGCGAGCCAGAATGTGAAAAAGCTTCTCTGACAGTTTTACATTTCCTAGCCGACAAGGGGCACAAGGTGTCTCCTTCTAAGCTGCAATTCTGTGTCCAGCGAGTTATTTATCTTGGTCACTCGCTGTCCAAGGAGGGAAGGCAGCTTACACCAGATCGCATCCAGTTAATTGCTAACATGTCAATACCCCAGACACAAAAGGAGGTGCGAGCTTTCATAGGCCTCACTTCATATTGTAGGCAGTGGATCCCTCAGTACGCTTTTCTAGCAAAACCACTCATTCAGTTAACCACACAGGAGGCAGCCACATCGACTGTTCTCCCTTGGACTCAGGAACATACACAAGCTTTTGAAAGCTTAAAGAAAGCTTTATGTCGAGCACCTGTTTTAGCAACACCATGTTATAGCAAACATTTTACACTCTTTGTTACAGAACGCGAAGGTACTGCCTTGTCAGTACTCACTCAGGATCAAGCAGGATCACGCAAGCCATGTGCTTATTTTTCCAGTACATTAGATCCCGTAGCTCAGGCTTTGCCTGCATGTCTGAAATCAGTGGCAGCGACAGCTTTAGCAATCAGACAAAGCGATGCCATAGTATTAGGACATCCATTGACAGTACAAGTACCACATGCAGTAGAGGTTCTTGTGAACCGAACACAAACACAACACTTGACCATAGCAAGACTTACCGGTTATGAATTGACATTGTTTCAACCACACATAGAGATCCGACGGTGTAATACATTGAATCCTGCTACACTATTACCTGTAATTGGAACAGACCCACTAGCTCATGATTGTGTTGAAATCATTGAAATAAAGACGAAACCTAGACAAGACTTGACAGACGTTCCGTTGTTAGATCCAGACCTGACGTTGTATGTAGACGGATCGTGCATGAGAACAAGTACAGGAGATTTAGTGGCCGCGTATGCAGTCACAACAGACACTGAAGTTATTGAGACAAATTGTATAGATACTTTGTCCGCCCAAGCAGCAGAACTTATTGCTCTAACACAAGCCTGTATTCAAGCCACAAATAAGAAAGTTAATGTATACACTGACTCACGTTATGCATTCGGAGTTGTACACGACTTCGGCGTGTTGTGGCGAGAGAGAGGTTATTTAACTTCCCATGGTGCCCACATTCAGCACGGACCCCTCATTCATGCTTTGTTAAACGCAATACATCTACCCACTGCTATATCGATTATGAAATGTAAAGCACACACGAAGGTTACTGATATCATTTCTCAAGGCAATGATTTAGCTGACAGAACAGCTAAACAGACTGCTCAGAATCGCACATTAGACATGACAAAGCCAATAGTTCAGACACCAACACAGTGTATGACAATTAAGGATCCCGCACTTGACGTAATTGATATACAGACACATGCCACAGCAGAAGAAATAAAGAAGTGGACTGAACTAGGAGGGATCCAGACAGATCAAGGATGGATGACGAAGGAGAAATCTGTATGGTTTCTCCCTGATTCCATGGTTCAAGCCATTATAGCTACAGTTCACAGTCCAGCACATTTAGGAGAGAAGGCTATGCTAGACAGCATTCAGCACATTTGGTTCAACAAACATTTACGAGCAGCAGCTAAACAAAAGGTTCGTACCTGTATGATATGTTGTCAGTTTAATCCAGGAAAGAGTGTTCCCGTAGAGCAGGGTGGATTTCAGCCTCCTGACCATCCTTTTGAAGTCCTCCAGATGGATTATATTCAGATGGAACGTTGTCGAGGATTCAAATATGTTCTCGTAGTTGTCTGCGCTCTCTCCCGTTGGACAGAGGCGTATCCCGTATCAGATTACACTGCCCCGACTACTGCCAAGCAGCTAGTTCGAGAATTCTTCCCACGGTACGGTTTACCACGTGTTGTATATTCAGATAACGGCCAGCCTTTCTCATCCGAATTAATGAAACATGTCTCACTTTTGTTGGGATATCAGTGGAAATTCCACTGTGTCCGACACCCCGAGGCAGCAGGTCTCGTGGAACGACATAATCAACTTTTAAAAATCAGACTGTCTAAAATATGTCAGGAGAAAGGTGTGGACTGGATAGTAGCTTTACCAGTTGCGCTATTTTACATGAGGATGGTAGCACACTCTCGAACAGGGCTATCCCCTTATGAGGTGATCTTTGGTAGACCACCGAATATGTGGGGGACGCCTATACCCCGTAAAATAACTGATGTTGATTGTAATATGCTGACAGATTACCTGGCTTCCTTGATGTCTGCACTACAATCTTGTCGTTCACAGGTAGTCGCAGCTTTTCCCGACAACACCGAGGTGAAACCTCATGATGTAATTCCCGGCGATTATGTTCTCGTCAGGAATTTTGATCGGAAAACCCAACTGGAGCCAAGGTGGAGGCGTCCTAAGTTGGTCCTGCTGACGACCAGAACAGCTGTGAAGATCGAAGGGAGAAAAGGCTGGGTGCATTCCAGCCATATAAAGAAATTTCATGGACTTCCTCCTGACACAAACAGTACTCCCCGTGTGTCTTCCCCCATTGACTCAAAGCTACCTTTGGCTGAGGCCAGTAGCACCGAACTTTACAAGCAGAAACTCAGGTCCAGATCTAAACTGTCGGACGATTTGATTGTTTAAGTCCTCTCCAAGGTGAAGCGGTTGAATCTGTCCCGACATGTATCCCTTAGGTCTGAATCATGTAGAGTCCAGAATCATAATGAAACGACATGCTTATTGTAAATTACTGCGTAACCACTGTATTGTGACTTTATTAATTTTGTTTTTCTTGAGTTTTTTAGTTACTGCAAGTATATTGTTGCATATGTATTATCCTGTTTCTAAACGTGCTTTCAATATAACTGATGAACATTCTTTTAGTGAATTCCCCCCACATGAGTTGTCCTATAGACTTGCGCTGCGCAATAACACATTCATTAGTATGTTACATCATTCCCATCAGACTAGTAATGCCACCAATTGTTGGGTGTGTGGCCGACTCCCTCCCTATCAGAATAACAAAGGAGTTCTGCCTTTCTTTCCACATCCGTTCACACACAATGGCTCCTGTGGAGCATGGTTTAGTTTATTAAATTCCATAGACCCAGACACAGCAGTTTATCAACAACATTGGATATGGGGAAATCTGAATCTAGTTTTATTCAAAGTCTGTCACCCTAATAAGGAGGGTCACCCCAGTAGAACAAGAACTGATTTAGAAAATGAAGTGTATAAATTAGGTAATTTTACGCCTAATCTTATGATTTTGAATGTCAAATCCGAAGTTGAACTAATTCTGCCCACTATGTCAGTATTTCCAGTTAAGGGTGAATTATGTGTGAGAAAAGTTGGTTCCATACACATGGGCCATAGCCAATGCGTTACTACAGTAGAATATAGTGATCAAGGTAAATCTTCATTTAGAGCTTCTCGCCATTCTTACTTTATATGTGGTCAGACTGCATATATGCGTTTGCCTCTAGATTGGGATGGTACCTGTTACATAGCATTCCTTCTGCCACCTGTTTTTCTAGCTCCCCCTGATTATTATCGAAATGTTCATTTAGTACACAATAGAGAGCGAAGAGATCTCCCAGTTGTCGATTATACTGAGACGGCATGGGACAAGTATGCAGATTTCAATAAAGGTATCTTTCCCTATATAGGTACAATATCAAATAGTAAGCTGATACGTAGACTCACCAAGACTCTTGAAGCTGTAGTAAATGAGACTATAGCCGCCCTAGGCAATCTGACAGAGGAACAATCAGTGATGAGAATTGTTGTTCTCCAGAATCGTCTTGTCCTTGACGTCATCCTGGCCGATAGGGGCGGAGCTTGCAGGGTCATCGGATCCAGCTGCTGCATATTCATACCAGAAAATTCGCCATCTGTATATAAAGCTATAACACGCCTTCATAAGATTGTAAGCCAGATACACGAAAATCCAGGCACTTGGACGTGGTCCGGGTGGTTTTGGAGTGTGATATCAGCCTGGGGATGGAGAGTTCTATCCTTCCTAGGTATTGGCCTTCTTATGCTCTTCAGTTGTTGTTTATGCCTGCAATGTGGACCAGCGATTTGTGGTCTGTGTGCCACATCATGCATTCCATATCACAGTTCTCGTTCAAAATGCCGGAAGAAGAAGGAAGAAGAAATGATGCTCCATGAGCAAATCGATGGAATGATGAAGATTGATATCTCTTGAAGGGCAAGTAGGGGACAAGGAGGGAATGTGGAAATGTGGATTTTCCTGATCAGTTATGTCCCCTATCTTGGACCCCAACGGTTCTATATGCATGTTGCAAGTACATGTATGTTCCCTCTAGTTCCAGTTTCTAAGACGCAAACATATGTGTGTCTACCGTCGACATGTTCTCTGTCAGATCCGCCATCGATGGGTTGGATATTCGATTCCTAAGTATGAAAGGCCACCGACTTTATATGGCTAAGTTACTCCATTTTTACAGTTCAGGCAAGTAGGCCCGATTCTGTCCTCAAAGCCTTTCCCTGCTCTCTGTCTTTGACAGCTTCAGCTTGAGCTCGCATCTGTATCCATGAACTTTGCCCTACTCCCTGTGCAGCTAACGGTGCCTGCCTCGGCCAGTTTTCGCCTGCCTGCCAAGAAGCTGTATTTCACCTTCGAATTATCTATTTTGCTCTTCAGCCGATGCATTCCTGTCTAGTGATTTAGGTAAACATTTCCTTTAGCTCACAAGCAAAGGACTCAGCCTTTCCGTCCTCCTGCAAGTGATTCATAGCCCTGCTGCCATGGAAAGTTTTCTGCCCCTCGCATCTCATATAGACACTTAGGCGTTTGTGCACGCACACAGTCAGTATAGACTAGATTCTGTCCGAGAGTCCTTCCTTGTGGATAACATAGTTCTTTAAACATAGGATGTTAGATATGATTTGGGATTAGGTTGACTTGACCCCCCAGACTTCTCGTCTCCACATGTAGAGCTAAATGTCAAGTCCCCTTCACCCCCTAGTTGCACGTCAATCACACGTCATGCTGCTGCGCGCGCATCTATGCCAAGTATTATCTTATAGATCCACCTATGTCTGATAATCCTAACCAATCATGTTTCTTTTATTCCTTATTACGCCTAGTTTCGATTACGTACCTGTTTTGTCACTTTTCTTATCAAATGTTACGCCTTCTACATTCGTTTCATTGTAATGTACTTATTATAAAAATGCATGTCTGTCAATAAAGTATTGTACTTCACTTCCTGAACCCTCGTGGTGACGGAACCTGAAGGCCGCGACTCGAGTCGGCCATTTTTGATGGAATAAAGCCCATTTAGAAACTCTTATACCACGGATTCTGCCTCTTGTTATTCTGAGCTATTTTATTTTATTTCAAGATCCCGTATGAAATTCAGTCCGGTAAAGAAGATTTTTGTTTACCACACAGCTTCTACACCAACACCAATTAGTAGTGAACACAACTAACTGTTGGGTGTGTGGTCTTATGCCTCATACTACTGATAAAAGTATCCCTTATCTGGTCCTGCCTTTCAGCCATAATGGTTCTGTGTGGGCATATAGAACGATGTTCATATACGCTCATGAAGCCAACCCCCTACGTTCTGTGAAAGATAATCCTAAGAATAGTGCTCTAGTTAAGGGTATAGTAGATATGATTAGGGAAGATATTTCCTATGAGACTATCCCGAGAGATGAGACACTAGCATATATTGGATGGAACATAACAGGATATGGAGTTACTCTGAGTGAGAACCAGCGAGCAAAGAGATCCTCCCCGATTTGGATTGTACCCCATCAGGGTCACCTATGTCTGCAAGGTAATGGCAAGAATCCCAGAGCTCAGTTAGGGAAAAGTATCTGCACTGAAACATATGTTTTTGCGTCTCAGACTTCCCCTTCGTTCCTAGCAGCTAAGGGTACCTATTTCATCTGCCATAAGAGAGCCTATACATGGTTGCCCCCTGACTTCTCAGGCACATGTTTTGTTTCGTTCCTGTTGCCTCACACCTACACGACCGCGGCAGATTACCATAAGACAAGGATAGTTAGAGGTGTCATCAGTAAAGAAGACACTACAGGACAAGAATTTGGAGATTTCGTAAAGGGTTTTCTGCCGTTTTGGGGGCCTATGGTTAACAGCAGGAACATAAGGCAATTGACAAGGGTGGTTGAATCCACGGTAGTTGAAACCGCCGGTGCCCTTAGTAATTTGACTGCTGAGCTCCAGTCGGATCGCCTTATGACTCTTCAGAACAGGGTCGCATTAGACGTCATACTTGCAGACCGAGGTGGGGTATGTAAAGTGATCCAATCAAGTTGCTGTGTTTTCATTCCAGATAACGCTCCGACAGTTTACCAGGCCATTTCCAAACTGCATAAGATCTCCGAATCTATTCACATGGTTAAGGGAGATTGGTCATTGATGGGGTGGTTCTGGGAACTGATATCCGCCTGGGGATGGAAGATTCTGATAGTCATTGGGATGATCTTAGCCATTCTTTTCCTGTCCTGTCTGTGTGTACAGTGTGCTCCTCAAATATGTGGCCTCTGTGCTACATCGTGTGTAAGGAAACCTGTATCAAAAGACGAGCTAAGTAATAGGATGATGCTACAGCAACATCTCAACGACTTTATGAATATAGACCTGGACTCAGATTAGCGTGAGTATAGGTTATTGCCTATGTAAGGGCAAAAGGAGGGTCTGTGGTACTGAAAATTCTGGATCCGTATTATAAACATCGTCATATCATGACGATTTTGGTATCAGCAGACCGAGAATGATTAGAATACTATGCACAAGTATTTTCGTCATATTCGGGTGACGAAATCACTCTGAAATCAGAGTTTCCGTCCTGAACCCTCTGGTTCCATTTGAACGGCAGCCATTTTGTGATTGCCCTCACATAGGCCAATGGCTAAGGCCAAAAACGAGTCTGAAGGACACGTACACCTTTGCTGACTCCTCTGTGACCTGGGCAAGCTGACTCCACTGCCTGAAGCAGTTCCTTTCCCAGTGGCCGAATGAGATTAGTTTCAATTTAAAGGGGGTAGCTGTTCCTAAAGAAAGGGGATAGAGAGAGATATGCTATGTGTGTTATAAGGATTTTGTTAGGCTGGGTTGAGTGTGGGGAATTTCTCCTTTAGATTTTAGTGCCCTCACACACCCTTTCAGGTGTCCTGCTTCATCATAGGGCGTTGCTCCTCGTGGGGGTGGCGCTGCAGTCCCCCACGGGCCCCGCAAGAGGGCTCTTTGTCGGAGTTCTTTTTTCGGAGACGCCGCAGTTGTGCATGTGGGTGTGTGGGTGTGTCTATGAGGGATGTGAGTGGTGCGTTAAAATAGCTGGGTAGAAACCAAGACCTTTATTCGCGGCTCTATCCAGCATGAATTAAAAATAATCCTGGAGGTCCTCGAGAACAAATATAACGAGGGCAGATATAAAAAAATTATTCCGCAACTCTCAGGATATGTGAGTGAATGGGGGGGTGAGAATTCAAAAAAATAATAAGGTCAACATGTTTCGCGCATATGAATAGGTCCTTAAGGGATCCGATTGCGCTTCGTCAGGACCAAAGAAAATAAGTGGGTCAAGAAAGTAAATAAACAAATAAAGGTTCCAGAGAAAGTAGGGTACTAAGAACCAAATTTACCTTTATAGTTAAGGGAATTGCGTCGTAGCGCTTATAGGTGCTCCTTCTTAAAGGGAAACCTAAATCCAACCCTCCGAGTTGAAAGGGAAGGGATCCGTCAGCGGTTCGGGTGCTGCGAGCATGAAAAAGTGTTCAGTCGCCTGCAGGGTGGTAACCTACCCCTCCTCCGTAACACGCCGGAATGGTAGAATTAGATTAGTATCAAGGCACAATATATCATAAAACCTTTCATCACACACAAACCATGCCTAATCTTACACACACCTGTTCCTGTTTCTTTCTTTATGACTTGCTTTACGAGGAGGAGGTGCCCGTTTTTATTGGGGGTCTGTCGATATCTGATGAAAGTACCGAGCCTTGCCGGGTAATTGATTGAGGGCTGGACAAACTGAAATATGGGCTTGTCATCATGACTTTGCTTTTTCTTTGTAGTGAAAATATGTGAATGGTCAACTGTAAAATAAGGAATGTTTGCCTAAAGCATAATATTTTGTATAAAAAGAGAAGGCTGGCTTTGTAAGGTTGAGCAGTCTCCTGAGAATATACACCGTGTTGTACTTCTAGGATACCTGTTACTGGCTGCAGCCAATAAATACGATCTTTGACTTCACCCAGAAGACTCTGTGTTTCTGTAGTCTGAAACAGGAAGGACTCGAAGTCTTAGGGTGTGTTCCCTGGCACCACTGGGTTCTGAAAAACCCAGTACTTCATTGCTTATTTCAGAATAGCTAGCAGTCAGATTTTCTACCGCACGTTGTGCAACGGAGTCTCCACTGAGCTCTGATCAGTTTTCTTCAATGTATTCCTTAAATTTTAGCCTGGTCTTTCACTTCAACTCTTCACTTCAAGAACATGTCAGACAAGGAGAAGAAGGCTCTTTTCAAAGCTTGTGCCACCTGCTCCAAGAAGAGACTTTATGTGGAGGACAAACAAAGATTGTATTTATTGTTTGTATCCTGACCACAAAGTTAGTGACAGCAAAATCTGTGGGACCTTCTCCACCAAGACCATACGGGACCGTGAGGGACGTCCGCTCACTTAGCTTCAGAAACTAAAGTCACGGAAAGATCCTGTCTCCAGTGACAGTGATGATGCTTCATCGGCTACTTCATCGAGGAGGTCTCAAAAAAGGGGTAGGTCTTTGTAAGAAAGTGGCTCTGTATATACTGTTCCCAAATAGGTACAGTGTGCAGAGTCCACACTCCCCAGAGGTTTGGCAGAGGTTAAAGTTAGATATAACCTTGCTCTCTAAAGTGGTAGCTTGGTCGAGCAGTAAGGCAGTATCAGAGGACAGTGTAAAGCATTTGTTGTACACACTCAGTCAGCAAATGGTCTCACACACTCAAGAACTGGACTCTAGGCCAATGTTTTTTGTATAAAAATATATAGTTATTTTATTTTATAACCAACAATAGGTATCAAAATATACTTTCTCTAGATAAATACTTTTCAATAGGCAATAGACTTTTGAATATAACAGTTACAGTGGTTGCAATAGGCAACACAATTTCAAACACAATAGTACATTGAGCTCAATGTGAATTTCTAGTTAAATGCAATTAGTTACTTTAAGGATTACTTTTCTAACCACAGGACTGGATCCTGGATTCAGTCCTGAGACATTTCCTGTAAACAATTGAGTAAAAGTGTTTTGGTTACAGTTGTGATTTTTAAGCAATATTTTTGTATTTGAAGAGTTGACACTTAGAAACTTTTTCACATAGAATCACCAATGTTATCCTATGGGAGGAAATTCACTTAGTAGGTAAGTGGGGTTATGGTTACTTTTTCTAACTCAGTGGTGGATCCTGGATCCAGCACTGGTGCATCACCTGTAAACAGTTGAAAGAATGTGTTTTGGTTATACAGGATATTTTTAACAAATATTTGTAAGTTTGTAAAATCGACAAAGAAACTTTTTCAGCAAAAACCAGGCAATGTTATCCTATGGAAGGAAATTCAAATTACAGGTAAGGTATGTTCTCGTTACTTTTGTAATCCAGTGCTGGGCTCCTAGGTTCAGCACTGGGACATCTATATAAAACAGGTAAGCAATTATGTTTTCACAATTGGTACGATTTTTAAAGAATATTTGTAGTTTGCAAAAATCGACACTTAGAAGAAATTTCACAGAAAAATAGTCAATGGTTTCCTATGGAAGAAAATTGGGTTAGCGGTAAGTATGGTTGTAATTACTTTTCAGGGTCAGTGCTGGGCACCAAGATCCAGCACTGGGATCTCTCCAGATAGCAGGTGAGTAAATTAGTTTTCGTAATTCGGCTGATTTTAAAGGAATATTTTAAAGTTTCAAAACTCGACAGAGAATTTCCAAGTGAAACCAGTCAATGTTACCCTATGGAAGAGAAGAGAGTTATCGGCTTTTGGGTAAGTACTCGACTGGCAGAGTTATGGTTCTGGGCATAGACTCAGGGGTCTCCCAGGGTCAAGTAAGTACAGTTGTTACACCCTCAGCGGCACAGGGTCAGTCGGGGGCAGAGTGAGTTAGGCCCAATGTTATCCTATGGGAGGCTGGGGGCCTTTGGTTGGTGGCTGCTGGCTAGCAGGCCATGCGACTGTTGGAGCTGGGCTCCTGGTCACTTGCTCAGGGCAAATGGGAAGTAGATTAGAGTAGAGGTTGCACTGCCAGGGGCACTCGGGCGGCTGGGTGCAGGGTGCTTTTGAGCCGTCAGGCGCTCAATGGATTGCAAAGGAGAAGCTCAAGAATGAAAAAAGGCTGCAAGCTCGGGGACGAAGATTCTTCAGGTGCGACCACCACTTCGAGAGGTAAGTTGGGTAGTTGGAGGATAGGTAGGCACCCAGGAGTGGGGCACAGGGGCCGCAGGGCGACGGGTGCAGGGGTGTCTTTTGATGTCAGAAAATCTTACCCTCTGCTGGTCGCGGGGTGAGGGGTCCCTGGTTCTGAGGCTGCAAGCATCGTCAGGAGCATCGAGGTGGGTCCTTGGGTGCTGGATTAGGGTCACGGTCGCCGGGGGGATGTCCTCGTGGTCTTTGTTCACTCTGGCAGAGGCCAGGCTTGGCGGGTGCAGTGTGCGCAGGGTTCGTGTTTCCTGGATGATGCCAGGGATCAGTTACTTGCTTTGAGCAGTACCACTGCTCGTGGGAATCCCAGGTGTAGGAAGGTGGATATCTGACTATGGTTACCCCCAACGTTTTGCCTAGTGTCTAGCTGGTTTTTCGACTTAGTTGGCCTGAGATCCTGCCATTCAGGGTCTCAGGCTGTCTGCTCTCTCTTTAAAATGGACTCTATGTACTTTAGGTATGTAACCCAATTGGTTAGGGTCACCTTATTGGCCCCTGTATAGTGTACCTTAGGTACCCAGGGCATAGGTGTACCCTATGCCTACCAGGGGCTGCAGCATGTATTGTGCCACCCCTGGCCTGGCCTTACATTATGACACAACTGGCTGATCACTCAGCTGGGGCAAGGTCGTGTAATCACTCCTTGCTTAGGTGTAGTATTCCTATACCTACCTTATATATAGACACATGTGTACCTGTCAGCCACTCCTATGGCAGGCCTTAACAATCCTGGAGGCAGAGTGCTTGGTAACATGTGAGATGGTGCTCTAGCATGAGCTGAGCCTGTCTGCAGCTTTCGGAACCATGTCCTTATAGCTGTTCTATGATATAGCCTACCATATACTCTTAAAGTACCTTATAATCTTAAACGGTTATGGTAACTATGGTTTGGCTTTATCGAAACATGTCGTGTAAGGTGTCTAACACTTTGGAATAATACCCCCATACCATTTCTGGCAATGAGGATATTATTCCTCCCTTCTAGAGGGAGAAGACATGTTGAAACCTACTTACCCGGTTAAAGTTAACCAGAGCCCCAGCATCACAAAATGGATGCTGCTGCCACAGACACAAGTCTGACCTCCTGCTGCTGGGAGTCCTTCCAGCGAGGGAGGCTTGGACAATAGGTTTCCTGCCTGGGGAGGTGCGAGCACCACCCCAGACAGGCTTTAGTGTATTGGGGCAGGGAGGGATGAAAGAAACTAGACACTGCCTGGGGCACACAAGGTGTCCCATGCATAGTCCAGTTCAAACCGGCGCTGGGGCACTCCAGCCCCAGCTCTGGCGCGAAACTGGACAAAGGAAAGGGGGTGTAGCCACTCCCCTTCCTGGTCCCACCCATAGAAGGGACCTTGCAGGTAGCCCAGCCCACTAGCCAGTATATCAGTAGGTAGCTGAGCCCTGCTAAATTAGATTAACCTGAATCTGCAACTTGAACAGAAACTCTGGACCTTCGACATTCGACCTCAGGAAGAAGACTGAAGAAATCTCCCTTGTGGCCAAGGAGTGACCACCCTGGGCAACCAGGCACCATCCAGCGACCACTGCTTGCTTTGCGACTGATCCTACGAGGGACGACTGCAGAGACTGACCAGCGCCGAGACTTCCAGACACCTCTGACCCAGATCCACATCTCCAGCGAAGCTGAGACCCGTGGAGGCGACGAGGGACGTGGGACCGGCGACTTGGGAAAAGTGGCTAGTAACTGACTAGCGCGACTTCTGAGGCTTCCTCGAGGCTGTGCTTGGGGAATTGAGAAGCCCCCACCCCGAGCACCATCTGCAAAGAAGATCAGCTCCCCACACTTCACATGTTCTGCGTGGGGCCCTTCTGCACCTGAGTTGCTCGACGTGTTGTCCGGTTGCTGGCCCGTTGGCTAGTAGCCTCTGCGACGACGAACCTTTTGTTTTATCTTGCTGGTCCGGCTCCTCCAGACTGGCACCCACTCCTCTGTGAAAGAGAAGCACCCCAGACCTTCCTGGTCTGCACCAGAAGCAAGTCCTCCATTCTACGTGGGTTCCGCTTGCCAAGGCTTGTTTTGTCCTGACTCGACATCGACGCCGCCGACAGCAAGAGCCTTCGTGGGACAGCTCGCCTCCTGGTCCTGGTCGTCCTTGACGTCTCCTGGTACCCGTGGCTGCTGCGACAAGCTTCACCTCTTCACCTGCATCTTCACGACATCGCCTGGTTCCTTCCTGGTTCCTTCCCGGCTCCTGGCTGGTGACCTAGACTCTGTCCCTTCTGATTGCAGGTTCCCTTCCTTCTTGATCCCGGCCTTGGGATCCACCGGACACTCTTCACTGACTGCCTGTCAGCAACTTTCCTTCAGGCATCCATAGAATTCAACGACGAAACCCGACGCAAGTTCACACCTATGCACCCGCAGCCCGTGGGCTAGGTAACTTGGGTACTTCGGTGCTCACAAGGGTATTGACTATCCTAGGGTCTAGTTTCCAAGTCTCGACTTCCTAGCTATACCAGAAGTGTCCTAAAACTGTTAATTTCTAATAACTTCCATTTCTATCAACTTTTACGCATTACGCGTGAGTGTTTCCACTCTGCACCTGAATCCCGTGGGCCTCCCACTTCCTAACCTTTGGTAGTATAGTGTAGCCCCAGCGATTCCCTAGGCCTAGGCCTATCCTGTGTCCGTGACAGTGGCTCTTATACCACTTACTTAGTATATGATTTGCGTGGCCCCTAGGGCCTAACTGTATTACTTACCTGTGTGACTTAATGTATGCTCAAATAAGACTGTGTTGTACTTACCTCGAATCTCATGAAGAATGCTGAGGGTTTGACTAGAATAAATACGTTCTATTTTTATATATATCTGTTGTGGTGTCCTTTCATTTGGTATTCAAGGGATTACAAATGGTATAACAGCTGGCTTCACATGCCATACAGAGTTTAGCCTAAGACTGCTCTTGTCCATGCTACCACTAGGATAGCTGGTCTATAAGGTTGACTTTACAACCAATCACCATAAGGGTTGTTTGGACTGATACAAGGTGTACACTAGAATTAGTGACATCATATATCAGGCCAACTTCTCACACCAGGTAGTTAGAGTCACAAGGCAGCCAGGTCCTCCGGGGTTTCTGAGGTTGCTGACCACTGGAGATGCCGGGGTTTAGCAGGAGCAGGTTCGAGGGTCAACAGGCCGGTAGGGCTGGGGCCAAAGCAGTTGGTGTCTTCCTCTTCTTAGCAGCTGCACCGCAGGTCTTCTTGTTTCTTGATCTTCTTGCTTGTTCCGTAATCTGGATCTGAGGAAGGAAGGTTCAGGGTGCCCCTAAATACTAGATTTTGGGGTGTTAAAGGTAGGTAAAGGGCAGGGACCAATGGGTCCCCTCCATGGGGTGGGTACACCCCGTATCCTGCCACTCTCCTGTGGGAGGTGGCCAGTAGCCTAGTCCTGATTGGGCAGGGCTTTCCATCCTCAAGATGGAGAGAGATGTGCTTCGCCTCGCCTCCCCCACCCGAGGGGTGGGGTTGGCAGAGGCTGGCACTCCCCCTTTTTTTCCTTGGGGTTTCCGGCCAGTCTTCCCGCCAGAGTGGGGGTCAGAACCGGTAGGGGCCAGTTGCTGAGTACAGCAAGTGGCCTGGAGAAGCTCACAAAGGTAGCATGCCTTTGAAGCTTCCCCTGCCCATCCCATGTCTGCTGTGTGGCAGCCTAGGCAGCCCCTCAGACAAGTCGTGGATTGGAGGTTAGGTTCAGGGGGCATCTCTAAGATGCCCTCTGTCGTGCATTGTACATTAAATCCCACACTGGCATCAGTGCGGGTTTAATGTGCTGAGAAGTTTGATACCAAGTCTTAACCTTCTACTTCTTCAGACTCCCCTTCAAAAGCCTTACATAAGACCTCTCATAGGTCTGACAGTTGTAGTCCCATCAAATCTCCTTACCGAGGTGTAAAGGAGAGGGAAGGACTTGTCCCAGAATTGGCACCTGCAAAGAAGACAAGCTATGTGCCTTGTACTTCTTCTCCTCTTTCTGAGAACTCTACAACCTTTAAAAAACCAGCTTCTGTCCCACCTGATGGTAAAGCTGAGAGAAAAGTTCGCTCGTCAACATCGATTCCATCGTCGACTTCAAAAACGTTACCGGCGTCTACTTTGGCTCTGTGGACGGGCTCGTCGACAAGAGTTTCCTTGTCTCCACCAGCTTTGAAGGGATCGACTCCACGCACAGATGTCCAATTCATCCTGTTGACGACGTCAACTCTGACGATGTCCACGTCGACAAGGATGACGCCAGTGATGGTGTCGACGGCGACAGCTTCCAGCTTAATCATGACGACGGTCTCGACGACGGTCCCGTCGACGACTCAAATTTTATCGGCGACGGCTCAGTCGACGACCTCGTCGACGATACAAAATGTGGCAATTTCGATAAGGAGACGTCGCATTACACCAGAGATGACTTCTCCCCGAAAAGTGACACCTCTGCCTCCAGTTCTCCTTTTAGAAGAGGAGTTTTCGGGGTACGATGACAGTCCATACGGTGCTGTCGTTAGCCCATCACAGCTGCATGTCAAATATCAAAACTTTGACTCAGATGAGTACTACATGGAGCAGCAACAATATGAGCCACAATTAAGGTCTCAGGAGCAATATCAACAGGGGATGGTCTGTATGCCATCTTCCCTCATTGCGGTTCAGGCAACTCCGGCAACGAAGTCTGAGGAGGAAGCTGAGGTGTAATCGGATCATCAAGTGGTGCAGGAGGCACTTGCACTGTTTCCTGGGTAGGAGATTGTGTAGGAAATCTTCTTCTGTAATGAGAAAGCATGAACTGCAAGTCCGTAATGAGGGAAGATGGCATACAGACCACCTCCTGTTGATATTGCTCCTAAGACCTTAATTGTGGCTCATATTGTTGCTGCTCCATGTAGTACTCATCTGAGTCAGAGTCTTGATATTTGACAAGCAGCTGATGTGGGCTAACGGCAGCACTGTAAGGACCGTCTTCGTCCTCAGAAAACTCCTCTTCTAAAAGAAGAGCTGTCACTTTTCGGGGATAAGTCATCTCTGGTGTAATGCGAGGTCTCCGTATCGAAATTGACACATTTTGTATCGTCGACGAGGTAGTCGACGGAGCCGCCACCGCCGATTTTTGAGTCGTCGACGAGGAGAGGGCCACCGTTGACGGGACCGTCGTCGAGACCGTCGTCATGATCAAGCTGGAAGCTGTCGTCGTCGATGTGGTTGCCGTCGACACCATCACGGACATCATCCTCGTCGATGTGGATGCCGCCAGTGTAGACGTTGATGACTGGGTGAATTGGACATCTGCACGTGGCGTCGTCATCGTCGAAGCCGTCACCGCTGATCCCTTCTAAGCTGGTGGAGACGAGGAAAGTCTTGTTGATGAGCCCGTCGACGGAGCCAAAGTAGACGCCGGTAAAGTTTTTGAAGTCGTCGACGATGGAATCGATGTTGTCGTCGTCGACGAGCGTCTTTTCTCTCAGCTTTACCATCAGGTGGGACAGAAGCTGTTTTTTTAAAGGTTGTAGAGTTCTCAGAAAGAGGAGAAGAAGTAGAAGGCACATAGCTTGTCTTCTTGGCAGTTGCCAATTGTGAGAAAAGTCCTTACCTCTCATTTACACCTCGGTGAGGAGATTTGATGGGACTACGCCTGTCAGACCTATGCCACCCTCCTAGAGATGCCATAATAGCTAGCAGACATTAGTAAATGGATGCTCGCTACTCCCCATTCACCCTCCTAGATGTGCTGTAATATCTAGCAGATCATCAAAGCTCGCTTCTGCCCATGCCACCACTCCCAGGGTTCCATTGTAAAAAGCAGACATCAGCTCATCACTGTTTAGTGGCTGGAGAGGTGCGGGTGTTGGTGTTGCCCCGTCCGCGGCCCTTGGTATTGTTTCCCCTATATCCTCCTCTAAAATATCCTCTGTTAGGGGATGTTTGTGCGGAGGTTTTCAAAGTGCCCAAGAATATCGATTTTAGGTAAGTAATATCGATGTAAAAAATATCAAAGTGTTTAACATCGTTTACAAAAATATAGATGTTTTAAATTTTAATTTTTCTATTAACGTTATGTATTTTAGTAGCTATTTGATATGTGTGTGATGTATGTATTTTTTGTATAAGAATTGTTTGTATTTTTATTATATGTGTTAAAATGTTAGTAATTATAAAAAAGAAAATATTTGAATTTAGCGTTTTTAGTTCCGTAGCGGGTTGTGGGTTTATAGGGGAGTAGGGTGGGAAGTAATTTAATTATACTAAATGTATTGATTCTTTTTACTAGGTATTTTTTATTTATTTTTTTATTTTGCGTTTTTAGTTCCGTAGCAGGTTGTGGGTTTATAGGGGAACAGGGTGGGAAGTAATTTAATTATATTAAATTTATTGAATAATTTTTATTTCTTGATATTTGTTGAATTGAGATGTAATAGTGTTAAATGTGTAAATTAATTTATTATTAATTATTTAATAATTAGTTGTTAATTTGAATTAATTAGCAGTTAATTATGTTAATTGTGTAATTCATTTTAGGTGTGTGTTGTGGTGTTTATAGGTGAAAATGGTGGGAAGTAATTTATTTTTAATTGATGAATTAATTAGTTATTAATTCATTTTAATTAATTATTAGTAATTAATGATGGCAATTGTGCATTTAATTTTAGGTTTGTGTTATGGTGTTTATAGGTGTAAATGGTGGGAAGTAATTTATTTTTAATTGATGAATTAATAGTTAATTTAAATTAATTTATTAGTGATTAAGAAAGCAAGTTACTTACCTGTAACTACAGTTATCCAGTATTAGTATATTTCATAGATTCATATATTGGACAGGTAAGTAAAATGTACTCCAGTATTGGAACTTTCATAGATTCCCATTGCTTGAATCAGATTAGCTAGCGGTCAGATTTTCTACCGCACGTTGTGGAAGGGAGTCTCCACTGAGCTCTTTTCAGTTTTCTTCAATTTATTCCTTACATTTTAACCTGATCCATATGTAATCCCTTGAATACCAAATGAAAGGACACCACAACAGATATATATAAAAATAGAATGTATTTATTCTAGGCAAACCCTCAGCACTCTTTATGAGCTTCGAGGTAAGTACAACACAGTCTTATTTAAGCATACATTAGGTCACACAGGTAAGTAATACAGTTAGGCCCTAGGGGCCACGCAAACCATATACTAAGTAAGTGGTATAAGGACCACTGTCACGAACACAGGATAGGCCTAGGGAATCGCTGGGGCTACACTATACTACCAAAGGTTAGGAAGTGGGAGGCCCACGGGATTCAAGTGCAGAGTGGAAACACTCACGCGTAATGCGTAAAAGTCGATAGAATCACTAGCAGTTAGAAATAAGCAGTTTTAGGACACTTCTGGTATAGCTAGAAAGTCGAGACTCGGAAACTAGACCCTAGGATAGTCAATACCCTTGTGAGCACCGAACTACCCAAGTTACCTAGCCCACGTGCTGCGGGTGCATAGGTGTGAACTTGCGTCGGGTTTCGTCGTGGACTTCTATGGATGCCTGAAGGAAAGTTGCTGACAGGCAGTCAGTGAAGAGTGTCCGGTGGATCCCAAGGTGGGGATCAAGAAGGAAGGAACCTGCAAGCAGAAGGGACAGAGTCTAGGTCACCAGCCAGGAGCCGGGAAGGAATCAGGAAGGAACCAGGCGATGTCGTGAAGATGCAGGTGAAGAGGTGAAGCTTGTCGCAGCAGCCACGGGTACCAGGAGGTGTCGAGGACGACCAGGACCAGGAGGTGAGCTGTCCCACGAAGGCTCTTGCTGTCGGCGGCGTCGAAGTCGAGTCAGGACCCAACAAGACTTGGCAAGCGGAACCCACGCAGGATGGAGGACTTGCTTCTGGTGCAGACCAGGAAGGTCTGGGGTGCTTCTCCTTCACAGAGGAGCGGGTGCCAGTCTGGAGGAGCCGGACCAGCAAGTTGAAAGTAAAGGTTCGTCGTCGCAGAGGCTACTAGCCAACGGGCCAGCAACCGGACAACACGTCGAGTAACACAGGTGCAGAAGGCCCCACTCAGAACACGTGAAGTGTGGGGAACTGGTCTTCTTTGCAGATGGTGCTCGGGAGTGGGGCTTTTCAATTCCCCAAGCACAGCCTCGAGGAAGCCTCAGAAGTCGCGCTAGTCAGTTACTAGCCACTTTTCCCAGGTCGCCGGTCTCACGTCCCTCGTCGCCTCCACGGGTCTCAGCTTCGCTGGAGATGTGGATCTGGTTCAGAGGTGTCTGGAAGTCTCGGCGCTGGTCAGTCTCTGCAGTCGGCCCTCGTAGGATTCAGTCGCAAAGCAAGCAGTGGTCGCTGGATGTTACCTGGTTGCCCAGGGTGGTCACTCCTTGGCCACAAGGGAGATTTCTTCAGTCTTCTTCCTGAGGTCGAATGTCGAAGGTCCAGAGTTTCTGTTCAAGTTGCAGATTAAGGTTAATCTAATTTAGCAGAGCCCAACTAGCTACTAATATACTGGGCTAGTGGGCTGGGCTACCTGCAAGGTCCCTCCTATGGGTGGGACCAGGAAGGGGTGTGGCTACACCCCCTTTCCTTGGTCCAGTTTCGCGCCAGAGCTGGGGCTGGAGTGCCCCAGCACCTTTTTGAACTGGACTATGCATGGGACACCTTGTGTGCCCCAGGCAATGTCTCGTTTCATTCAACACTCCCTGCCCCAATACACTAAATCCTGTCTAGGGTGGTGCTCGCACCTCCCGAGGCAGGAAACCTATTGTCCAAGCCTCCCTCGCTGGAAGGACTCCCAGCAGCAGGAGGTCAGACTTGTGTCTGTGGCAGCAGCATCCATTTTGTGATGCTGGGGCTCTGGTTAACTTTAACCGGGTAAGTAGGTTTCAACATGTCTTCTCCCTCTAGAAGGGAGGAATAATATCCTCATTGCCAGAAATGGTATGGGGGTATTATTCCAAAGTGTTAGACACCTTACACGACATGTTTCGATAAAGCCAAACCATAGTTACCATAACCGTTTAAGATTATAAGGTACTTTAAGAGTATATGGTAGGCTAGATCATAGAACAGCTATAAGGACATGGTTCCGAAAGCTGCAGACAGGCTCAGCTCATGCTAGAGCACCATCTCACATGTTACCAAGCACTCTGCCTCCAGGATTGTTAAGGCCTGCCATAGGAGTGGCTGATAGGTACACATGTGTCTATATAAGGTAGGTATAGGAATACTACACCTAAGCAAGGGGTGATTACATGACCTTGCCCCAGCTGAGTGATCAGCCAGTTGTGTCATGATGGAAGGCCAGGCCAGGGGTGGCATAATACATGCTGCAGCCCCTGGTAGGCCTAGGGTACACCTATGCCCTGGGTACCTAAGGTACACTGTACAGGGGCCAATAAGGTGACCCTATCCAATTGGGTTATGCACCTAACGTACATAGTATTAGTTTAGAGAGAGAACAGCTGGGCTGTGGGTCTGATTAGCAGGCCCACAGCCACATCTAAGTCGAAAACCAGTGGAGCAAAAGCAAAAAGTGGGGGTGAACATAGAAAGCAGACCCTACTCTCCTACAACTGGTTCTACGGGGAGGAGGGTGGGTGCACGTGAATCTATGAAAGATACCAATACTGGATAACTGTAGTTACAGGTAAGTAACTTTTTTTTCTTATCCAGTATTGGGGTATCTTTCATTGATTCAAATGCCTGAATCAGAATAGCAAGCAGTACCCAAATTGTACTGTCATTTGCGGATGGGGGGAGACATGCAATTTAACACTCCCAATAAAAATCCACAATCTTGAAACATTGCAATGAGAAAGCATAAAAGTAATAACCATACAGTGGCTATCCGCATGAGGAACATAAGAGCATGAACAATGTAATCAATGAAACAGTAAAGAAAGCTTATAATAGACCAGCGTTAAAGAAATGTAAAGAATCTGACCTTAGTGAAATAGATGGCGTGACACAGCTTGGCCAACCGCTGCATCCTACTTTTGAGCAGACTGGAGGCAGCAGTGTCTTGTGAACGTGTGGACATTCTTCCATGTCACAGCGCGGCATATCTTGTCCAATGTAAATCCAGCAAACAAAGCTGTAGATGCAGCAACAGTCCTGGTGGAGTGTGCTTTAGCCTTCACCTTGAGAGGTTTGTTGGCTTTTTCATGGCCGAAGTGAGTAGCAGATGCATCCCATCTGGCTATTGTAGCCTTTGTTACAGCAGTTCCTTGTTCTCTTGACCATAGGCCACTAACCGTTGATCCGTCTTTCTATTATCCTTTGTCCTTTGAAGATAAAACTTCAAACATCGTTTTACATCCAAAAATGTAATGTCCTCTCAGCTGGACTCGATGGATTCGGGAAGAAAGTTTGCAGCATTACTGGTTCGTTCAAGTGAAATTGTGCGGGTACCTTTGGAATGAATTTAGGATTCGTCCGCAGGATTACATAGTTCTGTGTAAAACACAAGAATGGTTCTTTGATCGTAAAAGCCTGAATCTCACCAACCCTCGTTGCAGTGGTAAGAGCCAGCAAGAGGGCTACCTTTCATGTGAGATATTTGAGATCAGATTTATGGATGGGTTCATATGGTTGTCTCATCAGTTTTGCTAACACCACATTGAGTTCCCACTCTGGAGGAGGCAAACGCACAGGAGGGAAAGTGCGAAAAAGTCCTTTCATTAATTGTTTTACAAGAGAAGACAAACATAAAGAAGGAAGCTGCAGAGATTTCCTGTACCTGGAAAGAGCAGCCAGGTGAACCTTGACTGACGAGAAAGGGAGTCTAGACTTGGCCAGTGAGAGTAAGTAAGGTAAAACCTGCACAGCAGGAGCTTGAACTGGATGAACTTTATTGGTTTCACACCAACAACAAAAACTTTCCCATTTTGAACGATACATTTTGATAGTGCTTTCAGCACGAGATTTAGACAGTATGTCTCGACAGTCTTGTGAAATACTGAGATCTTTGAACTCTAGGAATTCAGGAGCCATGCGCGTAAGTGCAGGGATTGCGGATCCGGATAGACTACCTGACCACTGTTAACGTGATAACATGGTCTTTGTCGGATGTAGGCGAATGGGTTTGTCTTGGGACAACAGAAGAAGCTCCTGGAGCCAATACTGTCTGGGCCAACGGGGTGCAATCAGAATTAGGCGGCAGCCTTCCAGTTTCAACTTGTTGAGCACCCTGGGGATTAACAGAATGGGGGGGGGGGAAAGCGTAGGCATAGATCCCGGACCATCTCATTGAAAGGGCATGCTCGCTTGACCCCGGTTGAGGGAACCTGCTGGCGTAATATTGGCATTTCTTGTTCTCTTGCTACGCAAACAGATCCAGAGCTGGTTTGCCCCATGTCGGAAAGAGCTTGTTCACCTCAGTTTGTTCTAACTCCCACTGGTGGCAGCCGCATGGAGATCTGCTTAGTGAGTCTGTTAGTGTATTGTGTAGACCCTTGACATGCTGGGCCTTCAAGGATATTCCGTGGAACATTGTCCATTCCCACAATTCTTGTGCTTCCAGGGAAAGCGTTACAGACCTCGTTTCTCCTTGTTTGTTTATGTAGTACATGCTGGTCGTATTGTCGGTACGGACCAGCACTGAGGAACCTGCTATCCTTGGAAGGAAAGCCTGAAGCGACACAAATATGGCCT
Organism: Triturus cristatus; assembly: GCF_964204655.1. Classification (NCBI taxonomy): domain Eukaryota; kingdom Metazoa; phylum Chordata; class Amphibia; order Caudata; family Salamandridae; genus Triturus; species Triturus cristatus. The sequence goes on from NC_140590.1 coordinate 56,879,884, forward strand.
GAAGCTCCAAACTGTTGATGTGCTGCTGTTTCTGTATCTGAGACCACTTTCCCTGGATCTATAAATCCTGCAGATAACCTCCCCATCCTTCCATAGAGGCGTCTGTCGTTAATACGAAGTCCGGGATGTTTTGCAGAAAGGTGAGACCTTGGGCAAGATTTGCTTCCACCATACGTGCAGTTATTTGGATAACATCCTCGAAAGAACCCAATTCTTGTTGCCATTGTTTCTGCAATTCCTCCTGAAGAGGTATCATTTTGAGCCGCGCTATAGGGATCAAGTTGATTGCTGAGGAGCACATTCCTAGGAGTGATTTAATGTTCGAACAGAAACGGACTTTCTTTTCTTTTCTTTCCACTTGGAGTGGTGGTGGTGACGTTTTTGGGGCGCCATTTTGAGCGGTCTAGTGGTGTTTTACACACGCGGTCACTCTATTTAAACCAGTCCTCAAGCGCGCAGCGGTAACGCGCAGCGGGCGCACCATTATCGCGCCTGAGTCATGCCAGCGTCCTGCCCCTCTGCGCCCGTCAGCGCTAAGGAGGCGCGAGGCGTGGGGATACGCTGCTCGTGGGAGTTCCTTACCTACTGAGGTGATGTCCTCGGTGAGGGGATATTCCAGGGATGAGCTGTTGGACATCGGACAGGCGGCCCCACGCTGTGCGTATGAGCCTGTTAGCCCCGTCTGTGGTCAGTATAAGTGTGCCTGTGGCAATTGGTCGCTTAATGCCCCCTCTTCAATTTCTGCTTTGACGGAGTTTCCTCCGTTTAAGCCCTCTTGTAGTAGACCATCTGCCTCTCGAGATATTACTATTTGGAATCTCAACATCAGGTCCCTTTCGAAGCACCACTCAGAACTATATGATCTTTTAAGGGAGGAGACACATGACGTGTTCTTCATGACGGAAACTTGGCTTCAGGAAGTAGACACGGCAGTCGTGAATCTTGCACTCCCTTCAGATTATTCCATTTTTACTCACAATCGGGCATCTAGGGGTGGTGGCATTGCTATGGTTGTAAAGTCTTGCTACCCTTGTGATTGGAGGGTAGTGAATCTGGTAGGATGCGAAAGTGCGTTCTTCAGAATTTCTATTAGCCATCATTTTACTCTATCTGGCCTCCTTATTTATCGTCCTCCTGGGTGTGACACTGCTTTTAGAAAGGCTCTCCCGGAATGTGTCAGCTCGCTGGCATTGGGCTGTGCTAACTTCAGCATTCTTGGAGACCTTAATCTCCATTTTGATTGCCGTCATATCTCTGCCATTAGTAGTACTTTGGCGGATTTGGAGGCCCTTCAGCTCAATCAGTTGGTTACCTCCCCCACTCATGTGGGGAGCCACATACTTGATCCTTTGTTTACAAATTTGACAGGGGCCAAGGTGGCTATGCCTAGCCCTGTTGCCTGGTCTGACCACTTCTTAGTTAAAATTTCTCTTTTGATCAATGAACATCCATTTAAGCCCCTGGATAGAGTAGTGTACAAACGCCATTGGAAGAAACTCAAACTCGAGGATTTTTACCATCTGTTAGAAGTTAACCCTCTAGGCCCCTATCTCAATGCTGATTCTGGGTATGACCTTTTCTATGATTGGGTTTCTCGGGCCTTGGATGTATTTATCCCTGCGGCCTGGACGAAATGTCGTCCCAGAGAACCCAGCCCATGGTACGACAGTTCCCTGGTGCCGTTAAAAAAAGCCTGTAAACAGGCAGAAAGGGACTGGCGGAAATCCTATGAGGCTGGGAAAAAATCTCTGTATTTTTCTAAAATCAAAAAATATCATAGAGCTGTGTGTAGAGCCCGTGCTGCCTATTATTCACAGGAATTCAGAACAAGTCTCAATCCGTCCAAGCTAATTTTTAAGGTCCTAAAGGATCTGATGGTCAAAAGAGCTTATGCGGCGGAAATTTGTTCAGTGGCCCATTGTGAAGACCTGGCCTCTTTTTTCCTTGAAAAGGTTCAAGTTATCTACCGTGCCTTCTCCATCACTGAGCCGGTAGCTGAGCCCACTAGCCCTACACCAGCTATAGGTGAGGCCTTGGCATCATTTCCTAGTTTATCGATGGAGAGATTTTTTAAACTGGCCCATAAGATAAAATCTGGCTCGCCAGCGGATCCCATGAGGCCAGCTCAGTTTAGAGACTCTGCTGCTATCTGTCTTCCTCCATTGTGCCATCTTATAAATCTCTCTCTCGCCTCAGGTGTTGTTCCAATTAAATGGAAACAGGCTGTTGTGACACCCATTTTGAAAAAGCCCACAATGGACCCCCTAAAACTCGAGAGCTATCGCCCGATCTCTCTCCTCCCCTGGGCCGCGAAAGTTGTTGAGACTCATGTGAACGAGGTGATGACCGAACATCTTGTAAGGGCAAGCATTCTGGATTCCTCCCAGAATGGCTTCTGTGCTGGTCACAGCACCGAGACTGCCTTGCTCTCTATGACAGAACATCTCCGTTCTGTGCTTGACTTTGGTCAGACTGCGGCACTGATATTACTTGATCTCAGTGCCGCGTTTGATACGGTCTCGCATAGGATCTTACTCCAACGTCTCTGGGAGGCGGGTGTTATGGGCATCGCTCTCGACTGGTTCTGCTCTTTCCTTACTGATCGAACCTTTAAGGTCGCTACTCCGCCTTTTGAGTCCAAGTTCTATTCGCCGGAGATGGGTGTGCCTCAGGGCTCGTCGTTGAGTCCCACATTATTCAACCTTTATGTGAGACCGCTAGCGGCTGTCGTCAAGCATTGGGGCATGACTATGGTCTCCTATGCTGACGACACGCAGCTGGCGGTTGTCCTGAGTGGGGACTCCGACCTCGATGCTCCCAGATTCCGGGATGGTCTCTTGGCGGTGGCTAGCTGGATGAATACCAACTGTCTTCAACTAAATGCAAAAAAAACTGAGGTCATGATTGTGGGTAAGCGGACGGATCTTTGGGGTGACATGTGGTGGCCTCCTGAACTGGGTGTAACTCCTATTCCAGTCTCAGAGGTAAAGAACCTGGGGGTGTAGTTAGATTCTGCCCTGGGTTTCAGTGTCCACACAAAAAAAGTGGCGGCTACCTGTTTCGGCATTTTACGAGGGCTGCGACCCATCTTGAGGTTCTTTGATGCTTCTACCAGGCAGCTGGTCATACAGGCATCCATACTATCGCGGCTTGATTACGCCAGTTCGCTCCTGCTGGGGGCCAACCAGGCTGAAATTGCCCGGATGCAACGTGTCCAGAATGCCGCAGCAAGAGCCCTGGTAGGTCTACCGAGGTTCTGTTCTGCGGAAAGTACCAACCGTGCTTTGCACTGGCTGCCTATGGAACAGAGGATCCATTTTAAGACCCTGTGTCTTTCTTTCAAGATCCTCAAGTGGGCCTCTCCCCAGATTCTTGCTAATCTTTTGGTGCCCTACGTGCCCTCGTGTTCTCTTAGATCCTTAGGTCAAAACCTGGTGGTGGTCCCACGGTTTAGGCTATGCAGGGCCGGAGGCCGGTGTTTCCGGGTTTTGGCTGCAAATTTGTGGAACTCTCTTCCGCCTCACATGCGTGAGATGGATGAGCTTCTGAAGTTTAGGAGGGCTATCAAAACGCATTTGTTTCCTTTTTCACTTTAGTACTTCGATCTGCGCGCATCGGCCCTTGTACAGCTTTGTTGTGTTGGGACCTTTCTTTAAGCGCCGGGACGCCCCTTGGCTGGGGCAGCTGTGCGCTATAAAAGTGTTTGTAACATAACTTAACATAACATTTTTGAAATGGTTGTTGCTAATTTTTGAAGGCGCACTTGTCGGTCTTGAGACGAGACAAGAATGCTTTGCACTGGACAGTGTCCAGGGATGCTCCGAGGAATAAAATGTTCTGAGTTGGAATCAAATTTGTTTTGCCCTTGTTCAAGGTTAGACCTAGTGAATTGAACAGGTGGAGACAAATTGTTGTGGCAATATTGGCTTCCTGCTTCGACTGAGCTTTGAGCAGCCAATCGTCGAGGTATGGGAAAACTTGGATCCCCCGGGATCTTAAAGTCGGTGCTACTGGTGCTAAGCACTTGGTGAAAATCCGTGGAACTGATTTTAGGCCAAACGGGAGCACCTTGAATTGATAGTGGGTGCCAGCCACTGTGAATTGCAGATATCTTCGATGTTTTGGATGGATAGGGATATGAAAGTATGTGTCTTCCATGTCCAGCGAAGTCATGAAATCCCCTTTGTTTAAGCACCCCAGAATATCGGAAAGCGTTACCATCCGGAATGTTTGCTTTTTGAGAAATTTGTTGAGATTGCGGGGATCCAGAATCGGTCGCCATTCTCCTGACTTCTTTTTGATTAGGAAGAAACAAGAGTAGAATCCTGTTCCTCTCTGTGTGGATGGTACCTCTTCTATTGCTTCCTTGAGGAGCATGATCAAGACTTCTTTGCGTAAAAAGTGAAGATGAGGGTGAGGGGGACTCCTGAGCTGAGTGGTAGGTGGTATCTGGGGAAATTATAGTGTATGACCCTTGGTGACTAGGTCCAGCACCCAGCCGTCTGAGGTGATCTCTTGCCACCGCTGTGCATAAGTAGAAATTGTCGCACCCACGGGTAGGGGGTAAGGTAGACTGGCACACCGAAAAGCTCATTGTTTTCTGGCAGAATCACGTCCTTGTTGCTGTGTCCGCTTCTGGCCCCCCAGGCGAGAGAAACCAGCCGTTGATGACTGATGGTAAGACGATTGATTATACGACTGTCGGTATTGAGGTTGGTATTGACGATACTGCTGATTCGACTGATATGTAGTGAATCCTCGCCCTCTGGCTCCTCTGAAAGGTATGCGTCTATATTGTAGAGCACCTAAAGATTTTGTGGTGTCTGTGTCATTTTTGATTGCCAAAAGGGCGTCATCTATGTTTCCCGAACAGTGAATCCCCATCATAAGCCATGTCCAGGATCTTCGTCTGAACTTCGGGTCTAAAGGTAGTCGGTTTAAGCCAACCCTGGCGTCGAAGAACTGCTGCCCAAGCTATTTGCTGAGAGCTAATGTTGGCGATATCCAACGCACAGTCAATTCTTTCGGAGGCAGCTCGCTCATCCTCTAATAAGATCTTCCGGGCCTCCTCTCTATGATCCTCTGGGATAAGATCTATCAATCCCGCTATATCGGACCATATTTGGCAGTCGTAACGGCCAATGATTGCCAACGTATTGGCAGCTCTGATTGAAGCTGAAGCCAAAGAATAGAATTTTTTCCCTAAAAGGTCCATACGATGTCCCGCTTTATCTGGAGGAATGGTAATTGGTGTTGCAGGGCTTTTAGAACGCCGCTGTGCAGCCTCAGATATTACCAAATCTGGCCTCGGGTGACCTATGAGGCAAGATGGACTGTTCATACTTTTTTCTCTATATGAGGTAGCACTGCAGTTATGGAAGCTGGCGTCTTCATGATTTTCATGCCCTCTTGCCAGATGTAATCAATGATGGGAATAGAGCAAATGATCTTTCTAGTATCCTCCTTAAAGTCATGTAAAAAATAGTCTGTTTGTTTGACTGTAATAGGGAACTGGAAAAGCTGGTAGCTTTTCTCTGCATCAAATTATGAAATCCTCCGATGTCTTCAGGAGAAGAATCAGAGGGTGGAGGCGGAGATGGTGTCTCAATGATATAATCGTCCCAGGGATCTGGAGCATCTGCCTGTTTAGGTAATTCGCCTTCCTCAACCTCTTCATCCAAGAAGGAAGTGTCTTGATGTCCAGTGTCAGGTGGTCCTTCTGCAGGAGCCGGTGTACTGGGTAGAGTAGGTTCTGGTACTGGAGCAGGAACTTAGGCTTGTGGAAGTGGGCACTCCAGTGGAATTTGCTGCAGCGGAAATCTCTGTCGATAATCCGCCAACATAGCCTGTAGGTCTTGAATAAGTGCTGGAGGAAGATGAGCCATTTCCCTCTGACGAGATTCCTGCCTGTGGTGGAATTGATATGTATGACGTGAAGCCATATATTGTTCATGATAGTAATGCTCCTCCAGATAATTATCGTCCTCATCTGTGTCTTGGCACTTACTGTTGAGCTCGGATGGACTATGAGCCACTCTGTATGGATCGTTCTCCTCCTCATCATAATCCTCATCCTCTGTAAAGCCGTCTAACAGGTGGGATGGTGGTAGAGGGGAAATTTGACTGTAATCCTGAAAATGCTGTTGAAAAGGCCTCTGGAATGTCTATTTGAGAAACTCTCCAACGTTGGCATTGACGGTGCAGAAATAAGAATAGTAGGAATGTCTCTCGTCGACGGCCTTGTCATCGACGGTGGTAATATAATAGGCACATTCATAGACGATGTCTGCAGGGTTATCGTCGACGGGCTCGTCGTCGATGCTTCTCCCGTCGACGGTGTTGCCGTCGACGGCGCAGTTGGAATCTTCAACGGGCTTCGACGGTGGTCTCGTCGTAATAGTAATTCTCGTCGACGCGATAGGAGGTAAAATAGCGGTCGTCGAAAGAGTCGCCGTTGACGATGGCATCGACGACGTAAAACATACCGTCGACGATGTGGTAAAAGTCATCGACACAGATTCTTTGTGCTTTTTACTCAAAGATTCTGAAGAGGATGATTTTGGACACTCTGTGAGTGGAGTAGAAGGCAGAGATGATGCTGGCTCAGAGGAGTGTTTAGAACTCCTCTTTGTGAAGAGATTTTTCCTGAGAATTTTTCAGATGTATTCTTTCCTCACCTGAGGAGCCTTCCTGAGACCTAGCCCTCTTGCGAGATGTGGAAGCTCGGTCCTCTTCCTCAGCCGAAGAAGAAGGACGTTCTTTAGACTTGAGCCATAAAAGTAATCTTGCCTCTCTGTCCCTCAGAGTCTTGCTGGGAAAGGTACGGCAGATTTTACAGTCTTTAGCCTCATGTTTGGGGTAGAGGCAATAAAGACAATCTTTATGAAGATCATCAACATAGACTCTCTTCTTCCCACAGGTCCTGCAGGAGCTGAAGAGGCCCTTCTTGTCAGACATACTTGCTTGAAGAACTGAAGAGAAGAAAACTGAGTAGCACTCAGACAGACTCCCTTCCACATGACGTACGGTGAAAATCTGAGGAGAACTGCTTCTGTTGGGAGTGTTCTAGAGGGTGCGGATAGCTGATTGGTTGGAGCTGACTTTTGGTCCATTTCATATAAGGATGTACATAGGCTACTGAGATATAGCCTTTGGCCTCTTTTGTCCTATTATTACTTATGGCACTACTTTTGTATTTTACCGTGGGACTCCCATCTCGGTGACAGGTAATGAGTCAGGCATGTGAATCTATGAAAGATACCCAAATACTGGATAATTATGCTAACTCATTTTAGGTGTGTGTTGTGCATATTACTGTGTTAAAGAATGTGTATTCAATAAATGTTTATTATTTTTTTTTATTAATATTTTTTCTATTCATTATTCATTATGTTAATTATGGAACTAAATGTAAATAAAAATGTTGACTGTTTTTTATTGGTGTAGTGTTATAGGGTAGGAAATTAAGTAAACACATTTATGTTCAAAATATTTTTTTGCTTGTTAATATTTGCTTGTTTTAAATAAACATTGTTTATAAATGTATTTATTAATTTATTTTAGATAACATTTGTATCTTTGTTATACGTAATTATATTTAATGTTTAATATATTTAATCGGATATTTTTAAAATATTGCTTAATTATTTTTAAGATTATTTCAATTTTTTCAATTGTTTAAATGTTATTAGTAATTTTAGTTTCTCTGCTATTTACACAATTTCCCTACTGTTGCACTTACTGGAGTAGGAATAGTAATTTTTACCCCTCCACTATCCAGCACTTTCCCTACTGTTGCACTCACTGGAGTGGGAATAGTAATTTTTACCCCTCCACTATCCAAAATGTTCCCTACTGTTGCACTCACTGGAGTGGGAATAGTAATTTTTACCCCTCAGCTATCCAGCACTTTCCCTACTGTTGCACCCACTGGAGTGGGAATAGCATTTTTTTACCCCTCTGCTATCCAATACTTTCCCTATTGCACTCACTAGAGTAAGAATAGTAAATTTAATTATTCCGCTATCCAACATTTTCCTTACTGTTGTATTTATTGTATTGCTAAATGTATGTTTTAATTTTATGGCAAGACAGGAGGTTATCATTATGCATTATTACTTTTATTCGCCACCTCTGCAGCACTTTAAAGAACTCAGAACATAGTCAAACAACAAAACTCCAAAATAGAACTCCAAAGTCCCATCTGATCCTGACGTCTGCGATCTTCTCCCTCTTTTGTTTGCTGCTTCTGGAGCAGATAAGTATTCTTTTTGGAGGTTTAATAAATGTTTAAATATATGGATATATTTGTTAAAATAGAAGTTAGATAAGTTTACATATCCAATTTATGGACATTTATTAAGTTATGTTGTGTTTATTATTAAACTTAAGTTGGTATTGAAAAATATTATAAACGTTTTAATTTGGGAGTAAATGATATTTAAAATAATTAAGAAGTTTAGCACTTTGAGTCTTCTATCGTGGAGAAATGAATCTTTGGCTTGGGATTTGTGAATAATTAATTTTAAACATTATCGTTACTTGCGCGAGGGAGAGTATCCTCGGATTAGGCGACGCAAGCAGGTAAGAATCAATGAAGGAAGAGCGCTAGGTGGCGCCGGACCAGCATGGCCGCCTTGCGGTGAAGCTCCGGGCGCCGGACCCCACAAATCCTTCCTGATCTGACCTGAGCTGCCCTGGCCGGTTCCCTCTGAGCGCACCGGAGTGCGGAGCTGTCCCGCTATCCCTGGCTCAAATTTGGAGTGCCTCTGCCCCCTCGGGGCTAGTCCCGGCGTCTCGGTAGCGGGCCGGCAGGAGGAGGCAGCGGTCCCGGTGCTGTGGCGCGGGCGGGCTGCTACTCGAGCCCGCGGCGCCCACGAGGTGTGTTGGCCTGAGTTTGCCGGCAGCTGAGAGGAGGTGTCTCTGCGGCCGTTACGGCCCCCCCCCCCCCCGAGAGAGAGAAAGAAGGGCTCCTGCCTGGTGTCCGCCTGTGGAGGTTGTGGAGGTGTGGAGCTGGCCCCGTGGGGGCGATTTGCGCCGAGGAACAGGCGGTGAGTACGGTGGTGGGAAGACATCGGCGGGGCTACCGGAGCTGTTGTGGGGGCCGGGAGCGGTGGAGACACCCCCCCCCCATCGGGCCGGGTGTCGACGGTCGGGGGCCGGCTCCCCTCCTTTCCTCCCCCCGCCTGCGTCGCTGGATCTGGTCTTCCACGGCCGGCTGGGGACATTTGGATGGTGCGGAGCCGCCTTTGAAGATCGGGCCGGCGGTCAAGGGGTGTGTGGCTTCCCTTCCCCCCACCCCCCTCGTGGCTACAAAGTTGGCTGTGTTTGGGGCGAAGCTATCGGGACCCCCAGGGGGGGAGGTCCGAACTGAACTGGAGCCCATGGTCTTGGGCTGAACACAGGCCGTGGTGGCGAGGGGCCCACCGGGAGAGGTCAGTAGCGTGGGTGAGCGCCTTCACTTGTGTCCTGGAGGCCTTTCAAGTGCAGGAGTGTCGATACGGGGCGTTCGAGCCCCGGGTCCTCGATTTGAGCTGTGAGGCCTAGCCTTGGCTGTGGTGTACGGCGGATGGCGGCATACCTCCATGGATATCGGCGGGCGACGGATCGGTGAGGGACTCCAGGAGATAACCGGCTGCCATATCGGGCAGCACGCTGGGAAATGACCTGCGGTGCTAGTGGCGACTGGCCTTCTGGCTAAGTGGGATGCCCTAACCGTGTCTCCTCCCTCCTGCCTTTCGCCTCCCCGGCCCTCGTGGAAGCACTGGGGGAGCCCACATTGCTCATCAACTGGTCTCGACGTCCCCATTGCCCGAGGTGCCACCACCATGGGTAAGGACAAGGCATCCAAGCCGACGCCCACAGCCACCCAAACCAGGATGGACCAATTCACAACCCCTGAGAGGGGGACGGGCCCTACCGAGGAGGCGGCTCCGGCCCCTACCACGGACCTTGCTGCCATCCTGCAGGCCATCAATTTGTCCCGCTCCTCCCTGGAGGGTATGGTGGGGGATGTCAGGGTCGCTGTTGCCCTTCTCCGGCAGGACTTGCGTAACGCCACCACCCGCATCTCTGAAGCCGAATCGAGATTATCAACCGCTGAGGATGATATCCGCCAGCTGCAGGACCAGGTACGAGAACTGACTACCCATTCTAAGGAACTGCACCGCCGGGTTGAGGATGCAGAAAATCGAGCCCGGCGTAGTAACCTCCGCCTGGTGGATTCCCGTAGGGGGCGGAATCGGGACGCGCAGACGACTTTTTGGAGCGCTGGTTTAAATCCTGGATGCCGGCGGACAGCCTGTCTGCCTCGTTCAGGGTGGAGAGGGCCCATCGTTCCCTGGCTCCCAGGCCTCCGGGAGCGCCCCCCCCGTCCCTTCATCCTAAAGATCCTTAATTTCCGGGACAGACGCGATTCTACGCGAAGCCAGGCACACAGAAACTCTCAAGTATCAAAATCACACTATAATGATTTTCCCGGACTACACCCGAGAGGTCCAAGAGCTACGGCGATCCTATACTGAGGTGAAGCAGAAGATGCGATCCCTGGGCCTCCAATACCAGCTTCCGTTCCCGGCCCGCCTTCGAGTCATCTTTCAGCATAAGGCAATATTTTTTGACAAACCACGAGCGGCCTGGACCTGGCTAACGGAGGAACGTCCCTTACATCGCTCTGGACAAGGATCATCAGCGGGTGGACGAGGGGGGTGGGAGATGCCCCGGTCGTCAAGAACCCGTCGACGGCGACGCACGCTGCCCCGGAGGCGCGCAGAGGGAGAGGTGGTCGTCACGCGCTCCATGGGGCGGCCGCGCCGGGTTTCTGGGGCCTCTTCTGCCTCCTCAGCTGCACCTACAAGTCCCCCGGCTGCCGGGCGGCGGGCCGTGTCACCCCGGTGGGCGGGTTCCGCAACCCGGCCTGTAGTGCAAATGGACACCTCGGACCTTTCCCGCAGCCCTATCATTTGACTTCCTTCTTCTGTCTGTGTTTTTGTCGGGAAGGGGGATTGGGATTTGCCTACCAAGCTGAAGGTACTCGAAACCGGGCCGCAGTGCTCCGCTATACTCGTTGCTCTCGGCCAGGGCAGGTGAATCAGGCTTGTTCTGATCTATTAAGGGGTCCACTCGTGCTCAGGTCCGAGCGTTCTAGCTTGGTTGTTGTTACACTTCGTTAGGGCGACAGATGCTTCTGTTTTCGAAGTATAGGGTGGGGGGTAGGGGGTTGGGGTTGGTTTGGGGTTGTTTCTTCCTCCTAGGGAGGGTTTTGTTGGTGGAGGGTAAACTCCTCTCTGTTGTTGTTCCATGGCATCATGTGACCTTTGACCTGATCTCCTGTCCGATTTCCCGATGTCCCTCCTTTCGGGGTGCTCGCGTGCCCGCGCCCCCCTCGGCCCCTGCCTCTGACTATACCCATGGCTGACACACCCGTTCCTAAGGTCACCATGCGCGTATTGTCCTGGAATGTAAATGGTCTTTTGGAACGTTTTAAACGCATGGCAGTCCTTAAATATGCACAACGTGCGGAGATCGACGTGCTCCTCCTTCAGGAGACCCACCTTCTTGGCATTAAATGTCCCTTTCTCGCCCGTTACGGATACGATAGGGTGTGGCACTCAGGTTTTGCTAGGGGCTGCCGGGGGGTGGCTATCCTGCTTAGACGGTCCTTTCCCTTTGTACTGGCTCAGGTGCATCTAGACTCCCAGGGAATGGCTGTCGCGGTTTGTGGCACTCTCGAGGGGCGACCACTCACCTTGCTGTCCCTCTATGCGGCACCGTCCCTATTGCAGGCTGCCCTTTCCTACACCACAGATCTACTTCCAACACTTCCGGCGGGCTCGCTCGTTCTAGGAGGAGATTTTAATGCTGTTTACACGTGCCATCTGGACTCGACAGGTCCGATCTCCCTTGCCAGAGCCGCTCGCGCGAAGCAGCTGTCGAATTGGGCCGAAATCCAGGGCCTGTGCGACGTCTGGAGGGTTTGGCACCCACATGCTCGCCAATATACCCACACCTCGGCGACGCACCACTCTCACGCCCGGATCGACCTAATCTTCGTCCCGTCTACCGAATGTGCAGGGGTTCAGGATGCCCACATTCTTCTAAGGGGCCTGTCGGACCACTCGCCAGTGCTCCTCGCTCTTGGCCCACCTCCCTTTTCTGCCCACCCGATGTGGCGTCTCAATACTTGGTTCCTTCATGACAAAGTTTTTCGGAACATGGTGGGAGGTGAGATTGCTAATTATTACTTTCACAATGTGGGGTCCGTTTCCTCCTCGGCCGTCCTTTGGGAGGCCGGCAAGGCGACTATTAGGGGGGCGGCAAAGGGGCATGTGCAACAGCAGCGCCGTAGACAAATCCAGCAGCTCACGGCTTGCGAAGCGCAGGCCTTGGAGCTTGAGCGGGACCAGGAGGCGTTGAGAGATGCCACGCGGGCGCGCCGACTGGCCTTTCTGCGGGAGGAGATACGCATGCACTCTCTGGAGGCGGCGAAGACTCTTTGGCGCTCCTCGGTGGCCCGGGTTTACGGATGGGGGGATAAAAATGGTACGCTTCTCCATCGGCTGGCTACCTACCCCCGGGCAGGCCGGATCATTCCTGCCATCAGGGACTCCACAGGCGAGACCCACTCGGTCTCCGTGGCAATGGCTCAGACCTTTGCAGATTACTACTCCCAACTATACCGGGCTTGGGCGCCGGGGATCTCCCTTGCGGAGCTGATGGGGACGAGCGGGGCGGTCCTTGGGCGGTTGGGACAGGAGGCGTGTGAGACCCTTGACTTGCCCATCACGCTGCAAGAAATTGATGAGGCGATCAGCCACCTGGCTTCCGGGAAGACCCCGGGAACAGACGGTTTCCAGCAGGAATACTATGCTCACTACCACGAGACCCTGGCCCCAAGGCTTCTGGATCTCTTTGCAGAGGTGGTGGAGAGGGGTTCGTTCCCGCAGGAAACAGACACAGCCACTATAGTCGTCCTTCCCAAGACACAACCCCCATCACAGTCCTGCTCGGATTACCGGCCGATATCCCTCATCAATACCGAGCTTAAGATATACGCCACTGTCCTCGCGCAGCGGTTGCGTCCGCTCCTTGTCTCACTGGTCCACCCGGACCAATGTGGATTTATGCCAAACCGAGGGACCAGACACTGCCTGCGGTGCTTGCATCTCGCCCTGTCCCACCGGGAGCGCCTTTCTCCCTATCTGGCCCTTCTGCTGGTTGACTTCGAAAAGGCCTTTGACTCGGTGGGGTGGGACTATCTTGGAGAAACCATGGAACGAATGGGCTTTGGCCCCCAGTTTCGCGCCATGGTCCGTGTCCTGTACGCGGACCCGCGAGCCCGAGTGTATGGTCCCTGATAAAATTGCTCTATACGCGGACGATGTCCTTCTCTATCTCTCGGATCCGGCGGTCTCGGGGCCCCGTGTCCGCCAGATTCTTCACCGGTTTGGTCAGGCATCTGGTCTTCATCTAAGCCCCAGGAAATCTGTACGGGTCCCGCTGCACCCGTCTAGGGAGTGTTTCGACTGGTAGTCTGATATTCCCCTCCGGAGGCTCTCCTTTAAATATTTGGGGATCTGGGTCCCACTTCGTCCGGAGCTCTGCTGGGCTCTCAATGTGGCCCCCGTGGTCAATAAGACCAGATCAGACATGGTTAGGTGGCAGTCGCTCCCGTTGAACCCATTGGGGAGGATTGCACTTTACAAGATGATGATCCTTCCCAAGTTCCTATATATGCTACAGAACACGCCCTGCTCCTTCTCCCGCCCTTGGTTCCGGGACCTGGATAAGATGGTGACTAAATTTCTCTGGGGTGGCGGCAGACCCCGTCTTGCCTTGGACCGCTGCCGGGTTCCTTCATATGATGGAGGCCTGAGCATGACTAATCTTTACTTGTACTATCTTGCCACTCAGCTGCTGGTGGTTCATGACTGGTTCCCAGGCGGGTGGGATGATCCGGCTTATAGGCTCGAGGTGCAGCTCGCCGGGTTCTCATCTATTCAGAACATGCTCTATGGGGCGACGATCCCTCAGTCGCTTCCGAATGTTGTGCGGGCCCCCTTTTTTGCGTGGCGCACCGCCTTGCGGCATACCCGTTGGTCGGGGACAGTGACCCTGGTCACACCCCTTTGGCATGGTACTTGGATGTGGGAGGTGGCGGGGCTTGCAGGATTTCGAGCATGGGATCTTCTTGGGATCTCCTGCTTGGGTGATGTCTGGCGGGGGGCCACATGTGTTCCTTCCAGGAGCTCCAGAACCGGTTCTCTTTACACTCTTCGCAATTCTATAAATATCTCCAACTGCGCCACGCAGTCCAATCTCACGTCCCTCTAGACTCCAGGATACCCGACCATAGTCCGCCCGAGGCCCAGGTGATGCTGGAGTGTCTTGGGAGGGGAGGAATATCCCGTATTTATAGGTCCCTGGTCACCAACACCCCGGTGGATTGGAACGGATTGAGGCAGCGGTGGGAGACCTGGGTGGGTCCTCTGGATGAAGCTGATTGGAGGGACGCCCTTATGGCACCCAGGACGATTACCACTTCAGCTAGATTGCGGCTCATCCAGCTATACTAAATTGTTGCAGGGATTCTGCTTATACACAGAACTATGCGTAGAACCCCAGAACCTCAGTGAGTTGTGGTGTACCAGAAACTCACCTCAGAACCCAGAACCCAGTATCCGGCTAGCATAAGTGTCCCATTCGTTATCCGAGATTTAGCTCGGCGGTCCCAATGAAAAGACAACCCAGAACAAGCGACTCAGTACATACTCAGGAATGGTGGGAATCGGAAATACCTGTTCGTATATTATTCTCACATCAGTCCACAACAAGAATCAACAGAGACACGGTGAAAATAAAAGGAGTTTATTTTTATAGACCACGTGTCCTAAGATGCAGTACTTTGGCTAATACAAGCAGACAAATGATTAAAATCAAAACCATCAACATCGTTACAATTCCATAGAATATAAAAGGGGTGATCATGTTATAATGACAGTGGATACTACCACCTTCCCTTTACTAAGAAGCTAATATTATTATTAGACTAATAGAAGGTCTCTTAGGCTTGAATAGGGGACCCCATACCTCAAAGATCAGCTTAGTGAAATCACATCACAGGAGCATCAGGAGTCTTCTCGCAGGAAGGCTCGTCTTCGGTCTGAATAATAAACATGATGTCTGTGATATTAAAAGCACCAACTTTCAGGTATGTGCAGCTGCTCGTGTGTTATGACTAAATAGTGGGTCGATCAACCTAGAGTGGAAAACATGCATTGTCTAACAACTCAGACTGTTTGTCACATCGTGTGCAGACCAAGGTCGCTGCGCAGAGCTCGGGATGGTACCAACAGATTGCTCTCGTGTGAGGCAAAACTCGAGTCAGCAGTTTGTTTAAGCAATAACATGTGAACGCAGTGTCGTGTGCAAAAGCAGCAAGATGGCTTTCTAACTTCTAACGTGGTTATGCTAACTTAACAATGTAAGTACGTATTAAGGGAGTCCTTACTACATGCCCCCTTGATCGAAGCACTACTTAGTATGCAAGAAAAGAGAGAACGCAGAGTTCAAGCGCGACAGAGCAGAACAAGGCGTAACCAATTCAAAAAACACTGGTCAGTGCAGGCAAAGTCCGAATAGGAAAAAACCAAAGGTGGAAAGAAAAAACAAAAAACTTCAAACGTGCCGTGGGGGGTGAAAAAAGGAAAAAACGCCTCACCGGGCAGAAATGCAGTCGTACAGTGACAGTTCAAGACACGTGAGGAAAACACAGTGGACGATAGCTCACTCAATCCATGAAAGTATATGCAGCATATGTGGCCACTGCTTCCAGCAGAAAATCATTGGCACGGCCACTGAAGGTTTCAGCCATCCAGTTAATCAAAGAAAAGGAACATACATGTTCTTCTATCAGCGGAGCCTCTAGCACCATCAGAGGGCAACCAGCGTGTACTTCCAAATAACTCATATCCAAGAAGTCATATGCCGCTCTCGCGATGTCCCAATTACCCAGGATACCATGCGCCGCACCGCAGGCCATAATCCGAACACCAGAACAGGCAGACTCGTGAGACACTAAGGGCCTCATCAGTCGATCATAATCCGGGTCCGGAGACACCATGTTGGTTAAGCACAAATCCATAGGCCATTCAAAAGGACAATCTAGGCAGTGGAAGACAGGTTGCACGCAGGTGAAGTAGGAATACCGGAAGGATAATCCATATGCCAGGCTCAAAGTCGCCAACGGCAGGACACCATAGTAATCAAGCATCCTGTCACGAAGAAGCTGCAGACGGGACAGGCTGTCGTGTGGCACAGAAAGAGCAGCCATTCCGCAGGATGAAAAGTAAAAGTAGCACACCTGCCACTAGCGCCAGAATTAAAGGAACACCTCCAAAGACGCTCGAGAAAATAGAATGAAAAAATGCCGGAATCACACCAAAAATAGTTTGGAAAGAGGTCACGAGGCCCGAGCCCACAAGTTTAAAAAAATGAGCCAGGCCAGTCGTGGACGAGGCATTGAAAATTGTTTGGATCAAAGCTCCAAAATGCAGGGGGAGGTCAGTATTCAAAAGCGCCTGTACCTCAGTGCGCGTATTTGCTACGTGAAGGACAAATGTTTCCCGGGAGGAAGTCAATGGCACCTCCTTTTGGGACAATAGCGCTCTTATTCTGCTCATCTTGTTGAACTCTGCTTTCAAGGTTGGAATCGAAGGCCAGATGGAAGCATCTAGCCTCCCATGCGGGGGAGGAAACAGAACGTTATTGCAGCAGACAACCCTCTGTGATACAGTTACTTTATACGGGATCCCTACTAACATCCCGCAGCAAGCTTCATTGTTTAAAATTAAATAACTACCGTTTGCAAGCAGCGTGAAAGATGGCGTAATCACTGGTACCGGGATACCTTTGAGGACGCAGGCCAAATTCGGAGCGTGTACATTACAAGCTCCGTGCAACTGAATGTGCCTACATACAACAGAATGATCAGGTGACGTTGTACATTCTTCACCCTTCAGATAAACCTCAGTACCGTCCCTTGTACATCTATACGTAAAGGGGAGGGACCAGACTTCATGTATGAAAGCGGTACCCAGCTGTTCATATCTACCCAGAGCATAGTGTTTCATATAAGAGGTAAACTTAAAAAGTGCGAACGGGAGAGTTATCAATCCGTGTAAGAGCCACACTGCGGAATCTACTTCCGCTACAGAGAAAGGTAACGGCTCCAATTTTTCAATATGTAGCAAGGAATATGTAGCATCCTTCATGGACATGAACTGCTGTTTGTCAGTAAGGTTAAAGGGAAGAAATAACGATGTTGTATTCAGATAGTCCCAAGGGACCTTCCCTGCCTTCAATGTTTGTAATGTCCATGCAAACTGCATAACAGAACGCAACTGGTTTTGACCATGATACAACACAGACATATCATCCTGCACAATATCCACAATTGAAGAAACAATATTATCTAATGTATAAATGCGAGAAGAAAGAGTGGGAATAGTAATTTTTACCCCTCCACTATCCAAAATGTTCCCTACTGTTGCACTCACTGGAGTGGGAATAGTAATTTTTACCCCTCAGCTATCCAGCACTTTCCCTACTGTTGCACCCACTGGAGTGGGAATAGCATTTTTTTACCCCTCTGCTATCCAATACTTTCCCTATTGCACTCACTAGAGTAAGAATAGTAAATTTAATTATTCCGCTATCCAACATTTTCCTTACTGTTGTATTTATTGTATTGCTAAATGTATGTTTTAATTTTATGGCAAGACAGGAGGTTATCATTATGCATTATTACTTTTATTCGCCACCTCTGCAGCACTTTAAAGAACTCAGAACATAGTCAAACAACAAAACTCCAAAATAGAACTCCAAAGTCCCATCTGATCCTGACGTCTGCGATCTTCTCCCTCTTTTGTTTGCTGCTTCTGGAGCAGATAAGTATTCTTTTTGGAGGTTTAAAAAATGTTTAAATATATGGATATATTTGTTAAAATAGAAGTTAGATAAGTTTACATATCCAATTTATGGACATTTATTAAGTTATGTTGTGTTTATTATTAAACTTAAGTTGGTATTGAAAAATATTATAAACATTTTAATTTGGGAGTAAATGATATTTAAAATAATTAAGAAGTTTAGCACTTTGAGTCTTCTATCGTGGAGAAATGAATCTTTGGCTTGGGATTTGTGAATAATTAATTTTAAACATTATCGTTACTTGCGCGAGGGAGAGTATCCTCGGGTTAGGCGACGCAAGCAGGTAAGAATCAATGAAGGAAGAGCGCTAGGTGGCGCCGGACCAGCATGGCCGCCTTGCGGTGAAGCTCCGGGCGCCGGACCCCACAAATCCTTCCTGATCCGACCTGAGCTGCCCTGGCCGGTTCCCTCTGAGCGCATCGGAGTGCGGAGCTGTCCCGCTATCCCTGGCTCAAATTTGGAGCGCCTCTGCCCCCTCGGGGCTAGTCCCGGCGTCTCGGTAGCGGGCCGGCAGGAGGAGGCAGCGGTCCCGGTGCTGTGGCGCGGGCGGGCTGCTACTCGAGCCCGCGGCGCCCACGAGGTGTGTTGGCCTGAGTTTGCCGGCGGCTGAGAGGAGGTGTCTCTGCGGCCGTTACGGCCCCCCCCCCCCCCGAGAGAGAGAAAGAAGGGCTCCTGCCTGGTGTCCGCCTGTGGAGGTTGTGGAGGTGTGGAGCTGGCCCCGTGGGGGCGATTTGTGCCGAGGAACAGGCGGTGAGTACGGTGGTGGGAAGACATCGGCGGGGCTACCGGAGCTGTTGTGGGGGCCGGGAGCGGTGGAGACACCCCCCCCCCATCGGGCCGGGTGTCGACGGTCGGGGGCCGGCTCCCCTCCTTTCCTCCCCCCGCCTGCGTCGCTGGCTCTGGATCTGGTCTTCCACGGCCGGCTGGGGACATTTGGATGGTGCGGAGCCGCCTTTGAAGATCGGGCCGCGGGCCGGCGGTCAAGGGGTGTGTGGCTTCCCTTCCCCCCACCCCCCTCGTGGCTACAAAGTTGGCTGTGTTTGGGGCGAAGCTATCGGGACCCCCAGGGGGGGAGGTCCGAACTGAACTGGAGCCCATGGTCTTGGGCTGAACACAGGCCGTGGTGGCGAGGGGCCCACCGGGAGAGGTCAGTAGCGTGGGTGAGCGCCTTCACTTGTGTCCTGGAGGCCTTTCAAGTGCAGGAGTGTCGATACGGGGCGTTCGAGCCCCGGGTCCTCGATTTGAGCTGTGAGGCCTAGCCTTGGCTGTGGTGTACGGCGGATGGCGGCATACCTCCATGGATATCGGCGGGCGACGGATCGGTGAGGGACTCCAGGAGATAACCGGCTGCCATATCGGGCAGCACGCTGGGAAATGACCTGCGGTGCTAGTGGCGACTGGCCTTCTGGCTAAGTGGGATGCCCTAACCGTGTCTCCTCCCTCCTGCCTTTCGCCTCCCCGGCCCTCGTGGAAGCACTGGGGGAGCCCACATTGCTCATCAACTGGTCTCGACGTCCCCATTGCCCGAGGTGCCACCACCATGGGTAAGGACAAGGCATCCAAGCCGACGCCCACAGCCACCCAAACCAGGATGGACCAATTCACAACCCCTGAGAGGGGGACGGGCCCTACCGAGGAGGCGGCTCCGGCCCCTACCACGGACCTTGCTGCCATCCTGCAGGCCATCAATTCGTCCCGCTCCTCCCTGGAGGGTATGGTGGGGGATGTCAGGGTCGCTGTTGCCCTTCTCCGGCAGGACTTGCGTAACGCCACCACCCGCATCTCTGAAGCCGAATCGAGATTATCAACCGCTGAGGATGATATCCGCCAGCTGCAGGACCAGGTACGAGAACTGACTACCCATTCTAAGGAACTGCACCGCCGGGTTGAGGATGCAGAAAATCGAGCCCGGCGTAGTAACCTCTGCCTGGTGGATTCCCGGAGGGGGCGGAATCGGGACGCGCAGACGACTTTTTGGAGCGCTGGTTTAAATCCTGGATGCCGGCGGACAGCCTGTCTGCCTCGTTCGGGGTGGAGAGGGCCCATCGTTCCCTGGCTCCCAGGCCTCCGGGAGCGCCCCCCCCGTCCCTTCATCCTAAAGATCCTTAATTTCCGGGACAGACGCGATTCTACGCGAAGCCAGGCACACAGAAACTCTCAAGTATCAAAATCACACTATAATGGTTTTCCCGGACTACACCCGAGAGGTCCAAGAGCTACGGCGATCCTATACTGAGGTGAAGCAGAAGATGCGATCCCTGGGCCTCCAATACCAGCTTCCGTTCCCGGCCCGCCTTCGAGTCATCTTTCAGCATAAGGCAATATTTTTTGACACACCACGAGCGGCCTGGACCTGGCTAACGGAGGAACGTCCCTTACATCGCTCTGGACAAGGATCATCAGCGGGTGGACGAGGGGGGTGGGAGATGCCCCGGTCGTCAAGAACCCGTCGACGGCGACGCACGCTGCCCCGGAGGCGCGCAGAGGGAGAGGTGGTCGTCACGCGCTCCATGGGGCGGCCGCGCCGGGTTTCTGGGGCCTCTTCTGCCTCCTCAGCTGCACCTACAAGTCCCCCGGCTGCCGGGCGGCGGGCCGTGTCACCCCGGTGGGCGGGTTCCGCAACCCGGCCTGTAGTGCAAATGGACACCTCGGACCTTTCCCGCAGCCCTATCATTTGACTTCCTTCTTCTGTCTGTGTTTTTGTCGGGAAGGGGGATTGGGATTTGCCTACCAAGCTGAAGGTACTCGAAACCGGGCCGCAGTGCTCCGCTATACTCGTTGCTCTCGGCCAGGGCAGGTGAATCAGGCTTGTTCTGATCTATTAAGGGGTCCACTCGTGCTCAGGTCCGAGCGTTCTAGCTTGGTTGTTGTTACACTTCGTTAGGGCGACAGATGCTTCTGTTTTCGAAGTATAGGGTGGGGGGTAGGGGGTTGGGGTTGGTTTGGGGTTGTTTCTTCCTCCTAGGGAGGGTTTTGTTGGTGGAGGGTAAACTCCTCTCTGTTGTTGTTCCATGGCATCATGTAACCTTTGACCTGATCTCCTGTCCGATTTCCCGATGTCCCTCCTTTCGGGGTGCTCGCGTGCCCGCGCCCCCCTCGGCCCCTGCCTCTGACTATACCCATGGCTGACACACCCGTTCCTAAGGTCACCATGCGCGTATTGTCCTGGAATGTAAATGGTCTTTTGGAACGTTTTAAACGCATGGCAGTCCTTAAATATGCACAGCGTGCGGAGATCGACGTGCTCCTCCTTCAGGAGACCCACCTTCTTGGCATTAAATGTCCCTTTCTCGCCCGTTACGGATACAATAGGGTGTGGCACTCAGGTTTTGCTAGGGGCTGCCGGGTGGTGGCTATCCTGCTTAGACGGTCCTTTCCCTTTGTACTGGCTCAGGTGCATCTAGACTCCCAGGGAATGGCTGTCGCGGTTTGTGGCACTCTCGAGGGGCGACCACTCACCTTGCTGTCCCTCTATGCGGCACCGTCCCTATTGCAGGCTGCCCTTTCCTACACCACAGATCTACTTCCAACACTTCCGGCGGGCTCGCTCGTTCTAGGAGGAGATTTTAATGCTGTTTACACGCGCCATCTGGACTCGACAGGTCCGATCTCCCTTGCCAGAGCCGCTCGCGCGAAGCAGCTGTCGAATTGGGCCGAAATCCAGGGCCTGTGCGACGTCTGGAGGGTTTGGCACCCACATGCTCGCCAATATACCCACACCTCGGCGACGCACCACTCTCACGCCCGGATCGACCTAATCTTCGTCCCGTCTACCGAATGTGCAGGGGTTCAGGATGCCCACATTCTTCCAAGGGGCCTGTCGGACCACTCGCCAGTGCTCCTCGCTCTTGGCCCACCTCCCTTTTCTGCCCACCCGATGTGGCGTCTCAATACTTGGTTCCTTCATGACAAAGTTTTTCGGAACATGGTGGGAGGTGAGATTGCTAATTATTACTTTCACAATGTGGGCTCCGTTTCCTCCTCGGCCGTCCTTTGGGAGGCCGGCAAGGCGACTATTAGGGGGGCGGCAAAGGGGCATGTGCAACAGCAGCGCCGTAGACAAATCCAGCAGCTCACGGCTTGCGAAGCGCAGGCCTTGGAGCTTGAGCGGGACCAGGAGGCGTTGAGAGATGCCACGCGGGCGCGCCGACTGGCCTTTCTGCGGGAGGAGATACGCATGCACTCTCTGGAGGCGGCGAAGACTCTTTGGCGCTCCTCGGTGGCCCAGGTTTACGGATGGGGGGATAAAAATGGTACGCTTCTCCATCGGCTGGCTACCTACCCCCGGGCAGGCCGGATCATTCCTCATTCCTGCCATCAGGGACTCCACAGGCGAGACCCACACGGTCTCCGTGGCAATGGCTCAGACCTTTGCAGATTACTACTCCCAACTATACCGGGCTTGGGCGCCGGGGATCTCCCTTGCGGAGCTGATGGGGACGAGCGGGGCGGTCCTTGGGCGGTTGGGACAGGAGGCGTGTGAGACCCTTGACTTGCCCATCACGCTGCAAGAAATTGATGAGGCGATCAGCCACCTGGCTTCCGGGAAGACCCCGGGACCAGACGGTTTCCAGCAGGAATACTATGCTCACTACCACGAGACCCTGGCCCCAAGGCTTCTGGATCTCTTTGCAGAGGTAGTGGAGAGGGGTTCGTTCCCGCAGGAAACAGACACAGCCACTATAGTCGTCCTTCCCAAGACACAACCCCCATCACAGTCCTGCTCGGATTACCGGCCGATATCCCTCATCAATACCGAGCTTAAGATATACGCCACTGTCCTCGCGCAGCGGTTGCGTCCGCTCCTTGTCTCACTGGTCCACCCGGACCAATGTGGATTTATGCCAAACCGAGGGACCAGACACTGCCTGCGGTGCTTGCATCTCGCCCTGTCCCACCGGGAGCGCCTTTCTCCCTATCTGGCCCTTCTGCTGGTTGACTTCGAAAAGGCCTTTGACTCGGTGGGGTGGGACTATCTTGGAGAAACCATGGAACGAATGGGCTTTGGCCCCCAGTTTCGCGCCATGGTCCGTGTCCTGTACGCGGACCCGCGAGCCCGAGTGTATGGTCCCTGATAAAATTGCTCTATACGCGGACGATGTCCTTCTCTATCTCTCGGATCCGGCGGTCTCGGGGCCCCGTGTCCGCCAGATTCTTCACCGGTTTGGTCAGGCATCTGGTCTTCATCTAAGCCCCAGGAAATCTGTACGGGTCCCGCTGCACCCGTCTAGGGAGTGTTTCGACTGGTAGTCTGATATTCCCCTCCGGAGGCTCTCCTTTAAATATTTGGGGATCTGGGTCCCACTTCGTCCGGAGCTCTGCTGGGCTCTCAATGTGGCCCCCGTGGTCAATAAGACCAGATCAGACATGGTTAGGTGGCAGTCGCTCCCGTTGAACCCATTGGGGAGGATTGCACTTTACAAGATGATGATCCTTCCCAAGTTCCTATATATGCTACAGAACACGCCCTGCTCCTTCTCCCGCCCTTGGTTCCGGGACCTGGATAAGATGGTGACTAAATTTCTCTGGGGTGGCGGCAGACCCCGTCTTGCCTTGGACCGCTGCCGGGTTCCTTCATATGATGGAGGCCTGAGCATGACTAATCTTTACTTGTACTATCTTGCCACTCAGCTGCTGGTGGTTCATGACTGGTTCCCAGGCGGGTGGGATGATCCGGCTTATAGGCTCGAGGTGCAGCTCGCCGGGTTCTCATCTATTCAGAACATGCTCTATGGGGCGACGATCCCTCAGTCGCTTCCGGATGTTGTGCGGTCCCCCTTTTTTGCGTGGCGCACCGCCTTGCGGCATACCCGTTGGTCGGGGACAGTGACCCTGGTCACACCCCTTTGGCATGGTACTTGGATGCGGGAGGTGGCGGGGCTTGCAGGATTTCGAGCATGGGATCTTCTTGGGATCTCCTGCTTGGGTGATGTCTGGCGGGGGGCCACATGTGTTCCTTCCAGGAGCTCCAGAACCGGTTCTCTTTACACTCTTCGCAATTCTATAAATATCTCCAACTGCGCCACGCAGTCCAATCTCACGTCCCTCTAGACTCCAGGATACCCGACCATAGTCCGCCCGAGGCCCAGGTGATGCTGGGGTGTCTTGGGAGGGGAGGAATATCCCGTATTTATAGGTCCCTGGTCACCAACACCCCGGTGGATTGGAACGGATTGAGGCAGCGGTGGGAGACCTGGGTGGGTCCTCTGGATGAAGCTGATTGGAGGGACGCCCTTATGGCACCCAGGACGATTACCACTTCAGCTAGATTGCGGCTCATCCAGCTATACTAAATTGTTGCAGGGATTCTGCTTATACACAGAACTATGCGTAGAACCCCAGGACCTCAGTGAGTTGTGGTGTACCAGAAACTCACCTCAGAACCCAGAACCCAGTATCCGGCTAACATAAGTGTCCCATTCGTTATCCGAGATTTAGCTCGGCGGTCCCAATGAAAAGACAACCCAGAACAAGCGACTCAGTACATACTCAGGAATGGTGGGAATCGGAAATACCTGTTCGTATATTATTCTCACATCAGTCCACAAGAATCAACAGAGACACGGTGAAAATAAAAGGAGTTTATTTTTATAGACCACGTGTCCTAAGATGCAGTACTTTGGCTAATACAAGCAGACAAATGATTAAAATCAAAACCATCAACATCGTTACAATTCCATAGAATATAAAAGGGGTGATCATGTTATAATGACAGTGGATACTACCACCTTCCCTTTACTAAGAAGCTAATATTATTATTAGACTAATAGAAGGTCTCTTAGGCTTGAATAGGGGACCCCATACCTCAAAGATCAGCTTAGTGAAATCACATCACAGGAGCATCAGGAGTCTTCTCGCAGGAAGGCTCGTCTTCGGTCTGAATAATAAACATGATGTCTGTGATATTAAAAGCACCAACTTTCAGGTATGTGCAGCTGCTCGTGTGTTATGACTAAATAGTGGGTCGATCAACCTAGAGTGGAAAACATGCATTGTCTAACAACTCAGACTGTTTGTCACATCGTGTGCAGACCAAGGTCGCTGCGCAGAGCTCGGGATGGTAACAACAGATTGCTCTCGTGTGAGGCAAAACTCGAGTCAGAGTTTAAGCAATAACATGTGAACGCAGTGTCGTGTGCAAAAGCAGCAAGATGGCTTTCTAACTTCTAACGTGGTTATGCTAACTTAACAATGTATGTACGTATTAAGGGAGTCCTAACTACAAAATTTCCACGCCGCGTATCTGACCCCGGAATGCCTATATCGTGCGGGCCTCTGTCAGGACGCTTCATGCGCTCGGTGCGGGGTAGATCCGGCGGACTTCTTTCACATGGTCTGGTCTTGCTCACGCCTGGGGAGATGCTGGGCCGAGATTGAAGTCGAATTAACTGAGGTTCTAGGATGGGAGGTCCCCCATGACCCTAAGCTGGCTCTGCTGGGAATAACGGATGGGTTGGACGGATCCCGTAACGAAAAATATTCCCTAACTACTGCTCTGGTGGTGGCTAAAAGAGATATTGCAGCCGCATGGAAGCAGATTGACCCACCCAAAGGTGCTACATGGAGAAGAGGGGTGGAGTGGTGTGCCGCACAGGAACGGACGTTGTACGCTGCCCGGGGCTGCCCCAAAAAGTTTCGCAGAGTATGATTGTCAATGCTTCCGTGATAGGTTTTATTGATGCCAAGTTAATCAGATTGTTGTATGTCCTCCTTGATTTTGCTCTCTATAAAGAAAATAAAAATGTGTTTATAAAAAAAAAAGAATCAATGAAGAAGGAAGATCCATTTCAAGGAGAGCGCGAGCGTTAGATGCTCTGCATATGCTCTGCATATGGCGGCCATTTCATTTAAATAGAAAGGGGCTTGTGCGCATGTGCGTGCGTGCATCCGAGCACACGTACCGCCGCGAAGCGGGGATCTTTTTAATAATAATGGGAAATCATCGAAGAGGTTAATATTGAGAAAATATTTATTACGAAAATAAATAAAGATAATTACATGTGCAGAAAACGAATAAAATCTTTTTATTAGAGAAAACGAAAGGAGGTGAAGATTTAGCGGACACTTCGTTGTTTCTTGTTTGCGATTGGGCCTTTTTTCAAAGGGAATTTGGGGTTGTTGTTTCAAGGTTGTGAAGTGTCTGGGGAGCGTTGCCTAGCAACGGTTAACTGAAGAAATTATCGGAGGAAGAGATTTCTGTCAGCTGTTTAGTACTGATTCAGATTATTTATATCAGGAGAAAATAAGAAAAGGAGAATGTCAGGGGAAGAAACTTCAGGTGAATCAGGAAGTATTTTGTCAGATGAAATTAGGAAGTTGGTGAAGGAGGCGGTAGGAGCAGCTTTATCAGGTGTTAAGAGACATCATATGAATGATGATGAGGATTTTTTCTCAATGGATGAGGAAGGTAATGTGATTGAAGTAAAAGGAAAATGTAAGGAAAAGAGGAGGCATCTTGAAGACGGTGCAGGAGGAAGAGGAGTCCAAAGCGGCTCAAAAAGAAAAAATGTTCAGGTTAACATAAGAGATGGGCAGGATTTTTCTGCAGATAAGAGTGACATTGATGAATATGTTTTGGATTTCAATTACAACGAGGATGAGATGAATTATAAAGTGATTCATCAAGTAAAATAAATGAAAAAAAGGTTATTGATCCTTTTGGAAAAAAGCAGTTAGTCAGTCAGTCAAAAAGCTTTTAATATCGGTAAAAAACCATAAAAAGACATAAATACAAATTTGCAATAAAAAAAAGAGCACAATTAGAGCTAAAAACATGTATATTTAAAAGAATCATACTTTGTAGTCCTAACACATGAGAGATTCATATCGAAGATGGAGGAGGATCATAGGATTTCATTAGATACATTAAAAATGCACAGCGCTCCTAAAGGGCAATCCCAAACTATGAAATATATAGACAACATGAGTTACAGTGTTTGAGCTACTGCAGAAACAGTAGTTTGAGGACTTTCAGATTTTAATTTTTTGCACCTCGAGTACCACATAGACAAAAGAAATCTAGCAGTCGCAAACACTATTAGGGGGGTGGTATCATATTTGAGAAATCTAAATGCCTCCCTATAGTCCTTAAGCCCCCTGGACTTGCAGAGTCGAATGATCCATTTGGCTCTTGCCTTACCATAGAAGGGGCAAATCTGTCTCTCTGCTACACGCACAACCTGGGCAGGAACTCGTGGAATGTAATGCATTTGACCACTTATATGTTACGTCCCTAAGAGGCAATGAACCATATCTAAACTGTATATATAATTTCTTGGCCAAGGGAGGCAGGATATCATCCAAGAATTTCTCAAAAAAAGGATGGGCTTTGATATTCAAAAAGGTATCAGCCAGCCTACCCGTGGAAGAATTTGTTATTATATATTCCATGCGGTAGCTGTGCTCAGAGATTTTTTGGAGTCCAGGGCACAGGTCTCCTCAGGGGACGACCACATATCCCCCCTACCTAAAACATGACAAAGTTGCTTGATGTGATTTAGCCATTGAATTTTCCCCTTGCTCCCCCGGGACATAAGATCCCCTAAATCCTCCCTGTAGCTGGAGAGCTCAGGGGTCGACCATAAGCCCCTCCTCCGGGTCGCCCCTGGGGAAGCTGGTACATGGAGTTCTTGAGTGGTTCACCCCAGTGGGTGCAAGTAAGTACTTGTTGAACTGATGATCTCAAGACCCGATACATGTCCCGGGTTTTAGAATATCGCCCGAGACATGGCTCGGGTTTCGGGATAACTTCCCTCATCAGTAGAGAAAATAGTTAGGGGTGGAAGAGAGGGCCGCCAAACAACCGTCAAAGGCCTCAGTGCCCGCGCAGGCACGTAGGTGCGTCGTCCAGGAGCTCGTCAGCTCAAAGCTCGAGGGAGCCATTTTTATAAACCATCGCAATGGACCGCACACCGCTAGCCCCTCCTCCGGGTCGCCCCTGGGGAAGCTGGTACATGGAGTTCTTGAGTGGTTCACCCCAGTGGGTGCAAGTAAGTACTTGTTGAACTGATGAGCTTCGTGGGCAGCACCCCGGCAGGGGTAAGGGCTTCTATGCCCCGGGGCTCAGTTTGGGGGTGTCGTCTTAGCACCCAGAGCTCCCCTGTGCCCAGCGGAGGGCATGCGTGCCAGCTACAGGCAGGACAGGCCAGAGGGGCAGGCCACACGACGGTGGTGACTTGGTGAAGGGTGGGGGGATCCCAGGTGGGGCCAGGGAGCGCAGGGGTGTCTCAGCGCTGGTACCTGGTTGAACCCCCAGCAGTTCTGTGGTGAAGTTCCGAGGTCTTCTTTGGCGCTTGCTGGTTCCTGCGCCCTTAGGACTTAGTTCCTGGGAGGAGGGGGGGGGGGGGGGGGGGGGGGGTTGATTGAGTTGGTGACTGAAGAGTTTTTAGTCAGGCTTTGCAGGTCGTCCCTGGGTTCCCCTCCCGCTGGGCCAGATCAGTGGGCTTGTTCAGGGTCCCTCACGCAACTTAGAAGGCAGCACCTAAGCCCTGTCACTTCCAGTGGTATAGGTCCCTGACTAGGCCCTACCGCCTAAATCTCCTACGTAGGTTCCCCCAGGTCAGCGTCGCCCCAACTAACTGAAAAGTTTCCCTCCTTTCCTTAAGTATCCCCAGGTCAGGTGACCACTCTCTAAGGCGGCAAAAGCAGACCCCACCCTTATTCTTGAAGGTTCCAGCAGGTTCCAGGAGCTTCCCTACTCTAGCTATGGGAGAAAAAGGCGGTCTGGTGTTGCAACAATGTTGTAGGGTCCCAGCCAGCTCCTGGCAACTAAGGTGCCACTAAAAAGACCACTCCGCAGTAGCAGGGGCCTGTGGCAGCCATGTTGGGAGAAGAGAGCACCTGCACCTTAGCATTGATTAGCAATGGGAAGGCGCTCGGAAACCTAAGGCCAATGAAAAAGAGTGTGGAAAAAATGAGGCAAGGGCAAAAACTCAGGGAAAGACCACCCTAGGGCTGACAGGTCTAACAACCACAACATACGGTGACGCTTCTGGGGGTAACTGGGGGCAGGGAGGAGATTTGGGTGTACCGTTTGCATCAGATTTCCGGGGAAGATTGTGTAGAGGCCTACCCGATTCTAGGCTCTGAGTACCGGGAATTTTTGAAATAATAGATGGACCAGACTGATTCTCCCCCGATACGGCTGAAGACAGTTTGGAGCCAGTAGATTGACCAAAACCAGTCGGAACTACCAAGGGGTTCGGCATATTTTGAGAAGCCGAGACATGCGTACAGATGTCAGGGCAAATACTTGCACCTTGAGTTGGACCTTTGAAGGCAGACTTGGTTGCTCCTTCAGCCCCTACAATAACAGGATTCCCCGTTGGAGGGCTAGACTGAGATCTCCCTGGGCCTTTATTGTTTATCAATGAGGCTAATCTATCAATCCTGGAAGTCAAAGATTGAAAATGGGTGGTAATAAGGTGTTCTAAATGTGACTAAAGATCAATTATCAGATGGGTAGCCCAAACAGGAGGACCTATAATAGAAGATGGAGGGCCCGGGTCGGACTGCACATAAACAGGTGTTGATGCTGTTCTCTTAGCCGATTTTTTAACCCGTTTTACATTTTTTTAGTTCTAGCATGGGGTTTAAAGGGCTTTGTACATGCCGACGGAGAAGAAGATGGAGCAACCTCTATTAAAAGATTTTCATCAGGCTCAGTCTGAGCACAAGGTAGATCAGAAAAAGAGGGCATGTGAAAAGACATAAATTCAGCGGGGTTAGCTGTGGCTACAGAGCTATTGCCCACAGATGTAAAAAGGGGCATAGCGGGGGTAATTGAAAGACGCATGTCAGTATTTTCTATGGCTGTTGCCACTACCCCTATTGTTTTTTGTAGCATTTTGTCAATGGCTGTAAGGGTCGGGAGCGGTTGGGTCGTTGCTGCTAATTGTCTAGTCATTGGGCGGGCAGCAGAGGGCTTACTATTTTTGCCCTTGCTGCTCATTGTAAATGGTTAAACAAAACTATCTATGAATGATGATAAAATCTCATACACAGATTGAACTGATCAATTGAGATAAGCAGAATAAACAATAATAACAAAATATGGCCCCACAGGGGCACTTCTCATAATGATAAACAAGTATCAGGGCAAGAATTCACTGGTTACAATGTATTATGGAAATTACCACAAATGTCGGGGGTCCATAGCTCGTTTAGTCTCTACCATCAATTCCAAGAGGGGTGCCCCAGCCCAGCCTCCTGCAGCCCCTGACGGCCACAGACGGACCCGCCCTTGTCCCGGGCTTCTCCCGGCGCGTCCCGCGGGTCGAGGATCCAAACAGTCCTTTATGCGCCTCCTGGCGCTTACGGATGGCGTTTGCAGCATCCTCGCCGCAGTCAGGGTTGATGGGAGATGTAGTCCCAGTGTGGCGGAGCCAAGCCCGGCCAAGGAAAGCGGTGGAGCAAAGCCCGGCCCGGAGTTCAACCCCAAGCAGGAAGCAGCTGCAGGTAAGCCAGGGATCACAGGTGGAGACTCGGCGGAGTCAAACCCGGCCAAGCAGAGCTGCGATGCAGAGCCCGGCCAGCGGTTCAGCCCCCAGCAAGATAGAAGGATCAGGCAACAAAGGGGGAGCCTGTACCCGCGAAACTGTCCTTGAATTGGTGTAATTCGCAACGCGCTGAGCCGCAACTTGCGCTGCCTCGTAAGTAAGTAAGCAGCAATCGAGGCAAGCGAGGCACACAACTCAGTCCAATCCGAAAAAAGCTCTTTGATCCAGAGGATGTTAGACATCCAAGGGGGTCAGAATGGTGGCCGATGAAACATGTTTCAGATTATATTCAATATTGGATAAGAAGGCCTTTGGAAAGAAGTGAAAGGAACATTATGAGGGCGGAATGTTCTCGTTCGGTGATTGGCGAAAAAGATGCCTTACCACCAAATTTAGACCCAGAGATTATAACATATATGTTCAAGTTGGGGAGAGATCCGAGAAAGGGATTGGAAAAGACCTTGAAACAGTGTGAAAATAAAATTTTAGATACTTTAGGACCTCTCGCAAGAATGTTTGATTTGGTGGAGGAAGCATATTTAAAAGGAAAAGATTTAGATATTGTTTTGTTGAGAGGTTGGTGCCAAAGGGCAATTTGTTTCCGAGGAAATGCAAATGCGGGACTAATTGAAGAAAAAAGGCTGTGCTGTTCAAAATCAGTCCAAAGTTAGGTGATTTTGCTAAGAAAGACACATGTGAAAGTCCAAATGGATTATTATTTGGAGATGGTGCAGTTAAAGAGTTAGGAAAATATGTGAATACGTTTACATCTCTGAACAGAGTGCAGACAAATATGAGGAAAGTTTTAAGTGGAGGTGCTTCAAAGAGTTTTTGATGGCAGGGCTGGAAGTAAGGGCAACCTTCCGGCCAAAGTTACTATAGGTCCCAATACAGTCATTCAAGAGGAGGCAAAGGACAGCAATATCAGTACAGCTTCTACCCTTAAAGAGGAAGAGGTTATCGTTCAATGGGATCTAGAGGAAGAGGTCAGTCCTCAAATCAAAGTGCAGGTAAGTTCGAATACGAGGATTTGTACTGGTTCTTTCCACGAAAAGGTGGGAGGAAGATTGAAAGGTTTTGTAGAAAAATGGAAAGAAATAACGAGGGATCCTTGGGTTCTGGGAGCTGTGTCAGGATTCAAGATAGAATTCACCAATGTTCCCTTTCAGTCAAAAGAGCCAAGAGAATTGTTTTTCAAAGAGAATCAGGAGAAAATAGTGTTAGAAGAAATTGAAAGTATGTTAAGGAAAGGGGCGATTGTGGAAGTTGGAGAAGAAGAGATAGGCTTTGTAAGTACTTTATTTCTGGTGGAAAAAAAGGAGAAAGGTTGGAGACCAGTAATCAATTTGAGGAGTCTGAATCGTTTCGTGGTTTACAGGCACTTCAAGATGGAGGGAATCCATCTGTTAAGGGATTTGTTACAGCATCTAGATTGGATGGTGAAACTAGATCTAAAAGATGCGTATTTCTCAATTCCGATGTGTATCAAGAGTCAGAAGTATCTCCAGTTCAGGTGGAAAGGACAGATTTACCAGTTTGTATGTTTGCCATTCGGTCTCTCGTCCGCACCTTGGTGTTTTACAAAAGTGATGAGAGCAGTGGTAGGTTTTTTGAAAGAAAGAGGGATCAGGATGATTGTTTATTTGGACGATCTATTGATCATGAATCAAGATATGACAGAATTGAGGAAGCATTTGGGGATGGTTATGGATCTCTTGGAGTCATTGGGCTTCATAAGAAATTTAGAGAAATCTGTGAGGATTCCTTCTCAGTCAATAGAATTTCTGGGTTTTGTAGTGGATACGGTCAATTGTATCTTATTACTACCGGAGAACAAGATAAAGAAAATTCACAAATAAATGAAATCCTTATTGAGGAAGTATTTGGTAAGTTTGAGAGAAATTGCAAGGGTCATAGGTCTTTTGTCATCGTCTTTTCAGGCTGTGTTTCCAGGCCCTTTACATTACAGGGCTTTACAACGTTTGAAGTCCTCGGGTTTGGCCAGAGGTTTATGGTACGGAGATCGTGTACAATTGTCAGAGGAGGCGAAGACAGAATTGAATTGGTGGATGGAGAATTTGACTGCTTGGAATGGTCGGGCGATCTTTGGATTGAGGCCAGATTTTGTTTTGGAGACAGATGCAAGCACTCTTGGATGGGGGGCTACTTGTAAACAGGTGGAGTTTGGAATTTAAAGGAAAAGAGGGAGCATATAAATGATTTAGAAATGCGAGCGGGACAATTTGCTTTGCAAAATTTTAGGAGTTTGTTCCGAGGCAACTCTGCTCTCTTAAAGATGGACAATATTACCGCTGTAACTTATATAAACAAACTAGGCGGGAGCAGATTAAAGAAATTGATGGAGGTCACACAGGAGATTTGGGATTTTTGTATGGAACACAAGATTTCCCTTCAGGCTCAATATCTTCCAGGTCAGGAAAATATAATAGCGGATTGGTATTCCAGGAACTTGGTAGATTTCAGCGACTGGATGTTGAACAGGGAAATCTTTCAGGAGATTCAGTTAATGTTTGGTCCTCTGGAGATAGATCTGTTTGCCTCCAGACTAACTTATCAGTTAAAGGAGTATTTCAGTTGGAGGACGGATCCGGGGGCGTTAGCTGTGGATGCATTCAAACAGAATTGGAAAGGGAAAAGGGGATATGCTTTTCCGCCTTTTTCTATGATTCAAAGGGTGTTGTTAGACGTGAGGAAACAAGTGGTTCAGATAGTTTTGGTAACTCCTTTTTGGACAACTCAGGTTTGGTTTCCTTCGGTTCTGGAAATGGCTGTGGAGGAACCTTTTTTGATTCAGAGTCACAATGGAATGTTAATAGGTCAAGAGGGAGGGGAACATCCTTTGGTTCAGGAGGATTTGCTCAACCTTCTAGTATGGAAGATATCAGGAGATCTTCGAGATTCTGATTTGCTCAAGGAGTCTTGGGCGCCTGGCACAAGGAAAAGATATAGAGGGGCTGGGACAGTTTGGTCACGTTGGTGCATTGGAAAGGGATTTGGATCCCGTGGAGGCTGAGGAGATGATGGTAGCGAATATTTTAGCAGAAATGTTTGAAAAGGGTCTATCTTACAGATGGATTAGTTACTTACCTGTAATCCTAGTTCTCTTCCAGGGGTATCCTCATCAAAGTCATAAGCATTAGAATATTCCCGCCCATGTGCGGGACCCCGGAAACACTATATTATATGTGCCCCACATGTGCCCCACATATATATATATATCTATCTATCTATCTATCTATCTATCTATCTATCTATCTATCTATCTATATATATATATATATATATATATATATATATATATATATATATATATATATATATATATATATATATATAAAAGCAATTGCAGCCTAATAAACACCAGAGCTGAATCATGCTGTAAGGAATTTCCACCATACATGAAAAACATGCATTAGAAACAGGAGAAACAACAACAAAATGTGTTTAGAAACTGTTTTAATGCTCAGCAATTCTCATAAATCACTGAAAGCATAGTAAGCTCCCAGGCTGCATTGCAAATAGCCAGTCTAACAAGACTGAAAAGCAAACCTGTAGCTGCATAGCAATAAACTGACACCGTGCCTTTAAGGCACTCCTGACCCCCAGCTTCCCATCATGCCTCAGGGGTGACAGTTAGGTCAGTTCTTTGCGGAGACTGAAAAAGCCATGGTACAAAGAGTTAACAATATCTTCAAAATATAACAATCCTTTGCCCGGGGAGGCGGGAGGGTTGCTTATGACTTTGATGAGGATACCCCTGGAAGAGAACTAGGATTACAGGTAAGTAACTAATCCTTCTCTTCCAGGGGATCCTCATCAATAGTCATAAGCATTAGAATAGAATAGCGAGCCTCACCTCCTCTCCCTGCGGGCAAAGGAGAATACAGAAATGTGATCAGTAAGCATAGAAAACCAAGCTCGGATAGAGCAAAAACAAGAAACTATCCAAACAGATTCCTCAAGGAGGCTTGGCCTACTTGAGCATCAGTCCTGGAATCAGATTCTAGGCAGTAGTGCCTCGTAAAGGTATGAACCGATTTCCAGGTTGCAGCCTTGCAAATCTCTGACATTGGGACGTCATGTAAGAAAGCAACTGTGGCCGCTTTCCCCCTAGTGGAATGCGCCTTAGGAGGCAACAGTAAGGTTCTTTTCGCCAGCTGGTAAGCTAAGCTAATGCAGGATACAATCCATCTCGAAATGGATCTCTTAGCGGCTGGGAAGCCTGTTCTCATGGCGCCATAATTGACAAATAACTGATCAGTCTTCCTTATGCCCTTGGTACTTTCTAAGTAGAACTTAAGCACCCTCTTGAGGTCTAAGGAATGAAGAGACCACTCGGCCGGGGTCGCTGGATTTGGGAAAAAAGATGGAAGGGAAATGGACTGATTGATATGAAAATCAGACACCACCTTAGGGAGAATAGATGGATGCGCCCTTAAAACTACTCTGCTATGGTGGAAAACAGTGTAAGGCTCATTGGTACACAGCGCTTGGATCTCGCTTACTCTGCGCGCTGATGTAATGGCTACCAGAAAAACGACCTTCCAAGACAAATGCTGCAAGGAAGCTCTGTGGATTGGCTCAAAAGGTGGGCCCATCAATTTAGATAACACCAGGTTCAACTCCCACGGAGGAGAAGGGTTTCGAACAGGGGGATAACTTTCTTCAACCCCTGTAAGAAGTCCTTGACCACCTGCATTTGGAAAAAGGAGGGCTGACTAGGTGATCTCCTGTACGCCGTAATGGCAGATAAATGCACCCTGATAGAAACATACTTTAAACCCGATCTTGCTAAGTACAGAAGGTAAGGGAGAATGACATCCTCCTGCCCCTTCGTAGGATCATGGTGATGTTCTCTACACCAAAGAAAAAACCTCTTCCACTTAAACGCATATGACGCTCTTGTGGAGGGTCTTTTCGCTGCTTTCAAAATATGCATGTAATCAGGAGGCAGTTTCAAATGTCCGTATTGCAGGACCTCAGGAGCCATGCTGTCACGTTCAGTGAGGGAAGGTTGGGATGAAGAATCCTCCCGCCCATCTTGGTCAGCAGGTCCGGCCTGCAAGGTAGTCTCCTGTGTGGAAGTACCGACAGATGAAGAAGGTCCAGGTACCACCACTGCCGTGGCCAGTCTGGAGCTATCAGAATCATCGTCATGCTGGATCTGAGTAGCTTGGACACCACCTTCGGGATCAGGGGCAGAGGAGGAAAGGCGTAGGCAAATGTCCCTGACCAGTCCATCAAAAGCGCATTCCCCCTTGTCCCTGGACGGTGGAATCTGGACGCGAAGGCGTGGCATTTTGTGTTTTCGTCGTCTGCGAATAGATCTATTTCCGGACGACCCCACCGATGGAAAAGGTCCGCCACCACCTCGTCGTGTAGCACCCAGTCTGGCTGATCTTCGAAGTGCCTGCTGAGTGCGTCTGCCTTGATATTTATCTCTCCTGGAAGGTGTACTGCCACCACCGAGAGGTTCCGGGCAAGAAGCCAGTGCCAGATTGCCTGTGACTCCAGGGAAAGAGGACGCGACCGAGTTCCACCCTGTTTTTTTAGGTAAAACATGGTCGTCGTGTTGTCGGTCTGGACCAGGACCGAATCGGACTCGATTGCCGGTAGGAAAGCTTTCAGAGCAAGGTGGACTGCTCGTAGCTCCAGCATATTAATGTGGTAGGTCTGTTCCTTCGCCGACCACCGTCCTTGTATCTGAAGGCACCCCATGTGTGCCCCCCAGCCTTGCAGAGACGCATCTGTAACCACCGATTGCACTGGAGGTGGCCGGTGAAAAGGGACTCCCACCATCAGATTCCACTGCTGAGTCCACCATGTGAGGGAGGATCTCGCGCCTAGGAGAGACATATCTGATCTTCCCAGCGACCTGTTGACTGATCCCACTGGTCCTCCAGAATCTGCTGCAAAGGCCATATCCTCAGCCTGGCATTGGGAATGAGAAAGTTGCAGGACGCCATGGATCCTAACAGGGATGCCACCTGCCGGACTGTCGGATCCTGCACCTGGAGCAGAAGCCTGCACTTCTGTCTGATCGAAGACAGTCTCTCCTCCGAAGCATACGCTCTTCCCACGCTTGTGTCCAGGACGGAGCCGAGGTAGTGGATGGTCTGGGTGGGCTGCTGCACTGACTTCTCCATGTTGACATGAAGGCCGAGATCGTGCAACTGTTGTAGACAGATCTGGAAGTCGTGCCTCACCTGCAGCGGGGATGGACCTTTCAGCAGCCAGTCGTCTAAGTATGGATAGACGAAGAGACCTTTTCTGTGAAGAAAAGCTGCCACCACTGCCATGCATTTGGTGAAGACTCGCGGAGCCGACTTGAGTCCAGAGGGCAGGACCTTGTATTGATAATGTTTGTGGCCGACCACAAACCGTAGGTACTTGCGATGACGTTTTGCAATGGAAATGTGGAAGTACGCATCTTGGAGGTCCACCGAACACATCCAATACCCTACTTGCAGATGTGGACATATTTGGTGAAGGGCCAACATGCGAAACTTCTCCTTCACTGTGACCTAGTTCAGAAGTCGAAGGTCCAGGATCGGTCAAAACTTGTGCTCCTGATCTTTTTTGGGGACAAGAAAGTACCTGGAGTAAACTCCTTTTCCTCTTAGAGAGGGCGGAACCTCTTCTATAGCCTGCTTTTGAAGAAGAGCCCTCATCTCCTTTTGAAGTAGCTTTAACTGGTGAGGACGAGACTTTTTCGGTGGTATGTCCTTTGGAAGCGCATGGAAACGTAGCGCGTATCCATTGCTCAGTATATTCAGCACCCAGTGATCTTTTGTGATGCTGTCCCACTCTGCCAGATGTTGTGAACCACTTCCTCCCACTGGATTGGGCAACGGCGGCAGAGGAAGCCACTGCTCATGACTTCCCTCCCGCTCTCGCCGTGATAGAGGACTGCTGCTGGTGACCCCCTCTACCTCTGTTGGACTTTCCTCCCCGAAACTGGGACTTCCCCTGGTTCTTGTTCTGGGACCACTGAGGGGTTTGAACCCTCTGTTGAGGGCCCTTGCGCTGGTTGGAGTTGTAGCAGCGTTTAAATTCCTTCTTTTTCTCCAACCCAACCGCCTTGAGGGTGTCCATCTCGGTCTTCATTCTATTCATCTCTTCATCTGCGTGTGTGCCGAAGAGAGAAGAGCCAGAGAATGGGAGGTTCAAGATCCTCTGCTGCGCATCTGGTTTTAGTCCTGTCAATCTCAACCAGGACGATCTCCTGGCGCATATTCCATGCGCGTAAGAGTGCGCTGATAGCACCGCACCATCTGCCGCTGTGCTAATCATTTGATTTGCCACCAAAGATCCCTCAGTGACTATCTCGTCAAAATCCTTTTGGTCTTCCTTTGGGAGCTTGGTTTTGAACCGCTCCAAAGAGTCCCAGAGAGCTCTGTCATAACGGCCTAGCAACGCAGCCGCGCTGGAGACCTTAAGGGATGCAGCCGCAGAAGTGCAGGCTCTGCGACCCCACGAGTCCTGAGACCTGCTCTCTTTATTCGGTGGAACAGAAGAAGTGGCCGTTACAGCATGCGTCTTCTTTGCTGCCGCCACGATGACTGAGTCTGCAGGAGGGTCCGTCTTGTCGAAGACCTGATCCGAGGTAGCCAGCTTATATTTCTTTAGGATGCGAGCCGGCACCGCTTTGATGGTTGCTGGAGTTAAAAAAGTGTCCATGACTGGATCAAGGATCCCAGGAACCAATGGAAGCAATGGTCGAGATGCAGTCTTCTGATGAAGAATCTCGAAAATCACTGTCGTCGTGACTTGCGGGACAGACATCTCAATGTTGAGCTTCTGAGCACCCCTCTGCAGAACCTCATGGTATGTATTAATGTCATCTATGGGAGAGACCCTGGAAACCGGGCTGTCCGATATTGTGGGGGAATAATCCCTCTTGGAGGACCGGGTAGAGGAAGTCGAGGAAGTAGATGGTGTTTTTCTACTTCGCCAATGAGCACGGTGCCTCCCTTCTCGTGATCTGACTGCGCGTTCTTCTCGCCTGGGGAAACGCGATCTATAGTGCTGTCTCTCTGGGGACCTCTCGTGCTTATGCCTGGGAGAACTCACTCTGTCCACTTCGTCCACCAATCTCTGAAGAGGAGATCTATGAACCAGACTGGCATACTCCTGCATTCGCCTTGTCGCACCTGAGTCCTGCCAGTGACGTAAGGGCAGCTGCCATCTTGGGGACAACTGAACAGCAGAAGGGGCCTCCTTTTGTCTTGAAGGAGACTTGCAGACATGGCTAGCAGCTTCCGGAGTGGTTGACCTTGAAGAAGTCCTCTTGGAAGAGTGAGAGGACGAATGGCGCGAGGCTGACTCCGTCACCAGGACCACCGATCCATAACCAGACCTCACCGATGCCTGTCTCGACGTCGAGCGTGCCTCCCGTCTGGTCGACGTCGAACGCCGTCTCGACGGTGACCGGTGCCGATGAGAAGCAGGTGAAGAATGCTGTCTCGACGTCGAACGGTGATGTGAAGCCGACGACGGAGGGACTCTCTCTCTCGACGCCGAGCGTCGTCTAGATGACGGCGGAGATGTGTCCAATCTCGACGTCGAAGGTCTGCGAGGCGACGGTGGAGGGGTATTTTTCGCCCTCGACGCCGAACGCCGTCGAGACGACGACGGAGACCTCATCCTCGACGCCGATCGTCGCCGAGTTGACGACGGCGGAGGAGTCTTTGCTCTCGACGTCGATCGCTGATGGGACTGCGATGACAGAAGTGAGCCTGCCCTCGACGCCGAACGTCTTGCCGACGACGGCGGGGGGTCTTCGCTCCTCAACGCCGATCGTCGCCGAGTTGGCGGCGGCGGAGGGTCTCTGCTCCTCGGCGCCGATCGTCGCCGGGTTGACGACGGCGGAGGGTCTCTGCTCCTCGACGCCGATCGTCGCCGGGTTGACAACGGCGGAGAGGTCTTGTCCATCAACGCCGATCGTCGCCGGGTTGACGACGGCGGAGGATCCCGAATCTTCGACGACGTACCTTTTCTCGACGGAGATCCCGCTGTCGAAGGTCTTTTCTTAGATAAATGACCCACCTGAAGATCTTGTCTCAGCGCCGAGCCCGACGCTGAAGCAGAAGGACGCGAGGACTTGTTTCTAGAAGGCGTTCTAGACCTCTTGGAGCCCTTCCTTACCGGAGACCTTCCTCTAGATGATTTATCTGCCAGGCCATACAGGCGAATTCTTTCCCTGTCCTTTAAGGTTCTTCTGGACAGGTTCTGGCAGTGAGGGCAGGTCTTAGGATCATGATCCTCAGGTAGACAAAGAATACAGACCTCATGAGAGTCTGTTTTGGCCTTCTTTTTACCACAAGAAGGGCAAGAGTCAAAAAGAGATGGCATTTTAAGTTGTCAAAAAATGCCCAAACCTGTCAGAAAAAGACAGCTTCTTACTTCAAAAGATGAAAGACGAAGTAAGGAATAAAAGTTGTGAAAAGTGAAAAGATTTTCTGACAAAAAAGTAGAAAAGAGTGGAGCTGTGTTGCCAGGATCCTTCCTGAAGGAGCCGGAAAGAACAACTGACCTAACTGTCACCGCTGAGGCATGATGGGAAGCTGGGGGCCAGGAGTGCCCTAAAGGCACGGTGTCAGTTTATTGCTATGCAGCTACAGGTTAGCTTTTCAGTCTTGTTAGACTGGGTATTTGCAATGCAGCGTGGGATTTTCCTATGCTTTCAGTGATTTATGAGAATTTCTACTGTTTGCTGAGCATTAAAACAGTTTCTAAACAAATTTTGTTGTTGTTTCTCCTGTTTCTAATGCATGTTTTTCATGTATGGTGGAAATTCCTTACAGCATGATTCAGCTCTGGTGTTTATTAGGCTGCAATTGCTTATTTTTATATATATATGTATATATATATGGATATATATATGTGGGGCACATATAATATAGTGTTTCCGGGGTCCCGCGCATGGGCGGGAATATTCTAATGCTTATGACTATTGATGAGGATCCCCTGGAAGAGAACTATAAATTGTTATCGTTCTGCAATTTCAGCTGGGCATATTTTGATTGATGGTTTATCAATTGGTAAGAGTCCTGTTGTCTGTAGGATTATGAAGGGGATTAGATTGAAGAGGCTTCCGAAAGCGAGATATGCTTCGGTTTGGGATGTGAATCTGATATTCAAACTTTTTGAAAAGTGGCCGAGAAATAGGTATTTGGGACTGAGAGAACTATCATGGAAATTGGTGTTTTTACTTTGTGTGTTATCTATCAAAAGAGTTTCAGATGTTAAGGCTTTAGATGTAAGTAGTAGGTTTTATCAACCTCAAGGTGTTATGTTTGAACATAGAACGTTTTTTATCCAGGGTTGGATGAGTTTCCAAAGATTTGTGTGGTCAGGTGTCTAAAGGAGTATGAGAGTAGAGTAGCAGAGTTTAGAGCAGATGGGGTTGAGCAGTTGTTGATTTCTTATGTTAAACCTTTCAAGGCAGTTTCTTCTGCTACTATAGCTAGGTGGGTCAAAGCGGTTATGAAAGAAGCTGGTGTTAATCTAAGTTGTTTTTCAGCAGGTGTAATGGCAAGTAAGGCATTTGTGAGTGGGGGAAATTTGAATGACATCTTGAAAGCTGCAGATTGGTCAAATGCAGAGGTTTTTAGGAATTTTATTTTAAACCAATTGAGCATGTTGCTAAAAAAGTTTTGGCAAGCTTTGAACATGCATAATGATAGCCTCCTGTTTTGCCATAAAATGCAGATTCTCATAGATTAATTGCATAGAGAATCGTGATTTTATTAAAGACAAGGAGGCTAGCATTATTCCTCCCTCCCTCCCTCCCTATGTTTAGGGTTTGGAGGTTAAGATTATTGTATTTGGATATGTTTTGTTTATCATTTGAATATTTTTGTTTACAGGTTGATGTAGAATTATTAAATGTATATTTTAATTTTTTGTAATACTCTGTTCGTTTTGGTTACAGAAAACTGATTGTATCTGTGGAATTTATGTTTTGGTTTGGAGTTTTAATGAGAAGAAGAATTTTATATTTTAAAGAAGAAGAAACAAAAGAAGGAGAAGATGGCGGACGTCAGGATCATATGGAACTTTGGAATTCTATTCTGGAGTTTTGTTGTTTGACTATGTTCTGAGTTCTTTAAAGTGCTGCTGAGGTGGCGAATAAAAGTAATAATGCATAATGCTAGCCTCCTTGTCTTTAATAAAATCATGATTCTCTATGCAATTAATCTATGAGAATCGGCATTCTTTTTAATAGTTGAATGTTTTAATTAATTATAGATGGTAATTTTTTTATTTTAAATTATTGATATATGTATATATTTTCTTTTTATATAATTTAAAAAGTTTAAAAATTAAATAAAGATAAGTTAATAAATTATTTTAAAGTAAATATATGTACATGTATAAATTATTATGTTTGTGTGTTTATATTTTTTTTTAAATAAGTTTATTTTTTATATTTAGTTACAATATATATTACATTTAATTAATTTTGTTAAAGATTATGTTATATATTTAACATATTTGATTTTATTTATATTTTTAAATCGATATTTTTTACATCTTTATTTTTAACTTCGATATTTTTGATTCAATATTTTTGTACTTATCTGTTAGGGTACTGGAGTCGATATTTTTATATTTGATATTTTTTTCCGATATTCAGAACATCGATGTTTTTAGCATCGATGTTCTGTCAGTGAACCCTCTGTGCACACTATATCTCACTTTGGTATAGTAAATACAGAGCCAGCTTCCTACAGCGCCTATATTGGCATGTCGCACATCACTTCTGGCGCAGACGACACCAATGCAGAGCCAATTGATGGCACCTACCGGTGCACAGAGCTAGTGCTCAATATTTCTCGGATCTAGTCTGATGCCTGGGGAATATTCCAAGGTCAGGAATCTGCACCTAGAAGTCTCGATCACATACAATTGTTACAATTTGTCTGCTCCTTTGGCTCAAATTGGTATGCTGGTACTTACCTGCGTGCCTGAGGGCCAAGACGGATCTATCTAGGCCCTGGTCACAAAAACACTGAAAATATAACAATCACTCCAACAAGCATAGCTGTTCAGTGCTCATGAAATCAGTTAGGGCGCCAGCAGGTTCTGAATTATATAATGGAAACCTAAGACATTACACGAAAGACCGACCTGGCATAAAGACCACACCTGGCATATTTTCCTGTATTCTCCAAAGAAATACTGAACAGAACACAGTGTAACACATCCCAGTTTATGTGAAATACGTTTATTATGTACCTGCTTGAAATCTGTCTGCCTCACAGGAGTGGAGTCTGCACGGCCCCTATTGACGAAGTTACAATCTTGTGGGCCAATGGAAGAGAAGCTGTGGATAAAGGAGACCGATCAGACTTAATCTGGTATTCCTTTGCATTAAAACTTTCAACAGTGCCATCATCAATCAGTATAGATTACTTTGAAGAAAGCATGGGAGAATTAACCTCAACTTCCAACATTTGTATAATGAATCAGACTTGGCAGTTTAATAACACATTAGCCTTAAAAGAAAGATAAAAATGAAATCATGCAATGCCACAGCAAATTTAAAAAAGGACTGTCAGATGGAGTACATCAACATAATATCTTCTGCTTGGTTTTGAGCAAATGATTACACTAATCAATAAGAAAAGTTTAAATAACTATTTATATACTCCACCAGTACAAGTGTCCCCAAAGACTATATTCTGGAGTTCTGCCTGTCCCATGATACAAGTCAAGCTCCAAGATTTCCTACCAAATTAATTCAAGCATGATCCAGCACTCACCTAAGTGCCAGTCTTAAGCCCTATAATTAAAGCAGTAATAACTAATATAAATAAATACACATAGCCCACTGGGTTTTTAGGCCTTAGTGTCCTGTGTCACAGCTATATGTACGCACCAGGACCAACCGATGTCAGGAGAAATGCTGGAAGGCAGTTGCTGAATGTTCTGATGAAGCACTGATCGCTCTCGCTCATTCTGCTTCAATAGTGTGGCACTTTGAGGGGCAGAACTCCTTTCTTCACAGTAACAATCTGCTGAAAAGATAAAAAGGCACTGAAAATAGGTCTGACTTATGAAAGAAAGTGCCTTTTGTGTCATTGATGGGTTTAGGCTCTCAATAAGTCGTCAGACATGCCCTCAGTCACTTATTTTGCACTCATTCATCCATCAACTGACTCATTCTTGCATTCAGCCTCTGACACAACTGCAATAAAACACAGACAAACTCAACAATATATGCAAGATAACAAGAAGAAAAAAGAAAACATTACAAACATATGCTTGCAATAATAAGCCTAAACATAGTAGTGTGTGCCAGTCTTGCAAACCTATTTAAATAGTCTATCATTGTTTTAAAGTTCAAGCATGGCCGCTCACTGGGAACTAATGTGTTGGCCATCTTGGAATGGTGAAACAATTATGCACTATGGGCAAAAGTATTCCGTAATATTCCTGGCTTAGAGGAAGTGGCTTTGTGGGATGCAACACACTGCAGAGGAAATGAGCAGCAAGAAAGTGACTTGTTAGCACTGCCTGGAAAGCTAAAGTAGTCTCTTAAGAAACATTATAATAGAAAGAGGAGAAGCATAGAAATAAAAGAGGAACTATAAAAGAAGAAACTGCAAAACTAATGGACGGGTCAACAAGTGCTGATACTGTAGCACACACATTTTCAGGTGGATGTAGATGTGATCAGATAACACTGTCATTCACAGTGCAAGAGACCAAAAGATTGATGTGAACTGAACCATAACCCCATATAGTTTGCTGCCATGGATGTTAGCAGAGAATAAATGACACTCAGACAGACCAATGGCAAAACAAAACTATCCCAAACGCCCCTCTATGTATTTATATTGATATAGCTTTATATATAACTGTATGTATTATTTAATGTTTTTTAAAAGATCCTGGCAAACACCTAAGAAGAGATTCTAGCAAGAACTATCATAGTGCAAATCCTCTGACTCTATGGTTT
Organism: Triturus cristatus; assembly: GCF_964204655.1. Classification (NCBI taxonomy): domain Eukaryota; kingdom Metazoa; phylum Chordata; class Amphibia; order Caudata; family Salamandridae; genus Triturus; species Triturus cristatus. The sequence goes on from NC_140590.1 coordinate 56,924,359, forward strand.
GTGAAAGATAGTAAAAAACACCAAAATTATTCTAGGCTTTAATACAGTGAAGAAATTAGGGGCTCATTACGATGGCGGAAATCAGTCTGCCCGCCATCATAACTCTGATGGCGTGAGAAGTTGGCCTGATATATGATGTCACTAGTTCTAGTGTACACCTTGTATCAGTCCAAACAACCCTTATGGTAATTGGTTGTAAAGTCAACCTTATAGACCAGCTATCCTAGTGGTAGAATGGACAAGAGCAGTCTTAGGCTAAACTCTGTATGGCATGTGAAGCCAGCTGTTATACCATTTGCAACCCCTTGAATACCAAATGAAAGGACACCACAATAGATATATATAAAAATAGAATGTATTTATTCTAGTCAAAATACCCTCAGCACTCTTTATGAGATTCGAGGTAAGTACAACACAGTCTTATTTAAGCATACATAAGTCACACAGGTAAGTAATACAGTTAGGCCCTAGGGGCCACGCGAACCATATACTAAGTAAGTGGTATAATAACCACTGTCACGAACACAGGTTAGGCCTAGGGAATCGCTGGGGCTACACTATACTACCAATTGCTAGGAAGTGGGAGGCCCACGGGATTCAGGTGCAGAGTGGAAACACTCACGCGTATTGCGTTAAAGTCGATAGAAATAGTAGTAATTAGAAATTAAGAGTTTTAGGACACTTCGGAAGGAACTAGGAGTTAGAGACTTGGAAACTAGACACTAGGATAGTCAATACCCTTGTGAGCACCGGAGTACTCAAGTTACCTAGCCCACGGGCTGCGGGTGCATAGGTGTGAACTTGCGTCGGGTTTCGTCGTCGACTCCTATGGATGCCTGAAGACAGATGCTGACAGGCAGTCAGTGAAGAGTGTCCGGTGGATTCCAAGGATGGAATCAAGAAGAAGGATACCTGCAAGCAGAGGGGACAGAGTCTAGGTCACCAGCCAGGAGCCAGGAAGGGACCAGGAAGGAACCAGGCGATGTCGTGAAGATGCAGGTGAAGCTTGTCACAGCAGCCACGGGTACCAGGAGGCGTCGAGGACGACCAGAACCAGGAGCCGAGCTGCCCCACGAAGGCTCTTGCGGTTGGCGGGGTCGATGTCGATCTCGGACTCAACAAGCCTTGGCAAGCGCAACCCACGCAGGATGAAGGATTCACTTCTGTTGCAGACCAGGGAGGCCTGAGGTGCTTCTCTTTCACAGGGAAGCAAGAGCCAGTCTGGAGGAGCCAAACCAGCGGTGGAAAGTCAAAGGTTCGTCGTCGCAGAGGTCACTAGCCAACGGGCAAGCAACCGGACAGACGCGTCAAGCAGGAAAATGCAGAAGGGCCCCACGCAGAACTCGTGGAGTATGGAGGGCTGATCTTCAGTGCAGATAGTGCTCGGGGTTGGGGCTTCTCAATCCCCAGAGCACAACTTCGAGGATGCCTCAGAAGCTGCGCTGGAAGCAAGTAGCCAATTTTCCCAGGTAGCCGGTCCCACGTCTCTCGTCGCCTCCACGGATCTCAGCTTCGCTGTGGATGTGGATCAGGGTCGGAGAAGTCTGAAAGTCAAGGCGCCGGTCGGGCTCTGCAGTCGGTTCCTCGTAGAACCTAGGCAAAGCAAACGGCAGGTCGCTTGATGGTGCCTGTTTGCACAGGGTGGCCACTCCTTGGCCACAAGGGAGATTCTTCAGTCTTCTTCCGTAGTCGAATGTCGAAGGTCAAGAGTTTCTGTTCAAGTTGCAGGTTCAGGATAATCCGAAGTCCTAAGGACCCAGCTCCCACTCTTATACTAATCTGGGGGCCTGGTTTACCTGCTAGGTCCCTCCTATGGGTGGGACCAGGGAGGGGGGTGGTTACACCCCCTTCCCTTTGTCCAGTCTCGCGCCAGGACTAGGGCTGGAGCGCCCCAGCGCCGGTTTGAACTGGACTATGCATGGAACACCTTGTGTGCCCCAGGCAGTGTCTCGTTTCATTCATCCCTCCCTGCCCCAATACACTAAGTCCTGTCTAGGGTGGTGCTAGCACCTCCCAAGGCAGGAAACCTATTGTCCAAGCCTCCCTCGCTGGAAGGACTCCCAGCAGCAGGAGGTCAGACTTGTGTCTGTGGCAGCAGCATCCATTTTGTGATGCTGGGGCTCTGGTTAACCTTAACCGGGTAGTAGAATTTGAACATCTCTTCTCCCTCTAGAAGGGGGGAATACTATCCTCACCACCAGAAACGGTGTGGGGGTAGTATTCCACAGTGTTAGACACCTTACACGACATGTTTCGATAAAGCCAAACCATAGTTACCATAACCATTTAAGATTATAAGGTACTTTAAGAGTATATGGTAGGCTATATCATAGAACAGCTATAAGGACATGGTTCCGAAAGCTGCAGACAGGCTCAGCTCATGCTAAAGCACCATCTCACATGTTACCAAGCACTCTGCCTCCAGGATTGTTAAGGCTTGCCATAGGAGTGGCTGATAGGTACACATGTGTCTATTTTAAGGGTAGATATAGGTATACTATATCTAAGCAAGGGGTGATTACACGACCTTGCCCCAGCTGAGTGATCAGCCAGTTGTGTCTGATTGGAAGGCCAGAACAGGGGTGGCATAATACATGCTGCAGCCCCTGGGAGGCCTAGGGTACAGATTATAAGGCAATTTAAGAGTATATGGTAGGCACCTTACACGACATGTTTCGATAAAGCCAAACCATAGTTACCATAACCATTTAAGATTATAAGGTACTTTAAGAGTATATGGTAGGCAATATCATAGAACAGCTATAAGGACATGGTTCCGAAAGCTGCAGACAGGCTCAGCTCATGCTAGAGCACCATCTCACATGTTACCAAGCACTCTGCCTTCAGGGTTGTCAAGGCCAGCCATAGGAGTGACTGATAGGTTACCCATGTGTCTATATATAAGGTAGGTATAGGAATACTATGCCTAAGCAAGGGGTGATTACACGACCTTGCCCCAGCTGAGTGATCAGCCAGATGTGTCATAATGGAAGGCCAGCCAGGGGTGGCATAATACATGCTGCAGCCCCTGGTAGGCCAAGGGTACACCTAGGCCCTGGGTACCTAAGGTACACTGTACAGGGACCTATAAGGTGATCCTTACCAATTGGGTTATGTACCTAAAGTACATAGTATGAATTTAGAGAGAGAACAGCTGGGCTGTGGGTCTGATTAGCAGGCCCACAGCCACATCTAAGTCGAAAACCAGTGAAGCAAAAGCAAAAAGTGGGGGTGAACATAGAAAGCAGACCCTACTCTCCTACACAACCCCCCCCCCCCAAACTTAGGGACATTAAACTAACCTTGATCAGTTGAGTCTTCATGTTCTAAGTGGAAATATCTGGAGAGTCCATCTGCATTGGCATGGTCAGTCCCAGGTCTATGTTCCACTGTGAAGTCCATCCCCTGTAGGGAAATGGACCACCTAAGAAGTCTGGGATTTTCACCTTTCATCTGATTTAGCCACAAGAGGGGCTTATGGTCGGTCTGAATCTTGAAGTGAGTGCCAAACAGGTATGGCCTCAGCTTCTTCAGGGTCCAAACCACAGCAAAGGCCTCCCTCTCAATAGCTGACCAACGTTTCTCTCTAGGGGTCAGCCTTCTACTAATAAAAGCAATGGGCTGGTCTTGACCATCTATATTCAGTTGTGAAAGAACAGCTCCCACACCCAACTCAGAAGCATCTGTCTGGACTATGAACTCTTTGAAGAAGTCTGGACTTTTCAGAATAGCTGCAGGGCACATGGCCTGCTTCAGGTCATCAAATGCTTTCTGACAGCTTACTGTCCACTGAACTTTCTTTGGCATCTTCTTAGAGGTCAAGTCATTAAGTGGTGTCACAATGGACCCATAGTTCTTTACAAAGTTTCTGTAGTACCCAGTCAGGCCCAAGAAAGCTCTGACCTGAGTCTGGGTAATTGGAGGAGTCCAGTCTTTTATGGTCTGGATCTTGCTCTCCAGTGGTTGAACCTGACCCCCACCTACTAGGTGGCCCAGGTACACTACCTTGCTCTGCCCTATCTGGCACTTAGTGGCCTTGATAGTGAGGCCTGCCTTTTGCAGGGCCCCTAAAACATTCCTCAGGTGGACCAGGTGATCCTCCCAGGTGGAGCTAAAGACAGCAATATCATCAAGATAAGCTGCACAGTAGTCATTCAGGCCTGTAAGGACTTGATTCACCAACCTTTGGAAAGTGGCAGGTGCATTCTTCAAGCCAAAGGGCATTACCATAAATTGATAATGTCCTCCTGGGGTTGAGAAAGCAGTTTTGGCCTTTGCACTCTCAGCTAGTCTGACTTGCCAGTAGCCTGCTGTCAGGTCAAATGTACTCAAAAACTTGGCAGCTGCCAATCTGTCAATGAGCTCATCTGCCCTAGGTATTGGGTGGGCATCTGTCCTAGTGACAGCATTGAGACCTCTGTAATCCACGCAAAACCTCATCTCTCTCTTACCATTTTGGGTGTGAGGTTTTGGCACAAGAACTACAGGACTAGCCCAAGGGCTCTCTGAAGGTTCAATGACTCCCAGCTCCAACATCTTTTGTCCCTCAATCTTTATGCAGTCTCTGACATGGTCAGGTTGCCTGTAGATTTTACTCTTCACAGGCAGACTGTCACCAGTGGCCACCTCACGGGTGCACCAGTTTGTCTGACTTGGGGTCAGAGAGAACAAATGTCAGTAGGACTGCAGAACTTGTCTGCAGTCCTGTTGCTGATGGTTAGTGAGGCTGGCAGAAAAGACCACACCATCAACTGAACCATCATCAGGGTTCTGAGTCAGCAAGTCTGGGAGAGGGTCACTCTCTTCCTCCTGCCCCTCATCTGTAGCCATGAGTAAGCCCATGTCTGCCCTGTCAACATATGCCTTCAATCTGTTGACATGAAGCACCCTGTGGGGGCTTCTGGGAGTCCCAAGGTCCACCAAGTAGGTGACTTCTCCCTTCTTCTCAACAATAGTGTGGGGTCCAGACCATTTGTCTTAGAGTGCTGCTGGGGCCACTGGCTCCAGCACCCACACTTTCTGCCCTGGCTGGTACACAGTCAGTACAGCCTTTTGGTCGTGCCAAGCTTTTTGGAGTTCTTGGCTTGCCTCAAGGTTTTTAGAAGCCTTCTTCATATACTCTGCCATCCTGGAGCGGAGGCCAAGTACATAATCCACTATGTCCAGTTTTGGTTGTCTGAGAGGTCTCTCCCATCCTTCCCTTACTAGACACAGTGGTCCCCTTACAGGATGCCCAAACAAAAGCTCAAAAGGGCTGTAGCCAACCCCCTTTTGTGGGACCTCTCTGTAAGCAAACAGAAGGCAGGGTAAAAGGATGTCCCATCTTCACCTAAGCTTGTCTGGTAAACCTGTTATCATCCCTTTTAGGGTCTTGTTGAACCTTTCAACAAGCCCATTGCATTGTGGGTGATAGGGGGTAGTGAATTTGTAGTTTACACCACACTCCTTCCACATTGCAGTCAAATACCCTAACATGAAGTTGGCACCTCTGTCAGACACAACCTCCTTTGGAAAACCCACTCTGGAGAATACTCCAAGTAGGGCTCTTGCCACAACAGGTGCTGTTGTGGTCCTCAGGGGTATAGCTTCTGGATACCTGGTGGCATGGTCCACTATCACCAGTATGAATCTGTGCCCAGATGCTGTTTGGGGGTCCATTGGTCCTACAATGTCTATCCCCACTCTCTCAAAGGGAACCCCCACCACAGGTAGTGGCCTGAGGGGGGCCTTTGTTGTGCCACCTGATTTGCCACTGGCTTGGCAGGTGACACAGGAGCGACAAAACTCCTTGGTATCTTCTGACATGTGAGGCCAGTGAAAGTGAGGGACAAGCCTGTCCCAAGTCTTGTTCTGGCCTAAATGTCCTGCAAGGGGAATATCATGGGCCAAGGTGTGGAAATCTGGATTTTCACAATCGGTTATGTCCCCTATCTTGGACCCCAACGGTTCTATATGCATGTTACAAGTACATGTATGTTCCCTCCCGTTCCAGTTCTGAAGACGCAAACACATGTGCGTCCACCGTCAACATGTCCTCTGTCAGATCCGCCATGAATGGGCTGGATATTCGATTCCTAAGTATGAAAGGCCACCGACTTTATATGGCTCAGTTACTCCATTTTTCAGTTCAGGCGAGTAGGCCCCGATTCTGCCATCAAGCTTTCCCTTGCTCTCTGCCTCTGACAGCTTCAGCTTGAGCTCGCATCTGTATCCATGAACTTTGTCCTACTCCCTGTGCGGCTAACGGTGCCTGCCTCGGCCGGTTTTGCCTGCCTGCCAAGAAACCGTATTTCACCTTCGAGTTATCTGCTTTGTTCCTCAGCCGATGCATTCCTGTCTAGTAGTTTAGGTAAACATTTCCTTCAGCTACCAAGCAACGGGCCCGGCCTCTCTGTCCTCATGCAAGTAATTCATAGCCCTGTTACCATGGAAGGTTTCTGCCCCTTGCATCTCATATAGACACTTAGACGCTTGTGCACGCACACACAGTCAGTATAGAATAGATTCTGTCCGAGAGTCCTTCCTTTGTGGATAACATAGTTCTTTAAACATAGGATGTTAGATATGATTTGGGATTAGGTTGACTTGACCGCCCAGACTTCTTGTCTCCACATGTAGAGCTAAATGTCAAGTCCCCTTCACCCCCTAGTTGCACGTCAATCACACGTCATGCTGCTGCGCGCGCATCTATGCCAAGTATAATCTTATAGATCCACCTATATATGACATCATAACCAATTATGTTCCTTTTTACTCCTTATTACGCCCATTTTCGGTTACGCATGTGAATCGTCATTTTCCTTATCAATTGTTACGCCTACCGCATTCGCTTCATTGTAATGTATGTTCTATAAAAGTCATTTCTTGTCAATAAAATATTGTACTTCACTTCCTGAACCCCCGTGGTGACGGAACCTGAAGGCCGCGACTCGAGTCGGCCATTTTGGAATAAATCCCATTCAGAAACCTCTTATACCACGGATTCTGCCTCTTATTTTACTGAGCTATGTTTTTTCCTAGATTCCGTATTAAATTCAGTCCCGGTAATTAAATTATTTACCACATGATTGGCGCCCGAACAGGGACACTTTCTCATCTCACGCGCCGGTGGTGCGTTGCAGGCCCGGTCTCCTGCCACAGCTGGACGGACAAAAACGCGTACCAGCAGGATTTCCTGTAGCTCCCTCCGGTCAAGCGGGGGCGACTGAGGCTGCGATCAACCCAGACGAGGCGGTGAGAAGTGCGAAGTATCCCGACCAGAGCCTAGCTGAGAGAGCAAGATCCGAGGTATACAGAGGCCCACCAGATTTCGAAGTCCCGATGTCCAGAGAGTCCGATGTCCGCAGTTTTTCCGAAGTTGTCGAGTCGAGTCCAGTTCAGCTCCGTTTCGAGGCCTTCCGTTCCGAGCTACCCGGTGAGTACCATTGCTGGGGAGGCGTTCTGACGTGCACATAGGTTGTGCCGGTCAAGACGGATTTGGGTACACAAATCCGGTCTGCACTGTTTCAGCAGTGTATATGTACTGTTTAGCAGTATATCAAGTATTCCGAAGTATCTAGTTATTGTCAAGAATTATGCTTGGTGATTTAGTTTTGCAGACGATCACCATTGTTGTTTCATTCAAAGGTTAAATGTTTAATGTGTTAAAACGTAATGTGTTAGACAACGTCCTGCATATTGTGGTATGAATGACTGTTTATTATTGTGCTTTTTGTATTGAGTGTGTTCAAGACTAAGTATCAGATCAGTGTGAGTTCAAGATTAAGTATCAGATCAGTTGTCAATATGCCGCTCTTTTCGAAACTAAGACAGATCACTACTAGAAAAGGGGTACTTGAAGAAGCCGTTCCTATTCCTCCTAGGGACACTCCAGGGCACTTCATGTATCACAAACATGGCTTAGACGCCATATTATTTCTTGATTTATGGGTGGACTACACCAAAGAATTACCAGAAAGTCAGAGATGGCCCGTAGCTGGGACCTGGGATGCAGAGTGTATTATGAAAGTAGAAGAAGAGTTGTGGAAGAGGAAAGCTAGACAGTCACAGAAAGACGCTGTTGAGTTATGGCGTAAGGAATCGCATAGACGTACCGAAAAAGCGCTAAGACAGGAAGAGAGAAGTAAAGAAAGTGCAAATAAAGTCCGAGAAAATTTGTTGATTGAAGAGGGTACACGAGTAAAAACAGAACAAGCCGATAGACAAAGAAATGCCCTTATGAAAGGTATGTATCCCCTACTGGCCGAAGGATTACCTAAGGCTGCTACGGAGATACCAAAAGACTTGCCACCCCCATTGTTTCCAATAAAAGTACATCCAAAAGGGCGTCCCAGAACCGCAGAAGATGTTTTCCTTTCCTCATATTTAGATGACGCAGCTCCCGAGTATGCTAACCCCGCACCACACAGACCGTCTGCTGGGGGGGCTCAACGTCAAGATCAGGTGTCTGTATCTGTGCAACAACAAACTCCGGCACAAGCTTCGGCAAGCACATCTGTCTCCGCATCTGTTCCCGCAGCCGATTCTACAGTTGTGTCCACACCTGTAGTTGCTGTAGCACGTTCAACGAATCCTTTTGCGCCCAGTACCCCAGAGGGGGCTACCGGAGGTGCTACTAGCGGTTATTCTACACCACCCCGAATAAGTAAACTTACTTTTCAAGAACAAGTACATTCTCGTACGCCCAAACTTATAAATACCCGCACGCTTAAGGACCTTTTAGTAGATTGTAGATATGACCCAGTGCCCGGCAAAGAGGACGAAATGGTTCTGGCATCATTACGTATCAGAAGAGCTGCAGGGTTTTTAGGGAAGTTACCAGGAATGACTATGCATCTGGATAACATATATCATTTTGTCCAAACAGGGAAAGACCCTGAATGCATTAACAGAGCTATGGAATATCAGAAAGTGGAGATACAGGGGGAATTGTTACGTTTTCTCGTAAATTGTGTGATCAGAAATCAAGACCGACCGGGGGTAAACACGGAAGTAATGCAAACTCTTACAAGATGGAGCCAGAATATATCAGACGGAAGACATGATAAACAAGGAAGTATAGTAGCAATGTGCCGAAAAATCAAGAAAGAAATAGAACAGATACATGAAGAAAGATTGGAGGTAGATGAGTTTGAACAAAACGAGGGAGGGGAATCAGAAGTTCCCGCAAGACAGTCGGACACCATAGCCTATGTAGGTAGAGGAAGGTCCTGTAATAATACTAGATGTTTTTCTGATCCGATACACCCGATATGTCCAGATAATAACAGAACTTATCCGACACCTATAATAAATATGAGGTCTCCCGAACATTCGTTCCAAGCCGTTGACAAGGTACTTCGAGAACGAAGAGGTTATCACCTACTCGATTCTATGGATGAACAAGAATTAGCTAGGTCAGCCGTTCACTGGATTGACAGCCCCGGAAAATATGGTGATGACACAGTAGCACACACGTTTTTGAACCTCAGCCCAGATGAACAGCGTTTGGCTGGGATTTATATGATTCAGCAACTTCTAATCTTATATAAGCACCAACATTCTGATCCTGGTCCCTTACCTGATATATTGACTGAACTACTCACGAATAGGTGGAGAGGCTCAGGTAATAAGTTAATTAAAGAAATACTAGTATCAAGAAAACAGTACATTCTTTTTGTAAGCCCAGATCCTTTCTCACTGCCCAACAAGGAAAGAACGCCGTATTACATGGATAGACAGAATCCTTTACGAGAAGTGCACCCAATAAAAGGCGAGGACAATCAGTTTCACCGTGTCTTTGTATATACACCCATATCTAAAATGGAATTGTTAGAAATGAAAAAGGTGGTACCCAGTCATGACAAGGACCCAGCGGGTTTTCACCGAGAAATTAAAGATATGTTATTGATGGGAGAGTATACCTATCCTGACATTATGACGATATTAAAGGTGCTAATGCCTGCTGGCATTTATGAAAAACTTAAGGAAAAAGAGTGGGAAGTGGGTGACCAAAAGATAGACTGGACAGCATTAGAAACCGAAGAAAGAGGCCGAACTGCAGGTTCAGGGCTCGGGGATAAAGTTAAAGCATTACCAGGTTTACTAGTACAGGTACTGCCACGTTTATTGACTACGAAAAAGGAAGATTGGGGTGCAATCTCAGCCTGTAAACAAAAACAAGATGAAGACACTAGTGATTTCTATGCCCGATTTGAAAAATGTTTTGGTATAAATAGTGGGATAAAAGCAAATAGTGAGTCATATCCACATCTATTTGTGACAAAATTAGTGGAAAATTCCTTGCCTCAAGTGAAGAATAGAGTATTGAAATTCGAAAGTACATGGCAAGGTAACACTCCGTCACAAATGTTACAAATGTTACAGTATCATCACAATAGAATTAGAGATGAACAAGAACACGAACAGAGACGCATGAAAGACACAAAAATGAAAATGCTAGTTTCCCAGACAGTTCCAGCTGAAGGACATAAAAAGGGTACGACACATTCCAGTGATTCAGCAGTTCCTGTAAAGGGAACATGCAATTACTGTAAACAACTAGGTCATTATGTACACGATTGTCCAGTTCTGAAACGTAATATAGCTGTAGGTATTGCCAAAGAAAGACCACGACCACTCAGACAGGACCAGAATGAACAAGGAGCTCCGCAGCAGTCCATGCCAGCCTCACAACAGTCCATACAGTTTGTGCCAGCTGCACCAGCGCTGCCTGTTGCTGCCACACAAACAACAACACGACAAATGTATCAGACCGCACAGTATGAATATCCTGAGTATCAACGTTACGCATGAACAAGCCTAGAGAGGGAAGTTGACTTACCCCTTATTGAGATCCCAGTAGATCAAGAAGGACCTTATGTGCACAGTGAATTATTAGGTCAAGACAGAAAATTTTTACTTGATACAGGGGCAAGTCGAACAACAATAAAACGTAGTGAAGTTCCAGGGGCACCCCTCTCAGGCTCTCAAAATGTTTCCCTTGGTTTTTCAGGAAAACCTATTGTTAATGAAGTATCACAGCCACTTCCACTTACGATTGGTCCCTTGACACGAACTACAGATTTATTACTTACCAAATCATGCCCAGAAAACTTGTTAGGTATAAAGACATTGAAAGCTTTAGGGGCGATTATATGTTGTTCTCCGGAAGGAGTAAGATTGTTCTTACGTGATTTCAAAGGTCACTATGTGTCCAGAGACATGGATCACCGATTGCAGACTTTACCCGCATATTTATGGGCACAAGGCCCTACTGATGTTGGTTGCATGAACATCACACCATACCGAGTCACATTAAAGGCAGGAGTGGTACTACCACGAATGCGGCAATACAAGTTACCACCAGATGCTGTAATGGCTTTACTGAAAATCATTGACGAGCTTATTGCCCAAGGAGTGGTTGTGGAAACCGACTCCAATGTATGTAATTCCCCGATAATTCCGATTCTTAAACGAACTGATCCAATGGCCCCGCCAGTATATCGACTGGTTATTGATCTGCGCGAATTAAACAAATGCATTGTGCCACAATTTCCTGTGGTCCCCGATATCTCATCATTACTGACGGCCATTGACTCACAAGCTACATTCTTTACAGTAATTGATCTCAAGAATGCCTTTTTCAGCGTCCCCATAGATCCGGAAAGCCAATATCTGTTCGGATTTAGTTTAAATGGACGTAGCTTTAAATTCTCACGCGAACCTCAAGGATTTACAGAAAGCCCCAGCATCTATAGCCAAGCACTGAAACGAGAACTCGATAGTATCCACATGCCAGTTAACACTGCTCTGCTTCAATATGTCGATGATCTGCTGATCACCGCGAGAAGCGAACCCGAATGTGAGAAAGCATCACTGACAGTTTTACAATTTCTAGCCGAAAAGGGGCACAAGGTATCCCCTTCTAAGCTGCAATTCTGTGTACAGCGAGTTGTTTATCTTGGTCACTCGCTGTCCAAGGAGGGGAGGCAGCTTACACCCGACCGCATTCAGTTAATAGCTAACATGCCAATACCCAAGACACAAAAGGAGGTGCGGGCTTTCATAGGCCTCACTTCATACTGTAGGCAGTGGATTCCTCAATATGCATTTCTAGCAAAACCACTCATTCAGTTGACAACACAGGAGGCAGCCACATCGACTGTTCTCCCTTGGACTCAGGAACATACACAAGCTTTTGAAAGCCTAAAGAAAGCTTTATGTCAAGCACCTGTTTTAGCAACACCATGTTACAGTAAACAGTTTACACTTTTCGTTACGGAACGCGAAGGTACTGCCTTGTCAGTACTCACACAGGAACAAGCAGGAGCACACAAACCATGTGCTTATTTTTCTAGTACATTAGATCCCGTAGCTCAGGCTTTGCCTGCATGCCTAAAATCAGTAGCAGCGACAGCTTTAGCAATCAGACAAAGCGATGCCATAGTGTTAGGACATCCGTTGACAGTACAAGTACCACACGCAGTAGAGGTTCTTGTGAACCGAACGCAAACACAACACTTGACCATAGCAAGACTTACAGGGTATGAACTAACGTTGTTTCAGCCACATATAGAAATCAGACGTTGTAATACATTGAATCCTGCTACACTTTTACCTGTAATCGGAACAGACCCACTAGCTCATGATTGTGTTGAAGTTATTACAATAACAACGAAACCCAGACAAGACTTGACAGACGTTCCATTGTTAGATCCAGACCTGACGTTGTATGTAGATGGATCATGTATGAGAACAAGTACAGGAAATTTAGTGGCCGCGTATGCAGTCACAACAGATACTGAAGTCATTGAAACAAACTGTATAAATACCTTGTCAGCCCAAGCAGCAGAGCTTATTGCTCTGACACAAGCCTGTATTCAAGCCACAAATAAGAAAGTTAACATATACACTGATTCACGTTATGCATTCGGAGTTGTACATGACTTTGGGGTGCTGTGGCGAGAGAGAGGTTATTTAACTTCTCATGGCACCCATATACAGCACGGGTCCCTCATTCATGCTCTGTTAGACGCAATTCATCTGCCCACTGCTATATCGATTATGAAGTGCAAAGCACATACGAAAGTCACTGATATCATTTCTCAAGGCAACGATTTAGCTGACAGAACAGCTAAACAGACTGCTCAAACTCGCACATCCGACATGACAAAGCCAATAGTTCCGACACCAACACATTGTATGACGGTTAAGGATCCCGCACTTGACATAATTGACATACAGACACATGCTACAGCAGACGAAATAAAGAAATGGACTGAACTAGGAGGGATCCAAACAGACCAGGGATGGATGACGAAGGAGAAATCTGTATGGTTCCTTCCTGACTCTATGGTCCAAGCTATCATAACTACAATTCACAGTCCGGCACATTTAGGAGAGAAAGCTATGCTAGACAGCATTCAACACATTTGGTTCAACAAACATTTACGGGAAGCAGCTAAGCAAAAAGTCCGTACCTGTATGATATGTTGTCAGTTTAACCCAGGAAAAAGCATCCCCGTAGAGCAGGGTGGATTTCAGCCTCCTGATCACCCTTTTGAAGTCCTCCAGATGGATTATATCCAGATGGAACGATGTCGAGGATTCAAATATGTTCTCGTAGTTGTCTGTGCTCTTTCCCGATGGACTGAAGCATACCCAGTATCAGATTACACTGCCCCGACCACTGCCAAGCAGCTAGTTCGAGAATTCTTCCCACGATACGGTTTACCACGTGTTGTCTATTCAGATAACGGCCAGCCGTTCTCATCCGAACTGATGAAACACGTTTCACTTTTGCTAGGATACCAATGGAAGTTTCATTGTGTCCGACACCCCGAGGCAGCAGGTCTCGTGGAACGACATAATCAAACTTTGAAAATCAGATTGTCCAAAATATGCAGAGAGAAAGGTGTCGACTGGGTAGTAGCATTACCAGTTGCACTCTTTTACATGAGAATGGTAGCACACTCTCGAACAGGGCTATCCCCTTATGAGGTGATCTTTGGAAGACCACCGAATATGTGGGGGACGCCTATACCCCGTAAAATAACTGATGTTGACTGTAATATGCTGACAGATTACCTGGCTTCCTTGATGTCTGCACTACAATCTTGTCGTTCACAGGTAGCTGCAGCCTTTCCCGACAACACTGAGGTGAAACCCCATGACGTAGTTCCGGGGGACCTCGTTCTTGTGAGGAATTTCGACCGAAAGACTCAGCTGGAGCCCAGGTGGAAGTCACCCAAATTGGTCCTGCTTACCACAAGGACAGCCGTGAAGATCGAAGGCAGAAAAGGATGGGTGCATTCAAGTCATATCAAGAAATTTCATGGACTTCCTTCGGATGTGAATAGCCCACCTCGTGTGTCTTCACCCATTGACTCAAAACTACCTTTGGCTGAGGCCAACAGTCAGGAACTTTATAAACTGAAACTCAGGCCTAAACCGTCGGACGATTTGATTGTTTAAGTCCTCTCCAAGGTGAAGCGGTTGAATCTGTCTCCGACATGTATCCCTTAGACCTGAATCATGGAAAATCGCGAAAAATGTTGAAACGACATGCGTATTGTAAATCACTGCGTAGCCACTGTATAGTGACGTTATTAATTTTGTTTTTCTTGAGTTTTATAATAATAACTGCAAGTATATTGTTGCATATATATTATCCTATTTCTAAACATGTTTTCAATATAACTGATGAACATTCTTTTAGTGACCTACCCCCGCATGAATTGTCCTATAGACTTGCGCTGCGCAATAACACTTTCATTAGTATGTTACACCATTCCCATCAGACTAGTAATGCTACTAATTGTTGGGTGTGTGGCCGACTCCCTCCCTATCAGAATTATAAAGGAGTCCTGCCTTTCTTTCCACATCCGTTTACACATAATGGCTCCTGTGGAGCATGGTTTAGTTTAATCAATTCCATAGACTCAGACACAGCAGTTTATCAAGACCATTGGGTATGGGGAAATCTGAACCTAGTTTTACTCAAAGTCTGTTACCCTGACAAGGAGGGTCGCCCCAAAGGAACAGGAACTGATCTAGAAAATGAAGTATATGGATTAGGTAATTTTACACCTAATCTCATGATTCTAAATGTCGAATCCGAAGTTGAACTAGTTTTGCCCACCATGTCAGTATTCCCAGCGAAGGGTGAATTGTGTGTAAGAAAAGTTGGTTCCATACATATGGGCCATAGTAAATGCACTACTATAGTAGAATTCAGTGATCAAGGCAAATCTTCATTCAGAGCTTCTCGCCACTCCTACTTTATATGTGGTCAGACTGCATATATGCGTCTACCTCTAGATTGGGATGGTACCTGCTACATTGCATTCCTTTTGCCACCTGTTTTCCTAGCTCCTCCTGATTATTATAGAAATATTCATTTAGTACACAATAGAGAGCGGAGAGATCTCCCAATTGTCGATTACACTGAGACGGCATGGGACAAGTATGTAGATTTTAATAAAGGCATCTTTCCCTATATAGGTACAATTTCAAATAGTAAGCTAATACGTAGATTAACTAAGACTCTTGAAGCCGTAGTGAATGAAACTATTGCCGCCCTAGGCAACTTGACAGAGGAGCAATCTGCGATGAGGATTGTTGTTCTTCAAAATCGTCTTGTTCTTGACGTCATCCTGGCCGATAGGGGCGGAGCCTGTAGGGTCATCGGGTCAAGCTGCTGCGTATTCATACCAGAAAATTCGCCATCTGTATATAAAGCTATAACTCGCCTTCATAAGATTGTGAGCCAGATACACCAGAATCCAGGCACTTGGACTTGGTCCGGGTGGTTTTGGAGTGTGATATCAGCCTGGGGATGGAGAGTTCTATCCTTCCTAGGTATTGGCCTTCTTATACTATTCAGTTGCTGCTTATGCCTGCAATGTGGACCAGCGATTTGTGGCCTGTGTGCCACATCGTGTATTCCACATCAAGGTTTTCACTCACGATCCCGGAAGAAGAAAGAAGAATAAATGATGCTCCATGAACAAATCGATGGATTAATGAAGATTGATGTCTCTTGATGGGCAAGTAGGGGACAAGGAGGGAATGTGGAAATCTGGATTTTCACGATCGGTTATGTCCCCTATCTTGGACCCCAACGGTTCTATATGCATGTTACAAGTACATGTATGTTCCCTCCCGTTCCAGTTCTGAAGACGCAAACACATGTGCGTCCACCGTCAACATGTCCTCTGTCAGATCCACCATGAATGGGCTGGATATTCGATTCCTAAGTATGAAAGGCCACCGACTTTATATGGCTCAGTTACTCCATTTTTCAGTTCAGGCGAGTAGGCCCCAATTCTGCCATCAAGCTTTCCCTTGCTCTCTGCCTCTGACAGCTTCAGCTTGAGCTCGCATCTGTATCCATGAACTTTGTCCTACTCCCTGTGCGGCTAACGGTGCCTGCCTCGGCCGGTTTTGCCTGCCTGCCAAGAAACCGTATTTCACCTTCGAGTTATCTGCTTCGTTCCTCAGCCGATGCATTCCTGTCTAGTAGTTTAGGTAAACATTTCCTTCAGCTACCAAGCAAAGGGCCCGGCCTCTCTGTCCTCATGCAAGTAATTCATAGCCCTGTTACCATGGAAGGTTTCTGCCCCTTGCATCTCATATAGACACTTAGACGCTTGTGCACGCACACACAGTCAGTATAGAATAGATTCTGTCCGAGAGTCCTTCCTTTGTGGATAACATAGTTCTTTAAACATAGGATGTTAGATATGATTTGGGATTAGGTTGACTTGACCCCCCAGACTTCTTGTCTCCACATGTAGAGCTAAATGTCAATTCCCCTTCACCCCCTAGTTGCACGTCAATCACACGTCATGCTGCTGCGCGCGCATCTATGCCAAGTATAATCTTATAGATCCACCTATATATGACATCATAACCAATTATGTTCCTTTTTACTCCTTATTACGCCCATTTTCGGTTACGCATGTGAATCGTCATTTTCCTTATCAATTGTTACGCCTACCGCATTCGCTTCATTGTAATGTATGTTCTATAAAAGTCATTTCTTGTCAATAAAATATTGTACTTCACTTCCTGAACCCCCGTGGTGACGGAACCTGAAGGCCGCGACTCGAGTCGGCCATTTTGGAATAAAGCCCATTCAGAAACCTCTTATACCACGGATTCTGCCTCTTATTTTACTGAGCTATGTTTTTTCCTAGATTCCGTATTAAATTCAGTCCCGGTAATTAAATTATTTACCACAAAGGTAAGAAGGACGCCTCTGAAACTCAAGGGTATGACCAACCTCCTGGATGCACCAGGCTTGGGGTCTCTAGCCTCTGAGTACAGCAGCCCTTCATCCCAATACACTCTATGGGTACCTTGAGCATTCCCTGCAGACTCAGCAGCAGCCTGCTGTCTGAGGGGTTCAAGAGAAGGACAGTCTTATTGTGCCTGCCTCAGATTTGCCCTTGAAGATCCCCCTGTCCCAAGAAACTCAACCTGGTCAGGTTCCAGTTCTTCTAGGACAGTTCCTTCAGAGCTCTCAGAATCATCCTCCTGTGAGGGCTGATCCTCTACCTGAGGCAGGGGGGAAGGCACAGCCTTTACCCTACTGCTCTTTCTCTTGGGCTGTGTCTGGTCCATTGTCCCAGGATCCAGCACTTGTTCAGTGTTGCACTTTTTGGCCTGTGACCTAGTCACAGCAAGGACATGTGCATCTATTCCCAGCATTTCTGCATGGGTCCTATACTCCACTTCAGCCCACACTGAAGTTTCAAGGTAATTTCCCAACAGACACTCTACAGGAAGGTCTGAACTTACCACAACTTTCTTGAGGCCAGTTACCCCTCCCCAGGAGAAGTTAACAATTGCCACACTATGGGAGGTAGTGGCATTGCTAGCGTTGGTCACTAGGTTGATCTCACCTAGCATGATCTGTCCAGGGTCCACAAAGGCAGGTGTCACCATTGTGACACTAGCACCTGTGCCCCTGTAGGCCTGAGCCATTCTTTGGTTGATCAAAGGAGTCTGTCTGTACTTGCCCAGGTTACTGGGACCTATAGTAGAGGACAAAGCTATGTCCCCATCACAGATCAGAACAGCCTGAGTGGGCATTCCGACTAGGCCAGAATCCACTTCAGTTCCCAGGGTTAGCCCTATTACACCCTTTTGCTGGGAACCACCACTTACAGCTGGACTAGGGGGTACAGTTGCCTTAGGGGCAATGGTGGTTGGGGGCTTGTCCTTTTTGGTGCATTCACTATACCAATGAGAAATGGACTTACAATAGTTACACCAAGCTTTCTTTTGGCCATCTTTCTTTTTATCCTTTTTGGGACCACCCTCCCCCTGAGCCTTTTGGGGGCCTGGTGAAGACTTCTGGTCTTTTGATTTCTGCTCATTACCCTTCTGGTCTGCCTTTTTCTGATCACCGCCCTGGTTCTGGTTTTTCTGCTTAACTCTAGTCCTGACCCACCTATCCGCCTTCTTTCCCAATTCCTGGGGAGAAGTTAGGTCAGAGTCAATCAAGTGTTGATGCAGCAGCTGGTTTTGACAGTTGTTAAGGATTTGTTCTCTAATGGTCAAATTATACAATCCTGTATAGTCCTTAACCTTACTACCCAATGTAGGAAGGTGGATATCTGACTATGGTTACCCCCAACTTTTTGCCTAGTGTCTAGCTGGTTTTTCGACTTAGTTGGCCTGAGATCCTGCCATTCAGGGTCTCAGGCTGTCTGCTCTCTCTTTAAAATGGACTCCATGTACCCTAGGTACATTCCCAATTGGTAAGGATCACCTTATTGGACCCTGTACAGTGTACCCTAGGTACCCAGGGCATAGGTGTACCCTAGGCCTCCCAGGGGCTGCAGCATGTATTATGCCACCCCTGTTCTGGCCTTCCAATCAGACACAACTGGCTGATCACTCAGCTGGGGCAAGGTCGTGTAATCACCCCTTGCTTAGATATAGTATACCTATATCTACCCTTAAAATAGACACATGTGTACCTATCAGCCACTCCTATGGCAAGCCTTAACAATCCTGGAGGCAGAGTGCTTGGTAACATGTGAGATGGTGCTTTAGCATGAGCTGAGCCTGTCTGCAGCTTTCGGAACCATGTCCTTATAGCTGTTCTATGATATAGCCTACCATATACTCTTAAAGTACCTTATAATCTTAAATGGTTATGGTAACTATGGTTTGGCTTTATCAAAACATGTCGTGTAAGGTGTCTAACACTTTGGAATAATACCCCTATACCATTTCTGGTGATGAGGATATTATTCCCCCCTTCTAGAGGGAGAGACATGTTAAAATCCTACTTTGCTGTTTAACTCTAACCAAAGCCTCAGCATCACAAAATGGATGCTGCTGCCACAGACACAAGTCTGACCTCCTGCTGCTGGGAGTGGTCCCGGCAAGGGAGGCTTGGACAATAGGTTTCCTGCTTGGGGAGGTGCTAGCACCTCCCCAGACAGACTTTAGTGTATTGGGGCAGGGAGGGCTGAAAGGAATGAGACATGCCTGGGGCACACAAGGTGTCCCATGCATAGTCCAGTTCAAACCGGTGCTGGGGCACACCAGCCCCAGTCCTGGCGCGAAACTGGACAAAGGGAAGGGGGTGTAACCACCCCCCTCCCAGATCCCACCCATAAGGCGTGACCTAGCAGGCAACCCAGCCCCCCAGATTAGTATAAGAGTGGTAGCTGGGCCCCAGGAGATTAGATTATCCTGAACCTGCAACTTGAACAGAAACTCTGGACCTTCGACATTCGATGAAAGAAGAAGACTGAAGAATCTCCCTTGTGGCCAAGGAGTGGCTACCCTGTGCAAACAGGCACCATCAAGAGACTACCCTTTGCTTTGCTGAAGTTCTACGAGGGACCGACTGCAGAGCCCGACCAGAGCCTTGACTTCCCGACTTCTCCGACCCTGATCCACATCCACAGCCGAGCTGAGATCCGTGGAGGCGACGAGAGACGTGGGACCGGCTACCTGGGAAAAGTGGCGAGTATCTTCCAGCGCAGCTTCTGAGGCACCCTCGAAGTTGTGCACCGGGGATTGAGAAGCCCCAACCCCAAGCACCATCTGCACCGAAGATCAGCCCCCCACACTCCACGAGTCCTGCGTGGGGCCCTTCTGCATTTTCCTGCTTGCCGCGTCTGTCCGGTTGCTTGCCCGTTGGCTAGCGGCCTTTGTGACTACACACCTTGAAATCTTCACTGCTGGTTTGGCTCCTCAAGACTGGCTCCCGCTTCTTTGCAAAAGAGAAACACCCCAGACCTTCCTGGTCTGCACCAGAAGCAAGTCCTCCGTTCTTCGTGGGTTCCGCTTGCCAAGGCTTGGTGAGTCCTAGTTCGACTTCGACGCCGCCGACAGCAAGAGCCTTCGTGGGACAGCTCGCCTCCTGGTCCTGGTCGTCCTCGACGTCTCCTGGAACCCGTGGCTGCAGCGACAAGCTTCACCTTTCACCTGCAATCTTCACGACATCGCCTGGTTCCTTCCTGGTTCCACGTGGTCACTGGCTAGTGACCCTGACTCTGTCCCTTCTGCTTGCAGGTATCCTCTCTTCTTGATCCCAGCCTTGGGATCCACCGGACACTCTTCACTGACTGCCTGTCAGCAACTTTCCTTCAGGCATCCATAGAAGTCCACGACGAAACCCGACGCAAGTTCACACCTATGCACCCGCAGCCCGTGGGCTAGGTAACTTGGGTACTTCGGTGCTCACAAGGGTAGTGACTATCCTAGGGTCTAGTTTCCGAGTCTCGACTCTCTGGCTGCTTCAGAAGTGGCCTTAAACTGTTAATTTCTAACTGCTAGTAATTCTATCGACTTTTACGCATTACGTGTGAGTGTTTCCACTCTGCACCTGTATCCCGTGGGCCTCCCACTTCCTAACTGTTGCTAGTGTAGTGTAGCCCCAGCGATTCCCTAGGCCTAGGCCTATCCTATTTCTGTGACAGTGGTCCTTATACCACTTCTTTAGTATATGGTTTGCGTGGCCCCTAGGGCCTAACTGTATTACTTACCTGTGTGACTTAATGTATGCTTGAATAAGACTGTGTTGTACTTACCTCTAATCTCATAAAGAGTGCTGAGGGTTTGACTAGAATAAATACACTTTATTTTATATATATATCTGTTGTGGTGTCCTTTCATTTGGTATTCAAGGGATTATATATGGTATCACAGCTGGCTTCACATGCCATTCAGAGTTTAGCCTAAGACTGCTCTTGTCCATGCTACCACTAGGATAGCTGGTCTATAAGGTTGACTTTACAACCAATCACCATAAGGGTTGTTTGGACTGATATAAGGTGTACACTAGAACTAGTGACATCATACATCAGGCCAACTTCTCACACCCAATAACCAGCCTTCCAAAGCCTTAGTGGCACAATCTACAAAGTCAGTCCAGTCCTGAGTCTGTGTCTTCTGGGTATCTCTGAACAACAACCTGTATTGTTCAGTGGTTAGGCCAAACCCATCAATCAGAGCACTCTTCAGGACAGTGTAATTGTCAGCATCCTCATCACTAACAGTGAGGAGCTTGTCTCTACCTTTCTCAGAGAAGGAGAGCCACAAGATAGCTGCCCACTGACATTGGGGTACCTGCTGTACTTTGCAAGCCCTCTCCAAAGCAGTTATCCATTTGTGGATGTCATCCCCACACTTGTAGGGATGGACAATCTTGCTCAGGTTTCTATTATCATAGGCCCGGTCTCTATCCTTAGGGATATTGCTGCCACCAGTGGGTCCTAGCCCACTTAACTTTTGCTCTCTGGCCAGAGCAAGCTTCTCTTTGGCAAGGGCAAGTTCTTCCCTTTCAATCCTCAGATTGGCTTCCCTCATTCTGGCCTGATGCGCTTTTCTCTGTGGAGAAGTCATTCCCCAGTGAGAAGAGGCATTGGAGCGATTAGAGATATGGGAGTGGATAGATTCCCTTGAAGGGGATCTTCCTCTCCTGCTTCTCTGGTTAAGTCTATGAGAAGTTGGCCTGATATATGATGTCACTAATTCTAGTGTACACCTTGTATCAGTCCAAACAACCCTTATGGTGATTGGTTGTAAAGTCAACCTTATAGACCAGCTATCCTAGTGGTAGCATGGACAAGAGCAGTCTTAGGCTAAACTCTGTATGGCATGTGAAGCCAGCTGTTCTACCATTTGTAATCCCTTGAATACCAAATGAAAGGACACCACAACAGATATATATAAAAATAGAATGTATTTATTCTAGTCAAAATACCCTCAGCACTCTTTATGAGATTCGAGGTAAGTACAACACAGTCTTACTTAAACATACATAAGTCACACAGGTAAGTAATACAGTTAGGCCCTAGGGGCCACGCAAACCATATACTAAGTAAGTGGTATAAGAACCACTGTCACGAACTCAGAATAGGCCTAGGCCTAGGGAATCGCTGGGGCTACACTATACTACCAAAGGTTAGGAGGTGGGAGGCCCACGGGATTCAGGTGCAGAGTGGAAACACTCACACGTAATGCGTAAAAGTCGATAGAAATAGTAGTTATCAGAAATTAACAGTTTTAGGACACTTCTGGAGTAACTAGGAAGTCGAGACTTGGAAACTAGACCCTAGGATAGTCAATACCATTGTGAGCACCGGAGTACTCAAGTTACCTAGCCCACGGGCTGCGGGTGCATAGGTGTGAACTTACGTCGGGTTTCGTCGTTGACTCCTATGGATGCCTGAAGGAAAGTTGCTGACAGGCAGTCAGTGAAGAGTGTCCGGTGGATCCCAAGGATGGAATCAAGAAGGAAGGATACCTGCAAGCAGAAGGGACAGAGTCTAGGTCACCAGCCAGGAGCCAGGAAGGAAGCAGGTGATGTCGTGAAGATGCAGGTGAAGAGGTGAAGCTTGTCGCAGCAGCCACGGGTACCAGGAGACGTCGAGGACGACCAGGACCAGGAGGCGAGCTGTCCCACGAAGGCTCTTGCTGTCGGCGGCGTCGATGTCAGTTAGGACCCAACAAACCTTGGCAAGCGGAACCCACACAGAATGGAGGACTTGCATCTGGGTCAGACCAGGAAGGTCTGGGGTGCTTCTCTTTCACAGAGGAGCGGGTGCCAGTCTGGAGGAGCCGGACCAGCAAGAAGAAATCAAAGGTTTGTCGTCGCAGAGGCTACTAGCCAACAGGCCAGCAACCGGACAACACGTTGAGCAACTCCGGTGCAGAAGGGCCCCACGCAGAACAGGTGAAGTGTGGGGAGCTGGTCTTCTTTGCAGATGGTGCTCGGGATTGGGGCTTCTCAATTCCCCAAGCACAGCCTCGAGGAAGCCTCAGAAGTCGCGCTAGTCAGTTACTAGCCACTTTTCCCAAGTCGCCGGTCCTACGTCCCTCGTCGCCTCCATGGGTCTCAGCTTTGCTGTAGATGTGGATCTGGTTCAGAGGTGTCTGGAAGTCTCGGAGCTGGTCAGTCTCTGCAGTCATCCCTCGCAGGATTCAGTCGCAAAGCAAGCAGCGGCCGCTGGATGGTGCCTGGTTGCCCAGGGTGCTCACTCCTTGGCCACAAGGGAGATTCTTCAGTCTTCTTCCTGAGGTCGAATGTCGAAGGTCCAGAGTTTCTGTTCAAGTTGCAAATTCAGGATAATCTAATTGAGCAGGGCTCAGCTACCTTCTGATATACTGGGCTAGTGGGCTGGGCTACCTGCAAGGTCCCTCCTATGGGTGGGACCAGGAAGGGGAGTGGTTACACCCCCTTTCCTTTGTCCAGTTTCGCGCCAGAGCTAGGGCTGGAGTGCCCCAGCGCCGGTTTGAACTGGACTATGCATGGGACACCTTGTGTGCCCCAGGCAGTGTCTAGTTTCTTTCATCCCTCCCTGCCCCAATATACTAAGTCCTGTCTGGGGTGGTGCTCGCACCTCCCAAGGCAGGAAACCTATTGTCCAAGCCTCCCTCGCTGGAAGGACTCACAGCAGCAGGAGGTCAGACTTGTGTCTGTGGCAGCAGCATCCATTTTGTGATGCTCGGGCTCTGGTTAACTTTAACCGGGTAAGTAGGTTTCAAAATGTCTTCTCCCTCTAGAAGGGAGGAATAATATCCTCATTGCCAGAAATAGTATGGGGGTATTATTCCAAAGTGTTAGACACCTTACACGACATGTTTTGATAAAGCCAAACCAGTTACCATAACCGTTTAAGATTATAAGGTACTTTAAGAGTATATGGTAGGCTATATCATAGAACAGCTATAAGGACATGGTTCCGAAAGCTGCAGACAGGCTCAGCTCATGCTAGAGCACCATCTCACATGTTACCAAGCACTCTGCCTCCAGGATTGTTAAGGCCTGCCATAGGAGTGGCTGATAAGTACACATGTGTCTATACATAAGGTAGGTATAGGAATACTTGCAATTAAATCTAATAATCCAGGTGTGGTCAGGGAAGCGAGGCAGCTCTATAGAGAGGCACTTGTCACTGCAAGGAAAGATTGGGATGAGCAGCGTTGGGATGCTTTAAAATCTGCAAGCCACTCAAAAAACGGCGAGCTCTTCTGGTCCATTTTGAGAAAATCATCTATGTATGACCAGGACAAAATTCCCAACCATATTACGGACAGGGAATGGTTCGACCATTTTAGGAACCTATATGTAGGGGTGGGGCCTGAGGAGGATCATTGTACCCATCTGAGGCCCACAGCTACTCCCACTGAACAATTCTCATTCGACAAGATCGAGAAGAAAGAGGTAGAGATTGCCATCAATAAAATCGTTTCTGGAAAGGCCCCGGGACCAGATGGCATCCCGGGTGACCTTTATAAAGCGAATGTTGACGGATGGGCAACGTATTTTGCAATTTTTATTAATAATCTCCTGGATGGCTCCCCGGTGCCTGATTCCTGGAGGGGAGCAGAAGTAATTCCCATCTTCAAAAAGGGTTCAAGGGGTGACCCAGCGAATTATCGCCCAATCAGTCTAATAGACGCTGGTCAGAAATTGGTCGGCAGGGTCCTCCTGGAGAGGATCCATTCCTGGGTGGACGAAAAAGGCATCATGACAAAGTTCCAGGCAGGCTTTAGGGCCTGCACTAGCACAATCGACCAAGCATTTAGGCTGGTGCTACTCTACTGGAAGGTGGTCATTATTGGCAAGGGCGCCTTATATCTGGCGTTCATTGATCTCAAGACCGCCTTTGACCTGGTTCCTCGTGATCGCCTGTGGCTGATCTTGGAGGAGTTGGGGATCCCCCCTTACATCCTGAATCTTCTCATCCGGATGCACACTAATAACTTTGCCTGCATCAGATGGGGAACTCAGGAACAAAAAACCGATAAAATCCCGGTTAATAGAGGGGTTCGCCAAGGTTGTGTGTTGGCACCTACGCTCTTCACACTTTTTGTGAATGGTGTAGTCTCTTATTTGCTCGAAATTGAAGCTGACGTCTCCACACTGGCGGGTGACAAAGTCCCTGCCCTTCTTTTTGCGGACGACACTCTTCTAATTTCAAAAACACCAGCAGGACTACAGAAGCTTCTAGATCGCTTCTTTTTGTTCTGTGAGCTGAGAGGCCTTGTCATCAACACCTCCAAAACTAAACTCCTTTACTTCAACCCTACTAGATCCTTCCGGTCCACCTCGACCCTAGATGGAAAACCACTTGAGCGTGTCAAGGAGTTTGACTACTTGGGGATCAGAGTCACTGATAGGCTCAAGTGGCAGCCCCATATTTGTCGTAAATTGGCTGCGATTAAATTAGCGTTAGCAGAATCCATCTGGTATTTACAGGCTATCCTGTACATTTTGTGGAATCCATTTTGTATTTCTGGCAGCCATTTTGTCTTCCCTTGTGCTCTGTTTAAAGGACTGGCTATACTTAGACTCTGCTACCCTGCACATGCGCAGGAATATCTAACTGTCCATGCATCTGTTTTTAGTCTGTAACTATCAGGTTGTTTCTACCAGAGTCAGCAACTGCTAGCTCCTCCTATACTATTTACGGTGCATTTCTGTATGACCATCTATGTATGTAACTCTTCTCATGTATGCTTGCATCGTCCTTTTCCTGAGCCCCTGTGTGGGTATAAAAGACCCATGGTTCTTCTACTCTGGGTGCTACCTTCATTCAGCACCACAGGGTGCTGGGTGAATGTGGTTCCACCTCCTGAGGTTTAATAAACTATGTATTTTCTATTTGAGTTTCTGTGCCAACTTCTTTCTAATAGTCTGAGGACTCTGTGCAGAGAAGGGCGAACCCCTTGCACTGGTAGGCCTAGCTGAGGCCTATTTTCTACAATTGGCGCCTCAACTTGGGGCTCATCGGTGACTCGGATGCCCAAAGGATTGGTCGCGACGAAGGATTGGAATCTCGCTCTGGACGTGATCACTGCCCGATAAGACCAGAGTCTTGGCATCCACGGCGACTTTTCCTTTCTTTCTGATCTGACCATCCAGGTGGCACCGGTCCTCGACTGAGATCTCTTCTGTTGATTCACCGTGCAGTGACCATTTGGTCGATTTTAGAACTTGGTAGGATGAATCTGAACACCAAGTGATTGGTAAGTGTCTGCGGCGCTTGCTGTTGGTTTTGATGCCTGTGATTGGTAAGGTAGTTTAGTAACGCTTACTGTGGCTTTGAGTATGGTATATTTTGTGTTGGCCAACTTGGTTTGTTTTGACATATGTGACTTGCAATTCACATAGGCAGGTAATGAGGAGAATTTTCTCTAACTGAATTGATTTGAACGGCACATCGTACTAAAGGTACCTTAAGTGCTACTTTGATTATAATATTGCATATTCTGCACTATTTTTTGGCATATCTGTCTTCAGCTCACTTCAAAAGATGTGTTGCCTTTGGAATGGTACCAAAATGAGACTTGATGAAGCACAACTGCCCCCCCCCCGGAGGGGACGCCTAATAGGGATATGTATATTAAGTATGGTCTTTCTTCTATAATGTACATGGTGACTAGTACCCCGAGGAACTAAATATGTACATAAAAGGATCCTGGTCTGTGCACTTAGTAACATTCATAAGTGATGAGATGCAGAGCGTTTTTTTTTTTGGTGTTCTGCCAGCCAAATCTGGTGAATATGACTTGCAACTAGTATTTACAAATGGTTTGGTTTAAGTACAGTCTGTGGGCTGTCTTTTGTTTCTGTCTTAAGTGTTGATCTGTGGGTTAAATGTGTGTTTACATGTTATGGTGTGGTAAATTGTGTTTTGGATGTTGCTAGCACTGGAAAAAGCGTGTGATTGAATGACTGTGAATATGTGAAAGAATTCTGAGAAGTGAAATTGTTAAGGAGTAAATTTAATTTGGTCTCATCACCATCAATAAGTCGCAAAAGGAAATTGAGAGGGGTATAGCAAGAGAAAGAGCAACCCCTGTGATTTGATGACACCCTTAATGTACAAAAATATTAATGAAGAGTAATTATGGACCGGTTAAAGGTTTAGCTTGGAAAAATTGTGGGTATTTCGAATTTGGAAATTGTTCCTATGCAGCTTTGTGTTCTTGGTGGTTCAGTGAGCCAATGTTCTGGGTCCATAGGGTTGTAGGTTCTAATTTAAGCTGAACCTGCTAATCTGAGAATTGAACCTAAATTTATGACCCTTGAAAAGAAATTGTATATTAAAATAAATGTTTCCATAGGGCAAATTATTGCAGTTTAGATAACATTAGGAAGGCTTTTTGTCTTTGACAGCTTCAGGGCTGTGCAAGGCAGATTTTGACCTTGCAGCTTGTAAGGTGGGGGCTAGGAGCACTCGCTGTGGCCCGGTTCTGCGCTGAGGTTTAGCTTCTCTGATGAGACAGGGCAGCTGAGGAACGAAACCCAAGGAGCCTTCCTCGGCCCTATTTTGTGCAAAGACCAGTTAGACTTTCCATAGAAAACTGTTTTTATTTGTTTTAAAAACTGTTGCATTAATCCTACACAAAAAGTAAAATGATGCTCTTGCTTGAAATTTTAAGGGCTATATGAATATATAAAAACGATTTTCCAATTGAGAATTAATTTTCTTAGTGGAAATTGTAGCGCAAAATTAACATGGATTATCGGATAAGAGTTTTACCTTTAGAAAGTTAAAATTAAGATGACCTGTGTAAAGAGAAAAACGAAATTGTGTGTTTTACAATAGACTAAATTCAGATACAAAATGTCACAGCATTTATCTTTTGTATAGGGTATTCAAAGGCATTCACATTATACAGCACGACAGATTTGTGTTGGCTTGAAGGGTTGACTTGCAAGGCGTGTGAATTTCGATACCTTTACGTGTTAAACAGCTGTGTCAACAAGACCATTTCTATTTCGGACTCCGGCTACAGAGAATAGTTGAAGTCAAAAACACAGAGTAAAATTCTGCATTTCAGACTGCTGTTTCCAAAGTTAGAAATGTAGTTTCATTATTTTTGCAGATTGACAGTAGGGATTTCTTTTCTTAATGCCTTTTTTTTTTTAAAAGAAGGATAAGAGTGGTTTTTGATGTTAAATAATAATGGCTGTCCTTCATTTAAAAGTGGCGCAGACTTAAGATGTTTCAAGATAAGCTTCTGTGCTTAGGGCTAAGAATTAATGTGTTTCAATATAATAGGCAAGGGATGCAGCTCGCTTTTCATATGTAGACTCATCAAAATGATTAGATTTATTAACAAAAAAAATAAATTTTGATTATATAAAAAAAAAAATGTTATTTCAAATAGGTGCAAAAACAAATTCGTTTTTTACTATTTATAATGCCTAATAATGATACTGTGACCTCCTAGCATCCAAATTGCATTTAAGCCGTGCTATACAGCAATAGGGGGTCAATTACATGTGAAAATGTCACTTTACCTAGGCGTACAAAACTCATTTTTATAAGGGTATACATTATACATTTTTGATGCCACATCTCTGGGATATGTAGAGGACATTCTGGGGATGACTATTATGCAAAAACATTGTAGGATGTTAATTTTTAAGTGCCCTGAAAATCAAAGTCGAAATTGGGTAAAAATTCACTATTTAAATGAGTTTTCTCCAGTCAGATCAGTTTTTAAACTGCCTTACGCCCCAGTAAATGCACATATGTAAGCATAGACCATCTATACTGCTAGACAAACGCTTGGCACACTGCTTATGCATATCAATGTACAAAAATTGGCAGAAGTTATTAAGCTTACCTCTGAAATTGCTGGTAGGCACACAGAGTGGGTTTTGCTGCTCTGTCTTCGGTCTTTAGGGTCACTTTGACTTGGAAGCACCGCATGAAAACCTTGCATGCATGCTGGGACAACTGCATAGGTTATAGGTCAAAGTCCTACATTTAGAAGCCTGTAGGGCTCAGCACAACGTTGCTTTGACATTTTGACATTTGAAAGACGAAATGGCAGGGGAAGAAAGAGGTTTTTGCTTACCCTTTTTTTTTGGTAAAAGCAAGTTTTTGTGTGCACTCAATGCACATAGTATATGTGACCTCTCTTTAAAGGACAATGGCTCTGCCATATATATATAGTATAAATGTTTTTAGGGTTGAATTCAGGAAGCAATGGGATTCAGTTTGACTTCATGCGGCCTCATGTTGCACTAGTACATTTGCTACAGGAATATGTTCTTTGGCTAGCTGAACTGTGCTATTTCGCTCCTCAGAGTTTGTTTATGCCCAGTTGCTACAAATTGGGGTTGATAGTGTTGACAGAATGAAACCTGGTACAGGTTTCTTACTGTCAAAACTGGGGAGTGGAGGCTAGCTCCTCTACAAATTAAGGGTAGGCAAATTTATGTGTTCTCTCTCTTTTTCTTAATTTTTTTCGAGCCTGTCTAAACTGTCTGTGAAATAACCATGAGACATTTAATTGGCTATTCAGTAATACTGTTTTCAACATTATTAGCATTAATAAAACGAATAAATATATTTTGCTATGTTACTACCCATCCTCTCTGATGGAATTATGAGAGGATGAGTAGTCTAGGTTGCTGCTTCCTTATTTGATCTTTAAGGGGAACTAGCTGTGGGTAGTTTTTGTTTGAAAATTCTCAGGTGACAACACCACTATTGTTTGTTTATTCTCATGCTACATACAGTTTTGCAAGGGCATTGTTAGTTTTATTAGCTAGTTTGTGTAAATAAACTGACAGTCCTTACTAGAACTAATGTTGCATAGTTTGGATTGTGAAAATGTAGAATGCAGGGAAGAGGTCTATGTGATCCTTAGCAAACATTTTTGAGGAAAATATTGTTTTACAGGAGTCTGTTAGTCACAAGATGTTCCGCTGGAGAACATGTACCCATTATGTTGAAGTTTTTTAGTTCTGTATGTAATAGGAATCCCTGTTAAATTAGCAGTGTTAGATTTTCCTGTTGCTCCTATAACATGAGAGCCTGGTCCTAAGCATACAATGTAGGTGCTTTAATTAAGAAAAATCATTTTAGAAGTGTCTGCAGTCCTGTACAAATAATGCAATGTTTAGGAGTAAAACGTGTATAACATTTCCTTTTTCTTGAGGGTCTTTAGAAATGAACACAGACTTCCTTGACTGCTTGGCATTGGGTGACGTATTACTCTTGTCAGTTCACTAAAGAGTTTTTATACTTGCCAATAGGTCCAGACTGTTGTTTTATTTACTCTCACATATATGAAAGTGGTTCCAGGGTGCCTTGTTAATATATGGGGCGCCCCTGGACTAGGAAGTATTCTGAGACTATCCTCTCTGTGGATAGATTATTTTTGTGCCTTGTCTAAAGACCTTTTGTTCTGTCCACCAATAGATATTTGCTGCTTTACAACCATTGCCAGAGGGGCGCGGACATCAGATCCAGCTTGAGGAGTCAGCACCAGTCCAGCTTGAAGTCAAAGTGAAGGTAACCTGCACAGGCACTGCTGGCAACCAGGACCTCAGTGAAGGTAGAAGGCCGGAAGCATTGTGATGAGCGTACCCCTGCTACTATCTTGGGCGAAAGACGGGGTCACAAATCAGAAAGGAGAAATCGTGGATCAAGCTTTTGATGCCCAGCTGAGAGTCACAGACCGACCAGGAAGGGAAGAAGGTTTTTGCTTGAGGTAACCCCCTTTGAAACAAGGGTTGCTTCAGAGATCCTAGCATCAGGCCTCTGAATCCTGGTCCCAAAGTGGCTGTAAAGGAGATACCTGGGCACACTGAATGCAATCCATGGCCCCAACGAAAGAGCAGTGTGCCAGCAGAGCAATACAGGAGTTAGGGAAGGACTTGAGTTCAGGGTACAGGTGCTGTGTCTCTGGTGCCTGTTAGATTGAAATGAAGAAAACTGGTGCACTGCCTGAGACACTGGACAGGATCGCTGAGCGCATTTGCCCTGGTGGGTGATTGCCCTATCCTGAAAGAAGAAACTTTTCCCTTGAAACTAGGCCATGATTCCTGAGTTGCGAGTTGTGCAGCTCCACCGTGGGAACAACAAGAGCCTGCCTGTGAGGCTCAAACGGACACAGGGAGAAGACTCCCCTCTGGTTGGTTGTACAGCGGCTTTAATTTCCCAAGGACTTCTTTTTCTTTTTGTTGAAAATGTACCCCATTGATCGTCCCATTTTTGAGGAGGAGCAACCCTTTGCAGCTCTTCGTCCTAATTCTCATGGTTCTGTGTAGTTCTCCTGGTCCTCTGGATCCAGGATCATTTTTGTAAATAATATGTCTGACTGCTTTAATGTGTGTATTGGGTATAATGATAGATACTCTAGCCCTCATAAAGGAAACACTGGAAAAGTCTAGCGAAAATGTTTTTATTAGATATGTACTGTTGGATACTTTGATATTGAAATTGATGGTAACTGAAATGCATAGGAACCTTGAAAATGTTTTTACTGGATGGTTCTAGGATTTGCTAAGGACTAGAAAGCTAATAATTCTGTTTCTGATAATAGTAATTACTCTCTCCTGCTATCTGTATGACCCAATTCTCTGTTCCCTTTGTACTTCTGTTTATACCTCATACATACCCGCTTAACAATATTTAGAATGAGAAATGCCCACCTAGCAATGAATTAGGAAATTTATGAAAAGAAGAAAAAAAAAATTTATTAAAAATTAATATGCATATTTTTCATTTTTCCTACTGGATTATGGGAGATGTCTTCAGCTAACGCTAAAAGGGTCGTCTGTCGTAAATTGGCTGCGATTAAATTAGCGTTAGCAGAATCCATCTGGTATTTACAGGCTATCCTGTACATTTTGTGGAATCCATTTTGTATTTCTGGCAGCCATTTTGTCTTCCCTTGTGCTCTGTTTAAAGGACTGGCTATACTTAGACTCTGCTACCCTGCACATGCGCAGGAATATCTAACTGTCCATGCATCTGTTTTTAGTCTGTAACTATCAGGTTGTTTCTACCAGAGTCAGCAACTGCTAGCTCCTCCTATACTATTTACGGTGCATTTCTGTATGACCATCTATGTATGTAACTCTTCTCATGTATGCTTGCATCGTCCTTTTCCTGAGCCCCTGTGTGGGTATAAAAGACCCATGGTTCTTCTACTCTGGGTGCTACCTTCATTCAGCACCACAGGGTGCTGGGTGAATGTGGTTCCACCTCCTGAGGTTTAATAAACTATGTATTTTCTATTTCAGTTTCTGTGCCAACTTCTTTCTAATAGTCTGAGGACTCTGTGCAGAGAAGGGCGAACCCCTTGCACTGGTAGGCCTAGCTGAGGCCTATTTTCTACATATTGACAAAATGACACTCAACCATAGACGGGTAATAGGAAGCCTGGGAAAGGAATTTCGTGCCTCTATCACTAAACCTATCGCCCCAGCTTTGGATATCTATGCTGCAAAGGCGGTAGGCAGCGCCCTTTATGGCGCAGAATTATGGGGCTTCTGCTGCGTAGATACCCTAGTGACCAACGAAAACAAGTTTTTTAGAGACCTTCTATCACTCCCGAGGGGCACCCCGACTAGTCTTCTATCGAGCGACATTGGCAGGCGCTCTATTAGAGACCTAGTCACCCTTCGTCCTTTGTTACACTGGGCGCGGCTGTGGCGCACCCCGAGCTCTCTAATTATGCTGATGGCCTCAGGGAGGTCATGAACGTACAAGGAGCTCACAAGATTGAGTGGTTGACAAACATTAAAAAGCTCTTGGTCGCAACAGGTCTCGCATTTGACCGGGTTCTGGGGACACCGATGCCGAAGGATGCAATCAAAAGAGCATATTGGGCATGGGTTGATGCCCGGAACCATAGTGACCCCAACCATGGTAGACTTACAGAGGCATTTCGTCAACACAAGCTTGTCCCTTTTTTAGAACCATATCTGGACTTTATTTCCAAGCCCAAAGACAGAACGCTTTTTATCCAGTTCAGGTTCGGGACTCTCCCCCTCCGCGAAAGCACCAGTAAGTGGAATTCCCCGCACAAGACCCTCCTGGATTGCCCCACCTGCCCAGGCGTTGCTGAAAACATTTCCCATTTTCTTTTTGTTTGCCCAGCTTATGCGTCCCCAAGAATGAAATGGCTTAGGCCCGTCTGCCTGCAGCTTGGGACAAGGGACTGTTTTACCGCCCTGAGAATCCTTAAATCGACAACAAATACTACTACAATTTGCGGGGCGGCCAAATTTTTAGGATGGGCATGGCTGATCAGGCAGAGGCTGATTAGCTCCAATTAACCTCTCTTTTATATCAAAGCTGCTAAGTTTAATTCATTTTTTAATTATTTATTGCGCATTATGCATTCAGATCTTTTTTACAACATGTTTTTAAATGTATCGTTTTTATGTGATTGTGTCTTTATAGTATTGTGCTTTTATGACATCACATGTCGAAATAAAGCTTGATTGATTGATTGATTGGTATAGGAATACTACACCTACGCAAGGGGTGATTACACAACCTTGCCCCAGCTGAGTGATCAGCCAGTTGTGTCATAATGGAAGGCCAGGCCAGGGGTAGCACAATACATGCTGCAGCCCCTGGTAGGCCTAGGGTACACCTATGCCCTGGGTACCTAAGGTACACTATACAGGGGCCAATAAGGTGATCCTAACCAATTGGGTTATGCACCTAAAGTACATAGTATAAATCTAGAGAGAGAACAGCTGGGCTGTGGGTCTGATTGGCAGGCCCACAGCCACATCTAAGTCGAAAACCAGTGAAGCAAAAGCAAAAAGTGGGGGTAAACATAGAAAGCAGACCCTACTCTCCTACACAACCCCCCCCCCCCAATCTTAGGGACATTAAACTAACCTTGACCAGTTGAGTCTTCATGTTCTATGTGGAAATATCTGGAGAGTCAATCTGCATTGGCGTGGTCAGTCCCAGGTCTATGTTCCACTGTGAAGTCCATCCCCTGTAGGGAAACGGACCACCTATGAAGTTTGGGATTTTCACCCTTCATCTGATTTAGCCACAAGAATGTCTGAATCTTGAAGTGAGTGCCAAACAAGTATGGCCTCAGCTTCTTCAGGGCCCAAACCACAGCAAAGGCCTCCCTCTCAATAGCTGACCAACGTTTCTCTCTAGGGGTCAGCCTTCTACTAATGAAAGCAATGGGCTGGTCTTGACCATCTATATTCAGTTGGGAAATAACAGCTCCCACACCCAACTCAGAAGCATCTGTCTGGACTATCAACTCTTTGGAGTAGTCTGGACTTTTCAGAATAGCTGCAGGGCACATGGCCTGCTTCAGGTCATCAAATGCTTTCTGACAGCTTACTGTCCACTGAACTTTCTTTGGCATCTTCTTAGAGGTCAAGTCATTAAGTGGTGTCACAATGGGCCTATAGTTCTTCACAAACTTTCTGTAGTACCCAGTCAGGCCCAAGAAAGCTCTGACCTGAGTCTGGGTTGTTGGAGGAGTCCAGTCCTTTATGGTCTGGATCTTGCTCTCCAGTGGTTGAACCTGACCCCCACCAACTAGGTGGCCCAGGTATGCAACCTTGCTCTGCCCTATCTGGCACTTAGTGGCCTTGATAGTGAGGCCTGCCTTTTGCAGGGCCTCTAAAACATTCCTCAGGTGGACCAGGTGATCCTCCCAGGTTGAGCTAAAGACAGCAATATCATCAAGATAAGCTGCACAGTAGTCATCCAACCCAGTAAGGACTTGATTCACCAACCTTTGGAAAGTGGCAGGTGCATTCTTCAAACCAAATGGCATTACCACAAATTGATAATGTCCTCCTGGGGTCGAGAAAGCAGTTTTGGCCTTTGCTTTCTCAGCTAGTCTGATTTGCCAGTAGCCTGCTGCCAGGTCAAATGTGCTCAAAAACTTAGCAGCTGCCAGTCTGTCAATGAGCTCATCTGCCCTAGGTATTGGGTGGGCATCTGTCCTAGTGACAGCATTGAGACCTCTGTAATCCACGCAAAACCTCATCTCTCTCTTACCATCTTGGGTGTGAGGTTTTGGCACAAGAACTACAGGACTAGCCCAAAGGCTCTCTGAAGGTTCAATGACTCCCAGCTACACCATCGTTTGTACCTCAACTTTTATGCAGTCCCTGACATGGTCAGGTTGCCTGTAGATTTTACTCTTCACAGGCAGACTGTCACCAGTGTCCACCTCATGGGTGCACCAGTTTGTCTGACTTGGGGTCAGAGAGAACATATGTCTGTAGGATTGCAGAACTTGTCTGCAGTCCTGTTGCTGATGGACAGTGAGGCTGTCAGAAAAGACCACACCATCAACTGAGCCATCATCAGGGTTCTGAGTCAACAGGTCTGGGAGAGGGTCACTCTCTTCCTCCTGCCCCTCATCTGTAGCCATGAGTAAGCCCATGTCTGCCCTGTCAACATATGCCTTCAATCTGTTGACGTGAAGCACCCTGTGGGGGCTTCTGGGAGTCCCAAGGTCCACTAAGTAGGTGACTTCTCCCTTTTTCTCAACAATAGTGTGGGGTCCAGACCATTTTTCTTGGAGTGCTGCTGGGGCCACTGGCTCCAACACCCACACTATCAGCCCTGGCTGGTAAACAGTCAGCACAGCCTTTTGGTCATGCCAAGCTTTTTGGAGTTCTTGGCTTGCCTCAAGGTTTTTAGAAGCCTTCTTCATATACTCTGCCATCCTGGAGCGGAGACCAAGTACATAATCCACTATATCAAGTTTGGGTTGTCTGAGAGGTCTCTCCCATCCTTCCCTTACTAAACATAGGGGTCCTCTTACAGGATGCCCAAACAAAAGCTCAAAAGGGCTGTAGCCAACCCCCTTTTGTGGGACCTCTCTGTAAGCAAACAGAAGGCAGGGTAAAAGGATGTCCCATCTTCGCCTAAGCTTGTCTGATAAACCTTTTATCATTCCCTTTAGGGTCTTGTTGAATCTCTCAACAAGCCCATTGCACTGTGGGTGATAGGGTGTGGTGAACTTGTAGTTCACACCACACTCCTTCCACATTGCAGTCAAATATCCTGACATGAAGTTGGCACCTCTGTCAGAAAGGACCTCCTTTGGAAAGCCCACTCTGGAGAATAC
The DNA here is from genome assembly GCF_964204655.1 of Triturus cristatus. Classification (NCBI taxonomy): domain Eukaryota; kingdom Metazoa; phylum Chordata; class Amphibia; order Caudata; family Salamandridae; genus Triturus; species Triturus cristatus. The sequence continues at coordinate 56,960,707 of NC_140590.1, forward strand.
TCGAAGTAGGGCCCTTGCCACAACAGGAGCTGTTGTGGTCCTCAGGGGAATAGCTTCTGGATACCTGGTGGCATGGTCCACTATCACCAGTATGAATCTGTGCCCAGATGCTGTTTGTGGTTCCATTGGTCCTACAATATCTATGCCCACTCTTTCAAAGGGAACCCCCACCACAGGTAGTGGTATGAGGGGGGCCTTTGTGGTGCCACCTGATTTGCCACTGGCTTGGCAGGTGACACAGGAGCGACAAAACTCCTTGGTATCTTCTGACATATGGGGCCAGTAAAAGTGAGGGACAAGCCTGTCCCAAGTCTTGTTCTGGCCTAAGCGTCCTGCAAGGGGAATATCATGGGCCAAGGTAAGAAGGAAGCCTCTGAACTTCAGTGGTATGACCAACCTCCTGGATGCACCAGGCTTGGGGTCTCTAGCCTCTGAATACAGTAGCCCTTCATCCCAATACACTCTATGGGTACCTTGAGCATTCCCTGCAGCCTCAGTAGCAGCCTGCTGTCTGAGGGGTTCAAGAGAGGGGCAGTCTAATTGAGCCTGCCTCAGATCTGCCCTTGAAGGTCCCCCTGTCCCAAGAAACTCAACCTGATCAGGTTCAAGTTCTTCTAGGACAGTTCCTTCAGGGCTCTCAGAATCATCCTCCTGTGAGGGCTGATCCAGTACCTGAGGCAGGGGGGAAGGCACAGCCTTTACCCTACTGCTCTTTCTCTTGGGTTGTGACTTGTCCATAGTTCCAGGATCCAGCACTTGTTCAGTGGTGCACTTTTTGGCCTGTGACCTGGTCACAGCAAGGATATGTGCATCTATCCCTAGCATTTCTGCATGGGTCCTATACTCCACTTCAGACCAAACTGAAGTTTCAAGATCATTGCCCTGTAAACACTCTACAGGAAGGTCTGAACTAACAACAACTTTCTTGAGGCCAGTTACCCCTCCCCAGGAGAAGTTAACAATTGCCACACTATGGGAGGTAGTGGCATTGCTAGCGTTGGTCACTAGGTAGTTCTCACCTAGTATGATCTGTCCAGGGTCCACAAAGGCAGGTGTCACCATTGTGACACTAGCCCCAGTGTCCCTGTAGGCCTGAGCCATTCTTTGGTTGATAAAAGGAGTCTGTCTGTACTTGCCCAGGTTACTGGGGCCTACAGTAGAGGACAAAGCTAAGTCCCCATCACAGATCAGAACAGCCTGAGTAGGTATTCTGACTAGGCCAGAATCCTCCTCAGTTCCCAGGATTAACCCTACTACACCCTTTTGCTGGGAGCCACCACTTACAGCTGAACTAGGGGGTACAGTTGCCTTAGGGGCAATGGTGGCTGGGGGCTTATCCTTTTTGTTGCACTCACTAAACCAATGTGAGTTGGACTTACAGTAGTTGCACCATGGTTTCTTTTGGCCATCTTTCTTTTTATCCTTTTTGGGACCACCCTCCCCCTGAGCCTTTTGGGGGCCTGGTGAAGACTTCTGGTCTTTTTGTTTCTGATCATTACCCTTCTGGTCTGCCTTTTTCTGATCACCGCCCTGGTTCTGGTTTTTCTGCTTAACTCTGGTGCTGACCCATCTATCTGCCTTCTTTCCCAATTCTTGGGGAGAAGTCAGATCAGAATCAATCAGGTGTTGATGCAGTAGCTGGTTTTGACAGTTGTTAAGGATTTGTTCTCTCATGATCAAATTATACAATCCTGTATAGTCCTTAACCTTACCTCCCACTAGCCAGCCTTCCAGAGCCTTAGTGGCACAATCTACAAAGTCAGTCCAGTCCTGAGTCTGTGTCTTCTGGGTATCCCTGAACAACAACCTGTATTGTTCAGTGGTTAGGCCAAACCCATCAATTAGAGCACTCTTCAGGACAGTGTAATTGTCTGCATCCTCATCACTAACTGTGAGGAGCTTGTCTCTACCTTTCTCAGAGAAGGAGAGCCACAAGATAGCTGCCCACTGACTTTGGGGTACCTGCTGTACTTTGCAAGCCCTCTCCAAAGCAGTTATCCATTTGTGGATGTCATCCCCACACTTGTAGGGAGGGACAATCTTGCTCAGGTTTCTATTATCATAGTGCCTGTCTCTATCCTTAGGGATATTGCTGCCACCAATGGGTTCTAACCCACTTAACTTTTGCTCTCTAGCCAGAGCAAGCTTCTCCTTGGCAAGGGCAAGTTCTTCCCTCTCAATCCTTAGATTAGCTTCCCTCATTCTGGCTTCATGCTCTTTTCTCTGGGGGGAAGTCATTCCCCTGTGAGAAGAGGCATTAGAGATGCTAGAGACATGGGAGTGGATGGATTCCCTTGAAGGGGATCTGTCTCTCCTGCTTCTCTGGTTAAGCCCACTTGGGGGTCTGTATGGGGGGACCCCATGCAAACTCCCATGTAAGCTTAGGTTAGCCTGGCTAAGTCTTCCTACTTGGCACTGGCTGTCTACCTCCTCATCTGAAGTCCCATTTGACTCATCTGTAGCGGGTAGACCCTTCCCTGTACCTAGGATACCAGCCTGTGAGGCCCTATGAGCATCATATTCCTCTAGGATCTGCACTAGCTGAAGGAGGGTAGGGTTTGCACCCTGTTTTAACTTTCTGGAGGTACACAATTGTCTCATCTCCTGAAAAGTTAGGGTATCATATCTAGAGGGGATCTTTCTCAGACCTGCCCCTCCTGAGAGAGAATCTCCTTGATCTCCTCCCAGAGACATGATCTAGTGAGGGTGTGGTGTGTGCACCTACCTACACTATTTGTTTCTACTAAACCTCTCTAATAGTTGTAGTCAGGGTGTGTTAGGCCCTTCAACCTACAACAACTAAGTCCAGTAGGACTTAAGTATTATAAAATATGTTATATGTACCTAAACAATATCTGTGTGATCTTTCAATTTAGTATCTCAAGATTACAATGGTATTACAACAGCAAGCTCAGATCACAACCTCTGCTCACCAATGTGAGAAGTTGGCCTGATGTATGATGTCACTAGTTCTAGTGTACACCTTATATCAGTCCAAACAACCCTTATGGTGATTGGTTGTAAAGTCAACCTTATAGACCAGCTATCCTAGTGGTAGCATGGACAAGAGCAGTCTTAGGCTAAACTCTGAATGGCATGTGAAGCCAGCTGTGATACCATATATAATCCCTTGAATACCAAATGAAAGGACACCACACCAGATATATATATAAAATAAAGTGTATTTATTCTAGTCAAACCCTCAGCACTCTTTATGAGATTCGAGGTAAGTACAACACAGTCTTATTCAAGCATACATTAAGTCACACAGGTAAGTAATACAGTTAGGCCCTAGGGGCCACGCAAACCATATACTAAGTAAGTGGTATAAGGACCACTGTCAAGGAAATAGGATAGGCCTAGGCCTAGGGAATCGCTGGGTCTACACTACACTACCAAAGGTTAGGAAGTGGGAGGCCCACGGGATTCAGGTGCAGAGTGGAAACACTCATGCGTAATGCGTATAGTCGATAGAAATAGTACAGTTCTGAAATTAATAAGATTTAGGACACTTCTGGAGTAACTAGGAAGTCGAGACTTGAGAACTAGACACTAGGATAGTCAATACCCTGATGAGCACCGGAGTACCCAAGTTACCTAGCCCACGGGCTGCGGGTGCATAGGTGTGAAGTTGCGTCGGGTTTCGTCGTCGACTCCTATGGATGCCTGAAGGAAAGATGCTGTCAGGCAGTCAGTGAAGAGTGTCCGGTGGATCCCAAGGCTGGGATCAAGAAGGAAGGATGCCTGCAAGCAGAAGGGACAGAGTCTGGGTCACTAGCCAGTGACCACGTGGAACCAGGAAGGAACCAGGCGATGTCGGGAGATTGCAGGTGGAGAGGTGAAGCTTGTCGCAGCAGCCACGGGTACCAGGAGACGTCGAGGACGACCAGGACCAGGAGGCGAGCTGTCCCACGAAGGCTCTTGCTGTCGGCGGCGTCGAAGTCGAGCTAGGACTCATCAAGCCTTGGCAAGCAGAACCCACGAAGAATGGAGGACTTGCTTCTGGTGCAGACCAGGAAGGTCTGGGGTGCTTCTCTTTTGTAGAGGAGCAGGAGCCAAACCAGCAGTGGAAGTTCAAAGGTGTGTCGTCGCAAAGGCCGCTTGCCAACGGGCAAGCAACCGGACAGACGCGGCAAGCAGGAAAATGCAGAAGGGCCCCACACAGGACTCGTGGAGTGTGGGGGGCTGATCTTCGGTGCAGATGGTGCTTGGGGTTGGGGCTTCTCAATCCCCGGTGCACAACTTCGAGGGTACCTCAGAAGCTGCGCTGGAAGATACTCGCCACTTTTCCCAGGTAGCCGGTCCCACGTCTCTCGTCGCCTCCACGGATCTCAGCTCGGCTGTGGATCAGGGTCGGAGAAGTCTGGAAGTCAAGGCTCTGGTCAGTCCCTCGTAGAACTTCAGCAAAGCAAAGTGGTAAGTCTCTTGATGGTGCCTGTTTGCACAGGGTAGCCACTCCTTGGCCACAAGGGAGATTCTTCAGTCTTCTTCTTTCGTCGAATGTCGAAGGTCCAGAGTTTCTGTTCAAGTTGCAGGTTCAGGATAATCTAGTTTCCTGGGGCCCAGCTACCACACTTATACTAATCTGGGGGGCTGGGTTGCCTGCTAGGTCACGCCTTATGGGTGGGACCTGGGAGGGGGGTGGTTACACCCCCTTCCCTTTGTCCAGTTTCGCACCAGGAATGGGGCTGGTGTGCCCCAGCACCGGTTTGAACTGGACTATGCATGGGACACCTTGTGTGCCCCAGGCAGTGTCTCGTTTCATTCATCCCTCCCTGCCCCAATACACTAAGGCCTGTCTGGGGTGGTGCTCGCACCTCCCAAGGCAGGAAACCTATTGTCCAAGCCTCCCGTGCCAGGATCACTCCCAGCAGCAGGAGGTCAGACTTGTGTCGTGGCAGCAGCATCCATTTTGTGATGCTGGGGCTCTGGTTAACTTTAACCGGGTAAGTAGGTTTCAACATGTCTTCTCCCTCTAGAAGGGAGGGATAATATCCTCATCCCCAGAAATGGGATGGGGGTATTATTCCAAAGTGTTAGACACCTTACACGACATGTTTTGATAAAGCCAAACCGTAGTTACCATAACCGTTTAAGATTATAAGGCACTTTAAGAGTATATGGTAGGCTATATCATAGAACAGCTATAAGGACATGGTTCCCAAAGCTGCAGACATGCTCAGCTCATGCTAGAGCACCATCTCACATGTTACCAAGCACTCTGCCTCCAGGATTGTTAAGGCCTGACATAGGAGTGGCTGATAGGTACACATGTGTCTATATATAAGGTAGGTATAGGAATACTACATCTAAGCAAGGGGTGATTACACGACCTTGCCCCAGCTGAGTGATCAGCCAGTTGTGTCATAATGGAAGGCCAGGCCAGGGGTGGCATAATACATGCTGCAGCCCCTGGTAGGCCTAGGATACACCTATGCCCTGGGTACCTAAGGTACACTGTACAGGGGCCAATAAGGTGATCCTATCCAAATGGGTTATGCACCTAAAGTGCATAGTATTAATTTAGAGAGAGAACAGCAGGGCTGTGGGTCTGATTAGCAGGCCCACAGCCACATTTAAGTCGAAAACCAGTAAAGCAAAAGCAAAAAGTGGGGGTGAACATAGAAAGCAGACCCTACTCTCCTACAATGAGTGGGTAAAAGAGGCATAATTTTACTGGGGGAAGTATGCTCTGGGGTAATCTCTTCACTTCCCATAGGTGCAGCCGTATTCGCTGTCTGCGAAATGTTCGTCGGCGTTAGTGATTTGGCCGTTAGCAGTGATTTTGGGGGCGACTGAATTTTCGTCAACGAGAGATGCATCTCTGTCGATAGAGGTGGACTTGACAACGACATCTTCACCTCTGGTGACTGCGACTTCTTCGATGGTGGCGTCTTCGTCGACCCTGGTTTCTTCGTCGATGGCAATGCCTCTTTCGACAGCAGTTTCATTTTCAAAGATGTGTTTTGTCGATGGAGTGGGGTCCATCGACTTGATGAAGACAACAGTGGAATGGTCAACGAAATCAGGAGCTTGAGTCGACGACGATTGAGATGACGTCAATAGTGAGAGAGCAGTAGAGAAAGTAGTTGATGTCCCGGAGGTGCAGCCTTTCGTCGACAACGGTGCTGACAAACCTTTCTTCACCGACAGAGAACTCATCGACGACCTGTCTGACAGTTTTGAATGTCAGTTTGTGCTCTGGAGGTGGAGTTTAAGGCTCAGAAACAGTCTTGGATGGCTGTTCTTTTTTGAGAGATCCTTTTTTGCGCTCTGTGGAAGAGTCGTGAGAGGACGTTTTGGCACATATAGTATAAGGCTCTTTATCTGAGTGTGATGGATCCCTTTCCATTTGAGGGAAATCTTTGAAGAAGTAGACTGCCTGTTTTCAGAGTCTGACACAGGATCATACCTGGTTTTCATTTTTTGGAGCCAAATGAGAAGACACCCTTCACAGTCTCAGAAAGTCTTATTTGAAAAAGTGTGACATATTTTTCACTCTGACTCCTAATGGTACAAGCAATAATTACACTCTTTGTGAGGGTCTTCAACGTATAATCTCTTCTTCAAGCAAATGGCACATTCTCTGAAGAGAGCCTTTTTGTCTTGTCTGACATGCTTAGTCAAACTTGGCAGCAAATAAACAGATATAAAGACTGGAATATATATCTGTCTAAGAGTATATATCAAATAAATGTACTTTCCTGAAGCATGGAGTCCAGAAATCTTCTGTCAGAAGTTGTAGATGTGAAAAGCTGAGCAGAGTTCAGAGGAGACTCCCTAGCACAACGTGCGGTAGAAAATCTGAGGTACTGGGCTTCTCTCAGGAGTGTTCAAGAGGGTGATTCCCTCTGATTGGTTAAAACAAAAATGTGGTCTCATTTTTAATAATGACTATGACAGGCTATTAAACTAAGAGGCCTAAGCCTTTTCTAGTCTATACCTATCATGGTACTACTGTGTTTAAGGTACCGGCGACCCCCATCATGACGGGGGGAAGGATTCAAGCATGGTAGTCTATGAAAGTTTCAATACTGGAGTAAATAGCAAATTGCCCTTAATCAATAAGTCAGGCCTAATGTGTTCATCATAACGTTTCATTTTTTAATTAAAAAAATATATATATCTTTATTGGTCTTTTCTTACATTTTTCCCTTCTTTTTACACTTTGCATGACAATACAGAAGGATCAAGTGCAACATGTAAATCTGCATAGAACAGCCTCATTAGATCACTATGTAGATCAACACTGTATATTACAGGAGCATAATCAGGATTTGCCATAGCGCTCACATGCAGCACCAACAAGTAGTAAACCATGAAACACTGATTGCCTGCCCACACTGCTGCACCATTGTTGCTAGTTCACAATTGAAATCACTAGCTCTATACATAAACATGATTTATCTTAAACAATGCGATAATATACAGTATATACGCCGTCAGTAGACGTAGTGGAAGTCGATGTACAGTTGCTTCAATACCCTAACAGAGGGGTTTCGCAAAAAAAAAAAAGAGAGGAAATGGGAATGCACCAATAAGACATATTTTCTAGTTAACGTCTACTAACAACATGTTAAAAACAAAGAAAAAGGGGGCTGCCATCGATAAATACATGTGATAATCTTTGCTGGACTGTGTGTGGGACAGTGTATCCCAACCTTCGCAGTGAAGGGGTTCGCCAGGGTGGGGCTTGGACTCACAGGAATTCTGAGGGGCAGTGTTGTGTCGGTGAATAGTCTGGCAGGAAGGGGTGAGGGGTCCTCTTCGTCAATTCATCATAACGTTTCATGATAAACTGATCAGTCCTCTGGCAACTGAAATACTTTTTCCTAGTGAACCAATCAGGCCTGTAGCTGTAGTTGTGGCTTATCACCATAACAAACTGGGGCCTACTGTACTGGGCGTAAGCTTTCCCACAAGGTAACCATCGGACATACAGCCATAACATTATATAGGGCCTGATTTAGATCTCAACGGACGGGTTACTCCGCTGAAATATAAATCTCATTATGTCCTATGGGATTTATATTTCGGCAGACGGGTTATTCGTCACCGTTGTGAGTACACGTCCACCGATATCTAAATCAGGCCCATAGTATTTTGGTTTGACAACTGTAATGTTGTATAATATGTCACCTAAGAAAGCCTACCAATGATTCCAGAAGGACAGCACACAGCTTACAAAACAGCCCTTGAAGCTTTTGCAGATCTGATGGAATCTTTAGATCTGAAAGTAAACCTCAAAAACAATCCTATGTAATGGTTTGTGGTCTAAAGTCAACAAAAATGAAAACTTTCAGGGAACCCTGCTGGATAAAGTCCTACATTTTTCCTATTTAGGGGTCCTTTGCAATAATATATTGAAATAGAAACCTCCCTTATCATTAAGGGTGCAGCAAGTCAATAGGGCAAAGGAAGCTCTTTTTCGCTTTACAGCTAAGTTGTGCCAGAAGCCTGTTAGGGAAACGATGATGTATTGAGCAAATTGTATGTCAGTTGCTACATATGGGGCATGAGTATGGGTGTACACAGACTGCTCCAAGCTCCAACCCGCCAAGAATGCCTTCCTTAGGAGGCTCTTAAAGGTGCCCCAGGGGTCCACAACCTCTTTTGTCACTCTGAAGTGGGCTGGAACTACCTTGAGGGTGGTATAGTTCTTATGGGTTAAAGAATGGTCCACAGCTGAATTGGAAATTTCAAGGCAAAATCCATCTGATTGCTTGTCTACCTCTAATGTTGAGAAGATCCTGTGGTTGAGATATGTTTGACGCACATGTTGTGATTTGGGCCTCGTCACTCTTTTTTAAGACCCGGTTCATATTTTACCATAAGCTAAAGCCCAAGCTAAGAAAGCCTACTAGGAAAGGACATTGAATAATCGGCAAAGCTTAACTCCCAAGCTGTTGGCCTCCAAAGAACAAACCTATGATATTATTTCCTCACCAGCTACGCAATTCTATTTGCTGCTTGCTTTAAATTCTCCGCACCGATTTTATCTGCTCATACTTCGCATTGGCACTGTGCTTTTCTAACGGCATTTACACTACAATGTGGATGGGTGCACAATCCCCCACCTTGCCCTTGCTAGAATACATTAATTCAATCTACTGTAACCTTTTTACTCTTTTGTCCTCTATATCGTTCTGTAAGAAGGATAAGTTACTTACCTGTAATCCTAGTTCTCTTCCAGGGGTATCCTCATCAAAGTCATAAGCACTGAATATTCCCGCCCATGTGCGGGGACCCCGGAAATAATAAAATTAGATATGAAAAACACATATATATACAGCTCTGTATATGTATAAACATATATTATTTTTTCCCAAGCCAATGCAGCCCCCATAATAGGCTAGACAATGTAGATATAAATATCCACTAAAACGACATAGGTATAATAATACACCTAAATCTCTTTTTTTTTATTTAATGAGGTACAAACTCATGAGAAAGAAAAGGAAAAAACACTGTGTCCAACACAGATCCACAAAACATTGTTAGCCTGCAGGCTGCATTGCAATACAATACCATAGAAACTGAAAAGCCTTGTACAGGTAAAAACTGGCACCGTGCCTTTAAGGCAGCCCTGATTCCAATATCCCATCATGCCTCAGGGGTGACAGTTGGGTCAGTTGTTCTTTCCGGCTCCTTCTGTCAGGACCCTGGAATTCAGATCTCTTCATTTTTGACTTTCTAGTCAAGAATTGCTAGTTTTCTAGTGAATTTTTTTGCTTCATCTTAATTATCTCCTTTTGGTGAAGCATTTTTCCTGATTTTGCTGACAGATTTCAAAACTTTTTTCTGTCAGAAAATGCCTTCCTTGTTCATGCCCTGTCCATCCTGTGGCAAAAAGAAGGCTTCTTCGGATACTCACGATGTGTGTATCATCTGTCTACCGGACACACACTCTCCTGCTTCCTGTCGACATTGTAAGGACCTTTCAAAGAGGACTTTGAAAGAAAGGGAGAGGATTCGGCTTTATGGCCTTTCTGAAATGCGGTCGACGTCGAAGCAGTTGATCCCTGTGTGTTCTCCATCGGCGTCGAAGACTCCAGCGGCGGGATCGTCGTTGAGAGGTGAGGAGGCCAAGAGAAAATCAACGTCGATGCAAGATCCGGTGGCGAAACGCATTCGTTCGTCGTCGAAAACTTCGCCGTCGAGGAAACATCGTTCGGCGTCGAAGGAGAAACATCATCGTTCGACGTCGAAGTCAACATCTAGACGAAATTCGACGTCGAAGGAAAGAAGGTCGACGTCGAAATCTACAACGACTTCGAGGCGAAGATCGTCGTCAAAAGAACACGGGCGATCATCGACGTCAAGACTTGAATCGCCTTCGAGGGAGAGGCGATCGTCGTCGAAGACATTGCCGACGTCGAGACGAAGATCGTCGTCGGAGCATGAATTGACGTCGAGGCGGGCGCCTCCGTGTGGATCGACGTCGAGGCAGGCACCTCCGTCTGGATCGACGTCGAGGCAGGCGCCTCCGTCGTTAAAGATGTCCATGACGTCGGCGAAGATACAGACGTCGAGGCGAAGTTCCCCGTTGGGATCTAGGCCTCCGTCCAGGATAAGCCCTCCGTCAACGACAAGGCTCTCGACGTCGAGGCATGACTCATCGCCGGTTTTCCACTCGGCATCGAGGTCCAGATCACCGTCGAGACAGTCCTTCGCTGTGGGGTATCAGGAAACGTCGAAACTTCAATCGACGTCCAGGTCAGCGTCGAGACGCAAGTCTTCGCATAGAGTGAAATATACACCGGATGTGGCATCGGAGCATGATTCAGCCTCTGGCTCTCTGCCTATTTCTATTTCACCTTCAGCCTCAGCAGGATCAGGATCTCCTCCTTCAAGATCCATATCACCAGAAGTGATAAATTCATCTCCAGCTCCTGTTTCACCAGTAGAGCGGTGATAGTTGTCTTGAGACTGGTAATGAAACTTGATGTAAGGGTTATTATGTTTGTGCTCTTTGTCCAAACACATTTTGCACTTCTTACCTTTGACAGCTGATGATGAATATTTTGAGGAACTAGTAATTGATATTGCCATTTTAATTTATGAATTTTTACCATTTCTGTGTAGTGTAGAAAAGTAAGATCTGCTTTCATGGTTACCCCCACTTCTTGCTGGTGTCATTCGGTTTTCTGACTTGTCTGACTGGGATCCTGCTAATAAGGACCCCAGTAACTGTGCTCTCTCCCTAAATTGGACTATGGTAAGTACTTTGGTACCTTCCTAATTGGTAACTGGTGTACCCTTCTAAGTCCCTAGTATATGATACTAAGGTAACCAAAAACAAAAAGGGAGTGAAGAGGGAATATGGTAGAGTAGTCCTCCTCCAAATCTTATAATTAAACAAACAGATTCTACCACTATTACATATATCCTTCCAATTCCGGGAAATCTATAATGGTGGTGAAAAAAGTGTCAACCAAAGGAGTTGTCCTGGGAAACACTATGTGTTTTTCTGATACCCCTCACACCAAATGCTCATTTGGTGTCATGCTTCAACATAGAGGTCTTCCCGTCCCTCTATGGGACGGGGCGTGCTGCGACCTACGGAGACGAGGGAGCACTTATGTAGGTGAAAAACTATGTGTAGTGCAGATGTGGGAGTGGTAGGGTCAAAAGAACTAGTGGTGCAAGTTAAAAGTTACCTGGCTAGTGGAAAACATTAATTTTATTGCCTTCCCTAGCTGGTAGCATTAAAATGGGGAGACGGAGGCGGTATGCTGTTATGCGATATTTAGCCACAGATTCTGTGGCTAAATATTGTTAGGCACACAAATTCACATTAATTAATGTATGAGTGGACTAGGGATCACGTACGATCCTGAAGAGAAAGCCAGGGGGATGGCTTTTGAAACATGTTGACCAGGTAGGAGGTATTGCATAACAGTATACCCCCTCCCTCTCCCCATTTTAATGCTACCAGCTAGGGAAGGCAATAACATTTATTCTTTCCACTAGCCAGGTAACTTTTAACATGCACCACTAGTTACTTTGACCCTACCACTCTCACATCTGCACTACACATACTTTTTCACCTAAATAAGTGCTCCTGCGTTTCAGTAGGTCGCAGCACGCCCTGTCCCACAGAGGGACAGGAAGACCCCTATGATGAAGCATGCATTTGGTGAGTGAGGGGTATCAGAAAAACACTGTTTCCCAGGACAACTCCTTGGGTTGACACTTTTTTCACCACCATCGTTATAGATGATTCTAAGGTAGCCAGGGCATAGGTACACCAGGCGTCTCCCATGGGCTGCAGTATGTATTATGCTACCCATAGGAGACAACTCAAACTGTGCTACCACCACTCAACAGATATAAGTTTTCTTATATCTAAAGTCACTGCACTTAAAACCTATATGTCACCATTAAGGTAGGCCTTTCAATCCTGAAGTCAGGGTTCTTGGTTATAAGTGTGAGGGTGCCCTATGTGAGCAGGACAGCCTGTCCAAACCCAGGAGTCTATTCTCCAGACTTTGTAAGTACCGTCAGCCATTTTATACATATAGTGAACATCAAGTCTATTACGACATTCTAACTATTTATTAGCTGCACCAAAACCGGTCATGTTTGGTAACAAACATGTTGGAATCCTACCTAACAACTATTCCAGTGTTGGAAGTAGGATCCCATGCACTGGGGGGCTCCCCTAGGGAGCCCTCCAGTATTCCAGGTACCAGCCAATTAGGGTCTAACAGCAAGCTGGTCCTGCTGCTGACCAATGACACGATTCTGCCCTCCAGCTGCTGAGCCAGGCTCGAGCAGGGGATGGTAGAACAATAGGTTTCCTGTTGCAGGGAGGTGCGACTACCTCCCAGACAGGACTTAAGTGTATTGGGCTGGGGTGGGGGTGCTTGCCATTGCCACTAGACTGATTTTAAGGGCACATTTCGTGCCCTCCTTGCATACTTCTGTTTGAGCCAGCTCAGGGAGCTGTTGGCTCCCGCTCTGCTGCGAAACTGGACAAAGGACATGGGAATAGCCTCCTCTCTGTCGCGCCCCTCCTCTGGGAGGGATCCTTGAATCATCACAACCCTTTCCCCAGGGTACTTAAGGGCTTACCTGTCTTTGGCACTTGAGAATCGTCGTGGGACAATATTCAGATCCGAAACCACTTCAAAATCATCCGTCTGGGCACCTTGGACTTCGTTGGAGTTCGCCTGGAACCGAGACTGCATCAAGGAATGCTCCTGCAGCTCCTGGTCTTGTTGTCCTGCCAGTCTTCTGCTTAACCTGTGCCTGTGCTTCATCCAGGTCTGATGGCATCAAGGACACCCGGAATAATCTCCCTTGGAGTGAAGAAGTCAATCCCCTGAATCAGCAGGCACCGCAACTAAGCTGACCAGTCTGCTGTCCTGATGTCCCACAGACTTCAAAAGGCTCAGCAACACAAGTGGTGGTTCTGCAACTCCCTCGAGACCTGCACTGTCTTCTCAACAAGTTTGAGGCCAATATCACTTCTCGGAACAGCTGGAACAGAACGTCTGTGCACTGTATCGACTTGCCATTGCCAAGGTTTGTTGACTCTGTCCTCCAGAGATCTTCGGGCTACAAGAAACTCCAGCATCAAGCATGTCTTCCTGCCAAGATCTTCATCCTTTGCAACGTGGCCCTGCATCTTAAGTGAGCTGTTCGAGGTCCTCTTGCGACTCCTGTGCCTTCGGCCTATGGGTCCTCTGGAGGGTCTTCTTTGGCTTCAGTGTACTTCCCTGCTGGCTTGTGGCCTGCTCTGACTCTCCTGCACTTGGTGAGTCCCTCGGACCTTGCTGGTCCCAATGCTGCACCTTTTTCATCTTCCACGTCTGTTGCTGCTGTCCAGGCTTGTTGGAGCTCTGGCAGGACACAGATCCCCTGGTTCTTCACTTCTGACGTGGGACAGCTTGTGAATAGCTCCTGGTCTTCCACGGTATCGCCTGGTCCTCACAGCTGCAGCTACAAGGTACATGTCATCACTCCTGCATCTTCTGCCATCGGTAGTCATTGGTCTTCCGTGCCTCCTGGTCACTTCCGAGTAGTATAGACTGTCTCCTCTGCTTGCAGGTACTCCTCTTCAAGAATCCATCCTTTGATTCCACCAGACTCTTACCTTCTTTGCCAGTAGCATCTTTACTGAAGTGCTCTATTGTGGTCTACAACTGTTTTGTGACGTCACTTCGCACCTGTGCACCCGGCTTCCCTGGTGTAGGTATCCTGGTTCCTGGAGTATCCATTGGTGGGGTGACTCTCCAACCTTCCATCTTCCATGGGGTTTCTTTATGGTCCACTGGGAAGGATCCTTCTTACAAACTGCAACCTTGACTTTCCCATCAACTTGCATTGAGTACACGGCTATGTTTCCACTCTGCACACAGCCTCCGTGGTGTTCCTGAGTACTAACCTAGGGCAGTTCCTTGTTTCCCCTGCTCTTGTGAGTCTTCTGGTCCAAGTCTCGACTTCGGTCGCAGTTCACGTTCCACTTCTTTAGTATATGGTTTGGTATCCCCCTGGAGAGCACTGTGTAATTGTACTTACTTACCTGTTTCCATTTGAAATTGTGTGTGTTGTGTTGATATCTCTCAGTAGGAGATATACCAATGTGTTCGTGATTGTGTATGTGAGAAGTTGGCCTGATATATGATGTCACTAATTCTAGTGTACACCTTGTATCAGTCCAAACAACCCTTATGGTGATTGGTTGTAAAGTCAACCTTATAGACCAGCTATCCTAGTGGTAGCATGGACAAGAGCAGTCTTAGGCTAAACTCTGAATGGCATGTGAAGCCAGCTGTTATACCATCTGCAACCCCTTGAATACCAAATGAAAGGACACCACAACAGATATATATACAAATAGAATGTATTTATTCTAGGCAAACCCTCAGCACTCTTTATGAGATTCGAGGTAAGTACAACACAGTCTTATTTAAGCATACATTAAGTCACACAGGTAAGTAATACAGTTAGGCCCTAGGGGCCACGCAAACCATATACTAAGTAAGTGGTATAAGGACCACTGTCACGAACACAGGATAGGCCTAGGGAATCGCTGGGGCTACACTATACTACCAACAGTTAGGAAGTGGGAGGCCCACGGGATTCAGGTGCAGAGTGGAAACACTCACGCGTAATGCGTAAAAGTCGATAGAATCACTAGCAGTTAGAAATAAGCAGTTTTAGGACACTTCTGGTATGGCTAGAAAGTCGAGACTCGGAAACTAGACCCTAGGATAGTCAATACCCTTGTGAGCACCGAAGTACCCAAGTTACCTAGCCCACGGGCTGCGGGTGCATAGGTGTGAACTTGCGTCGGGTTTCGTCGTGGACTTCTATGGATGCCTGAAGGAAAGTTGCTGACAGGCAGTCAGTGAAGAGTGTCCGGTGGATCCCCAGGTGGGGATCAAGAAGGAAGGAACCTGCAAGCAGAAGGGACAGAGTCTAGGTCACCAGCCAGGAGCCGGGAAGGAACCAGGTGATGGCGTGAAGATGCAGGTGAAGAGGTGAAGCTTGTCGCAGCAGCCACGGGTAGCAGGAGGCGTCGAGGACAACCAGGACAGGGAGGTGAGCTGTCCCACAAAGGCTCTTGCTGTCGGCGGCGGCAAAGTCGAGTCAGGACCCAACAAGCCTTGGCAAGCGGAACCCATGCAGGATGGAGGACTTGCTTCTGGTGCAGACCAGGAAGGTCTGGGGTGCTTCTCTTTCACAGAGGAGCGGGTGCCAGTCTGGAGGAGCCGGACCAGCAAGTTGAAAGTAAAGGTTCATCGTCGCAGAGGCTACTAGCCAGCGGGCCAGCAACCGGACAACACGTCGAGCAACACAGGTGCAGAAGGGCCCCACGCAGAACACGTGAAGTGTGGGGAGCTGGTCTTCTTTGCAGATGGTGCTCGGGAGTGGGGCTTCTTAATTCCCCAAGCACAGCCTCGAGGAAGCCTCAGAAGTCGCGCTAGTCAGTTACCAGCCACTTTTTCCCAGGTCGCCGGTCCCACGTCCCTCGTCGCCTCCACGGGTCTCAGCTTCGCTGGAGATGTGGATCTGGTTCAGAGGTGTCTGGAAGTCTCGGCGCTGGTCAGTCTCTGCAGTCGTCCCTCGTAGGATTCAATCGCAAAGCAAGCAGCGGTCGCTGGATGGTGCCTGGTTGCCCAGGGTGGTAACTCCTTGGCCACAAGGGAGATTTCTTCAGTCTTCTTCCTGAGGTCGAATGTCGAAGGTCCAGAGTTTCTGTTCAAGTTGCAGATTCAGGTTAATCTAATCTAGCAGGGCCCAACTAGCTACTAATATACTGGGCTAGTGGGCTGGGCTACCTGCAAGGTCCCTCCTATGGGTGGGACCAGAAAGGGGAGTGGCTACACCCCCTTTCCTTTGTCCAGTTTCGCGCCAGAGCTGGGGCTGGAGTGCCCCAGCACCGGTTTGAACTGGACTATGCATGGAGCACCTTGTGTGCCCCAGGCATGTCTCATTCCTTTCAGCCCTCCCTGCCCCAATACACTAAAGTCTGTCTGGGGAGGTGCTAGCACCTCCCCAAGCAGGAAACTTATTGTCCAGGCCTCCCTGGCTGGGAGGGCTCCCAGCAGCAGGAGGTCAGACTCGTGTCTGTGGCAGCAGCATCCATTTTGCGATGCTGAGGCTTTGGTGAGAGTTAAACAGCAAAGTAGGATTTTAACATGTCTCTCCCTCTAGAAGGGAGGAATAATATCCTCATCACCAGAAATGGTATGGGGGTATTATTCCAAAGTGTTAGACACCTCACACGACATGTTTTGATAAAGCCAAACCATAGTTACCATAACCGTTTAAGATTATAAGGTACTTTAAGAGTATATGGTAGGCTATATCATAGAACAGCTATAAGGACATGGTTCCGAAAGCTGCAGACAGGCTCAGCTCATGCTAGAGCACCATCTCACATGTTACCAAGCACTCTGCCTCCAGGATTGTTAATCCTGCCATAGGAGTGGCTCACAGGTACACATGTGTCTATTTTAAGGGTAGATATAGGTATACTATATCTAAGCAAGGGGTGATTACAGAATGAGTGGTGAAGCACTAAGAATACTACGCACTGACATGTCAACTCCTATTCTTATAGCAGTAGCAGAATTTTTGGGGTGGTCTTGGGCTATAAGGTCGCATGCTCTCCCTGTAAAATAAGGTTGAGTCTGTTATTGCTCATTTGCACATGCATCAGGGGGGAGTAAGCCATATACTATAAAATGTAGATTCTAGTTCCAATGAAGTGCCTGGACTAACCATCTGTGGCCAAATTATTGTACCCTTTTGGCACCGAATTCCGGAAAAAGCTGTTGTTTTATAAACAGAGTATATAAAGTTGTTTTAAAGGTTTTTATCTGATATTTGTTACATGTGATAACCTAATTTAATTTCCACAAACAGGCTCTAAACTACATTTTAATACTATGTTTTATGTTATATTTATGTATCGTACTTTTATGTCTAAACAGTCTAATAAAGCTTGTTTGGATTGGATTGGCATCCATCATTATGGTCTGAGAGGGGACTTGTTGGTGAAACAGCATGCCTTGTAGGAAACTGGTTGGAAAGTTCCACCATTTTAGGGACTATTTTGAATGTATGGACAGCTTGATCTTGTCTTCCCAATTGCCTGTCAGTTGGTCCCACTGGTCCGCTAGACGTTCTTGGAGAGGCCGCATGTGGAGGTGAGCATTTGGGGTGAGGAAGATACATGAGATCATTGAGCAGAGAAGAGAGTATACTGCCCTCACCATTGGATGAGATGCCTTCATGAAAGTATGACATTTCTGAAGGCTCGATGAGTGTTGGGGTGGACTTGTTGAGGATGACAAAGCCACAACCGCTGAAGGCGATAGCAGTTCCAATTGAAGTGAAGTTGGGCTTCCTCAGATGTTGACTCCTTTATCAGCCAGTCATCTAGGTATGGGTAGAGGAAGATTTGGTAATTTCTCTGATGGGCTGCTACCACTACCATGCACTTTGAAAATGTTCTGGATGCTGACTTTAGGCCAAATGGTAGTACCGCGTACTGATAAGGGTCCTTTTGCACAACAAACCTCAAAGATTTTGGATGCTTTCTAGCAATTGGAATGCGAAAGTATGCATCGTGAAGGTCGATGGAGAAAAGCCAAACTCTCTGTTGTAATTGGGGATAGATTTGATGTAATACCAGCATCTGGAACTTCTCTCACCAAATCCACTTTTTGGCTATTTTAAGATAGAGTATGGGTCTGAATTCTTTGTCTTTCTTTTTCACCTGAAGTAAATGCCTGTCCCCCATTGTCTCATGGATTTAGAAGTTGCCATAGGTCTGAAACTGCACTAATAACTGCAGTAAATAACATTTGCACCTTGGTTGATGCTGGGCAGACCGTACTGTTGTTGATCTTATCGGACCTGTCTTCGGCATTTGATACTATTTCGCCAAGAAAGCCAATTGACCGTCTCTAGGAATTCGGGGTGATAGATTCTGCCTTGAAGCTGCTGGCTTCCTTCTTAACTGGTAGGTCATAGAAAGTTAAGATGGACCAATTTTAGTCGGACTCCACCCTCAATCTTTGTAGAGTCCCACAGGAGTACTCTCTGAGCCCCGCCCTTTTTAGGTCGAGTCTAGCGTTGCACCGCATGTGCTGCTCGCTTTGCGAGGCATGCAGTATTCAGTATAGCGTGGAAGCTCCGCTCACTCTCCGCCGATCTTTTCCATTGGCTTAGGTCCTAAATGCTGCCTTCCGATTGTTTTAGGCTTGTTAGTCCCTCCTCATGGTGGTCATGTCGTCATTTGTATCCATCCATGGGTACTGGCGTCTTAACTTCAAACACTATTTTCTTCACATGCCCCTCCCGCAGTCCGTCACTTCTTGGCCCCCCACGCCGCACTCCCGTTCATGTCATTCTCCTCCACCCACACTCCTGTTTCCAATGCAATAGGCCTCGCGTAAATGCGAGCCCTATTGCATTGCAAATGCTGGTTTCACAACTAGTCCCTCCTAACACTTCAACACACAGCTTCATAGTACTCACAGTGAACTGCTTGGAAGTAAGCAGGGAGGTGCCGGCCTCGAAGAGGAGGAGCATCACAGGGGGCGGGACACAGGCTTTGCTGCTCTCCTGATCCGCTGCATTGTCGGTACCGGGTTCCCCCGATACTCGCTGGACGCCGTCAACATGGTGGAAGTCACTGATGGTAAGGACTTAACAGTGTAGCCGTGCGGGGAGTAACCGAGAACTGGCGTCCCCAGCATCCTTGTCCCGCGCCTCTTGGTACTCAGTAGGCTGTGAAGCCCCAGCCTCAAGTACTAGACGCAGCCAAGGAAGCGTAAGCTTCTGAGAGATGCTGTGTTACCTCGTATTAGCTTGATATGTTATCTATATTTTCATTATCGTAAGGTGTGATATAATAATGTCAAGCAGCAGAAAAATGGTGGAAAAATAGTGGGAATATTAGAAGACCTTTCAGAAAATAATAAAAGCGATAGCAACTTTAAGATAAACGTTACTGAACATGAATGAGCACTGGTATAGCCAATAGGTTTCGCCTATGCGAGACCAATTGGCGTTGTCAGTGTGTTTTTTCGACATGTTGCAGAGCAGCGCGAGTTGATGTGTAACATGCCTTAACGTAAACAAAAAAGCGCTGCTTCGTTTAGTTTACTTCAAGCCATGTTGCACAGCATCCTGTGCGTGCAAAATGTAGAAAAAAATAATTTCAACGTCAGTATGTCTCACATAGCCGAAACCTATTGCCATTGCAATGCTTGTTTTTTTTCAATGCAGTCACGCTTAACATCAGTGAAGGAGTCTATTTAGAAACCCAACTAAGGTGGTACTTTTCAGGTTGTGGTTTTAATTTTATACTTGAACACTTGCCCTTCTTCATTTGTGCATTTCTAGACGTCTCTTGTTATTTGACAGTATGTGAGTGAGTGCAGTTATCTGCTAAGTAGCACGTAGTGGACCACGGGCCACATTGGTCCCCCTCTATTTTGACCTGGAGACAATATCCATTTTGCACAATATTCAGAACCCCGGTGTCTTTTATGATGTGTTGCCAGATAATGAGAAATGCTTCCCCCTACCAAAGTGGTTAATGGAAGTGGGGAAAGAGAACTCATGGTTTGGATCCTGTTGCCTGTTTAACTCCTTGGGGAGGCTGTTGGGCACAGCATCCTCTTGTCTGTTTACACTGTTGCAGGTATAACCTTTGGTGGTGTTGTTGAGGTCTACCTGTGTCCCACTGAGGTGTTTGAACCTTCTGATAATAAAAACCGGCTCTGGTAGGGTTGGAACAATCTTCATTTTTTTTGGTTTCTCTAGATCCACATCTTTGAGGGTCTCAATTTCACTTTTCATTCTCTCCGCGTCGTCATCAGCTTGACTTCTGAAGAGTGTGGAACCGGAGTATGGCACGTTCTGTATACGTTGTTGTGACTCTGGCTTGAGGGATGTCTACCGGAGCCAAACATGCCTCCTAAGGTAACTCAGTGACAGTATCCATGTGCAGCTAGTAGGGAAAAATCTGACGCTGCATTAATCACCTTATGAGACACCATTGCTCCCTTGTTGTCTATCTCCATTAAGTCTTCTCTCTTGTCTCTCTGGAGATGTTCAGTGAAATGCTGGATGGTGTCCCAGAGGGCTCCATCATATCTGCCCAAAAAAGTTGTAGCACTGGCTGCTTTCATTGATGTTGCTGCAGACGTTGCAGCCTGCTGAGTCCAGTTTCCTGCTCTTTTTATCCAGAGGAGCAAAATATGATGGAGATGTAGAATGGTACTTCTAAGCGGCTAGTATTACCGCAGAGTCTAGAGGAGCATCAGAGCGGAAAAACAGAGGGTCTTGATCTGGAGGATGCCATTTTTTTGAAGCCTCAATGGAGCAGGCTTAATTATTGCCAGTGTCAAAAACAGCTCCATGGCAGGCTCCAGGAGGCCACGGACCAATAGAAGTAGATGTCTATAAGCTGTACGTTGGTGTTGTGTCTCGAATATCACAGATGTGGAAGGTGTTGGCACTGACATCTGTATATTCAGTTTAGCCACCCCTTGTACCAGGACCTCTTGGAAGGTTGCAATGTCACCCACAAGGACATACGAGGCGGTGGAGAGTCTGATATTGTTGGAGCATATCCTCCTGTAAATATGGAGGAAGTATCTGTATGCCTTTGATAAGATCTTGATCTAGATTTTTTATGGTGAGACAGACCTATGGTGTCAATGAGAACAGCGCGAAGATGCTGATGAGCGCTTAGGACTATGATGGCGAGAACAGTGGCGCGTTTGAAATCTTGGCTATTCTTCGGAGTTGGAGTGCCTCTAGGTGGAAGTGGAGTCACTGGAGAAGGCGCTATTGGTAGAGGTGTTGGTTGAAGAGGCAATAATGGTTGCGGAGGTGGCGGTTGTAGAGGAGGAAACGGAGGAGGAGCAGTTGACTGAGGTGGAGCAGGTGCTGAAGGAGGAGTAGATGGATATGACGCAACCATAGTGGGAGAGGATGAATATGCTCCTGAAAACTGAGAGTCTGGAGAAGAAAATATTCTTCTCTTCTTTATCTCCTGCTGTCTCCTTGAAATAGAGAAGCTCTTAAACGTTGACATTTCACTAAGATGTTTTGTTGTTCTGCTCCTCGACGTTAGCCTTCCTCACCGTCGAGCCACTCCTTCCTGATAACGATGCACTCCTCGACGTTGACCACAACCTGCGAGTTGACGGTGTATGGCCTTTCAATGTTGACTAGGGCCACCTCGCGACGTACGGCATCGCTTCCTTGACGTCGATCCAGCTCTGGATGGCGAACAACTCAGAGCCGTACCTTACATATACATCGATCCTCTTGACTTCAACTGGGACCAATGTGGGTTTGGGCCCGAAAACCTCTTCTATTCAGATCTCCCACGTCCTCTAGAGGTTGAAGAAAGAGCCCTGGTGGAAGATTGACCTTCCCCGCACTCTGACGTCCCACCTTCAGGCTAAATTTGTTGGTGCCGTCTCTCTTCAGTCCCAAATCTTCTCCCTTTCACTTAAAGTGCGTTGCGAAAATTTCTGCCTAGAGGACATGCATCCGGGAACATGAGATTATGGTAAACAGATGATACAGCCCCCGTGAGGGTCTGTTTTGGGCTTCTCCATCCCATATCTTGTGCACTTGTCAAATAGTGAAGGCATTTTATTGGACAAAACATCTCACTTTTCAGTCAGAAAATAACAGAAAAAGCCAGGTAAATGTGAAAAAAGTCGAATAAAGGTGTTGTCACTAATTTCTCTAGAGAACTTTGATGAGGAGAAAGCCATAAAAGGCCGAGCTTAGTGCTCCATGGTCCTGTCAGTAGGAGCTAGAAAATAACTGAAGAAACTGCCAACTGCTGAGCATGATGGGATACTGGTGGTCTCTAGGTTCTTAAAGGGCCACTCTCTATTTTTAACCTTATAATGACAGCCTATGAGGCTACACTGTCCTGCTCTCCATCATAAAAAATGAGTCGTGAGGGAGGTTTATGCTGTTATCTGAAACATCTTGAAATTATTCACAAATACTTTGATCTGGCCCTTTTTTTACTTCATGGTGAAGAACTCGGCCATAGTAGCCTATGTTTATAGGCTGCATAATCTGTCTCTTAAGTGTCTGTGCAGGCCTTCCCGAAGAAAGGCAAAAGTCTACACTTAAAAAGATATAGATTGAAGAAGTGTTTTGGGGTCCCCGCATGTGGGCGAGATTGTTCAATGCTTATGACCATAAATGGAAATCGCCTACGCGAGAAGTAAGAAAACAAGTTACTTACCTGTAACTTTGGTTCCCCAGTACTGGTAACTTTCATAGATTCTCATGCTTTGTATCATTCCCCGTCGTCGGAATGGGAGCCTCGGTAAATAAAAAAATATCATAACCATAGAAACAAAAGAGAAAATAGGCTTAGGCCTCATCTCATTTTGCAGCATATCACCCTCTTTGTGTAAAAGAGCCCAAACTTTTGCCAGGACCAATCAGCACAGCCTCACCCTTTGGAACCTTCCTGAGAGAGCTCAGAGCCTCAGATTTTCGTAGCCGTTGTGCAAACAGCCACTACCTCAGTAAACAGGCAGAGCTTTCCCAGGGGAGGTGGGTGGGCGCATGAGAATCTATGAAAGTTACCAATACTGGGGAACCAAAGTTACAGGTAAGTAACTTGTTTTCTTACCCCAGTATTGGAACTTTCATAGATTCTCATGCTTTGTATCAGAATAGCTAGCAGTAAATCACAAAAGCACATTTTGGTAGACACTTGGCCTTACATAACCATCTCAATTTACAGTAAAAACTAGTACATGGTAATCAATAAAAAACAATCATCACTGAACCAAATGTGCTTACCAGGATGGAGGGATTGTAGGGAAAGCTCGCCTCTCAATGAAAAAGATTCCTGAGGACTGCTTGAGCAACAGCAGCGTCATCTCGTCCCACCGACTCCAGGCAGTAGTGTTTCGTGAAGGTGTGTACACTGCTCCACGTTGCTGCCCTGCAAATGTCTTTGATAGCAACTCCAGCAAAAAGAGCCACTGAAGACGCCATCGCTCTTGTAGAATGAGCACGGGGCCTTCTGTCCAAAGGTTTGCCCGCAGCCTGATGACAGAATTGAATTGCACTGGAGATCCAGCGGGAAATGCCACTCTTAGCGAGAGGCAATCCCTTCCGTGGTGCACTGTAGGAAACAAATAACTGTGTAGACTTCCTGAAAGATTGTGTGCGCTCGAGATAGAATTTCAGACATCTCTGGACATCCAAAGAATGCAATGTTCGTTCCGCCTGGGTAGAGGGACGTGGAAAAAAGGAATTCAAAATCAAGGGTTCATTCAGATGAAAATCCGAAGGCACCTTCGGGATGAATTTTGGGTTGGTTCTCAATATTAGCACATCCTTTTTGAACTGAAGAAATGGCTCCACTATGGACAGAGCCTGGAGTTCACTAACCCTCCTAGCCGATGTCAACGCTAAGAGGAGGGCTAGCTTCCAAGAGAGGAACTTCAAGTCCGCCCTGTGAATTGGCTCAAAGGGAGCTTTCATGAGCTGAGCCAGTACTAGGTTGAGTTGCCAGATCGGTGGAGGTGCTCGGACCGGAGGATACATCCGAAACAACCCTTTAAGGAACTGTTTTGCAATCCTCGCGGACCATAGAGATGGCCCCGATGCCTTTCGTCGAAAACGCGATATGGCAGCCAGATGTACCTTGACAGAAGAGTGCGCCAGACCTGATTTAGCCAGCGACATGATGTAAGGTAAAACCTGATGTGGCAGGGATTTATAAGGATGGAGTTTATTCCTCTGGCACCACAGACAAAACCTCTTCCATTTTGCCCTGTATGTCTTATTAGTGCTTGGCGCCCGCGCCTGAGACAAGACATCCCTGCACTCCCTGGAGAGATTCAGATGACGGAATTCTCTGTATTCAGGAGCCACGCTGTCAAGTGTAGTGACTTCGGATCCGGATGGAGAACCTGTCCCTGATCCCGCGACAACAGAGATGGAATCAGCGGCAAGTGAATTGGGCGATCCTGGGAGAGAAGCAGGAGTTCCGTGAACCAGAACTGCCGGGCCCACGCTGGAGCAATGAGAATCATCTTGCACGGTTCCGCCTTGACCTTCCTGAGAACTTGAGGAATGAGGGGAATGGGAGGAAAAGCGTAGCAAAATGAGCCGAACCAAGCAATCGAAAGGGCATTCCCCAGAGATCCTCGATGGGGAAACTTGCTTGCGTAAAACCGACATTTGGCGTTCAACGGGGACGCAAAGAGGTCTATGGTCGGAGTACCCCATACCTCGAACACTCCCTCCAGCGTAGCTTGGTCTAATTCTCACTCGTGAGTCACTTCCGTCTGACGACTCAGAGCATCCGCCGTGATGTTGAGGCATCCTGCTAGGTGCTCGGCTTGTAGGTTGATCTTGTGAGAAATTGCAAAATCCCAGATCGTCTGAGCTTCCTTGGACAGCGTTCGCGATCTTGTTCCCCCTTGCTTGTTGATGTAGTGCATGGCCGTAGTATTGTCCGTCCGGACCAGCACTGCACGATTCTGAATTCTGGGAAGGAACGCCAGCAAGGCTAAGCGAATGGCCATCAGCTCCAAGAGGTTGATGTGGTTTAGGCTCTGTGCTGGACTCCAGTGACCGCTGATTTGAAGCTCCTGGAGTAACGCTCCCCAGCCTTCTAAGGAGGCATCTGTGGTCACCACCATAGGAGCTGGTGGAGTCCGGAATGTTAATCCTACTGCGATGTTCTCCTTTACCAGCCACCACTCGCAGGCCTTGCGCATACCTGGTGTTACCCACACCTTGTCGTTGAATGACCCTTCTGCCTGGCGCCATTGTTTGTCTAACTCCTCCTGCAGAGGACGCATATGAAGCCTGCAATGCGGTATTAATGGTATGCAGGATGATATCGATCCGAGTAAGGACTTGTACAGGCGAACCGACAAATATTTCCTCTGCAGCACTTGACGAGCGGAGGTGATCAGCTTGCGTTGACGCTCCTCCGACGGACAAGTGGTGCATAGTGTCGTGTCCAGAATAGCTCCAAGGAACCTTTGCGACCTGGACGGTATCAGCACCGACTTGGACCTGTTGAGCTGAAGACCCAAGTGGGCGAACAACTGAATGCAAGTGGAAACGACTTGAGAAGTTGCCTTGAGCGATGGAGCCTTGACGAGCCAGTCGTCCAAGTATGGGAACACTTCTAGGGATTGCTTTCTGAGAAAAGCAGCGACTGGTGCCAGCATCTTCGTGAATATCCGAGGTGCAGACCGAAGGCCAAACGGAAGCACTTTGAACTGGAAATGGCCCTTGCCTACTGTGAAGCGTAGATATTGTCTGTGAGCTGGGTGGATTGGAACGTGGAAGTACGCATCCTCTAAATCCAGGGACGCCAAAAAATCGCCCTGATTCAGTAGACGGAGAATATCCTGGAGAGTGACCATCCTGAAGGAGAGCTTGATGAGATAAGTGTTGAGCTCCCTTAGGTCTAGTATAGGACGCCACGTATCTGCCGTCTTCCGAACCAGGAAGAACCTGGAATAGAAACCCCTGCCCCTCTGTGAAAGAGGCACCGGTTCTATTGCCCCCTTGATGAATAGTTGGTGGGCTTCGAGATTTAACAGTCGGAGATGTTTTGAGGGACGGGCGTCCGGAGCTCTCGTTGGAGGAAGATCTTGGAATTCCAACGTATGGCCACTCTGAACAATATTCAAAACCCACCGGTCCGATGTTATAAGGACCCAGCTGTCCAGACAATAGGAAATCCTGCCCCCAACCGGTGTCTTTGCTAGGGGAGGAACAGTAGTCAGAGCCAGGAGGCCGCTATTGCCTCTTGGCATTGCCTCGTCCCTGACGATCCTGATGTCCTCTCTGGGACTGACGAGAGAAAGACGCCGATTGACCTTGGCGTTGGTTCGAGTACTGAGCCTTGTATGATTGTCCTGACTGCGTTGAATACTGACGCTGGTTGCCTCTGTAAGAAATGAACCCTCTTCCACGAGCTCCTCTGAATGGAACCTTCCGATAATTTAAGGATCCCAAGGACTTGTGTCCGTGTCCTTCTTGATGCTCTGCAGGGCCTCATCGACATGCTTGCCAAAAAGCATTTCCCCGTCAAATGGAAGGTTCAGGATCTTATTTTGGACCTCCTGACGGAACCAGGTTGCCCTTAACCAGCCTTGACGGCGCAAGACCGCTGACCCTGCCAAAGCCCTGAAAGCGGTAGAGGCTATGTCCATAGCACAGTCAATGATCTCAGAGGAACATCTCTCTCCTTCCATGAGGACTTGCTTGGCCTCAGGGGCCTTGTATCTCTTCTCCAGCCGGGGAAGAACCGGGATGACAGTGGCCGGGTTCTGCATAATCTTGATTCCCTCATCCCACACATGCTCAATGATGGGAATCGACCTGACGGACTTTTTGTATTGTGCCTTAAAATCATATAGAAAACAGT
The DNA here is from genome assembly GCF_964204655.1 of Triturus cristatus. Lineage (NCBI taxonomy): Eukaryota > Metazoa > Chordata > Amphibia > Caudata > Salamandridae > Triturus > Triturus cristatus. Next base: position 56,987,636 of record NC_140590.1, read on the forward strand.
CCGACTGTTCCACTGTGAGAGGCAGACCAAATCTTTTGGATGCACGCTCCATAAGATTATGGAACCCCCCCAATATCTGCCGGAGGCGACACGTTCGTGTCCCGCCCTGTAGCATCCAGATCTTGCATTCCAGTATCATCAAGATCCACATCCGGATCCCCTGGATCAGTTAGTGGGACCACGTGCACCTCATCCTCTTCATCTGTATCAACATCCTGTGTATCTTCATTGGTAGGTTCCGGATACGAAGTCTGAGGAACCACTACTGGTACAACCACTGGTGAGGTACGTGGTATATTATTAGGGGGAGGAACCACAGATTTTTTTTTTTGAAAATATGTTTATTGGCATGAAAATCACTCAAATACAGTGCAATCAACTTCCCACGCTTGCCCGAAACATACCTACATACAAGTACCTTTGCACCAACATCCTTACTATGACTCCACAATATACTAAGTAATTCAGTGCCTCCCCAGCAAACCTTGTGGGGTAATCCGTGAAAGTCCACCATGCAGTGTCCATATGTAGGCAGCTCATATACCCGTAGGTCTCGGAGTCTCCACTCAGGAGATTCTGCCGTGCAATAGAATCAACTAAACGAAAGTAAAACAGCAACCCCACGTTACATCCCTCCCCCCACCCACCACCCTCAACCCCCACCCCCCTCCGGCATGACTTAATGACAGAATACATGGTAAGGCACTCAAGTCTGTGATGCTACGCCTCCGACTTGCCCAACACAGTACCGTCAGCCACCCAAGCGTGCCACCGCCCGACCCCTCAACGCTCCTCTAGGTGGATGCAGGGGAGGACGGGACCCGCCCTCCCTCCGTGTCAGACGCCCCCTCGCCCTCAGCGTCAGCAGCCTTCAATAGTTCCGCCAGCGCTCCCCAAGCTCGGGCCGACTCCATCGCCCTATCACTATGAGCACGGGTGGCCGACTGCATGCGAAGGGTCACTTCGCAATCTGCCCACCTAGTAAATTCTGCCCTCCACTTCTGCAATCGTGGTCCGCGTTGCAATTTCCAGTTAGCAGTGATTTCCCGCTTAGCTAACACCAACCCTAGGTCTATAAATTTGCTGGTTATTTTATACTTGGAGGTGTGGGGGAACCAGTGCAACAGGCACGGGCCCATATCAAGGTCAATCTCCCTGTCCGTGATATCACATAATAACATCCACACCCCCCTCCAGTATCCCCTGATCTGAGGGCATCCCCATAGCATGTGGCAGAGGTCAGCTCCCTCCGCCCGACAGCGAGGGCAGGGCGCCGTGAGAGTATGAAAGTAACTCTGAATCTTGGCTGGGGTAAGATAAGCCCGGTGGAGAATAAAGAATTGGATCTGCTGGAAACGAGCATTCCTAGAGCATTTCCAAGGGCGCTCGAGTAATTCAGCCCACACTCTATCAGGTATTTCCCGTTCAAGATCCTCCTCCCAACACTGTTTCAACCTGTCCAGTGGGGCCAGCCTTTCGGTCGTCTCACGGAACCACTGATGTAGATGGATGCACTGGTTGAACGTCAGGGTGTGATGGAAATCGAGTTCTGTAGTCCTGCAACATCATCTGCAAGTCCGTAACCAGAGCAACTGGCATAGCTATCATGTCCTGTCTCAAAGTGCGAGGACGTACTTCCTGCTGAACATATTGTTGTTCCTCCTGCTCATCTTGTTCATAATAATCCTCAGTATTAGTCTCTTGCTGCTTTACATGCAGATCTGAGGGACCGTAGGCATCCCCATACTGCTCAACCTCATCCTCCTCCTCCGACTCATCTAGCAGCATAGATGGTGGTAAAGGCGTAACCCGCCTAGGTGATGTCATCTCAGGTGTAATTTTAAACCTCTGTATTGAAAAACCAGAAATTTGACCTGTCGACGGTCCCGTCGACGGAGTCGTCGAAGGAATCCCAAGCGTCGACGAAATCGACGATGAATTCGTCGACGGCACAGTAGTCTTCGCCGACGGAGTGTGAATCGTCGTCGTCAATAAGGTCGTAGACGATGCTTGAATCGTCGTCGACGGTAGGATCGTCGACGGAGCCTTTTTCTTCGTCGACGGCAAGCTCGTCGACGGAGCTTTCTTCATCGTCGACAGGACAACTGTCGATGGTCTCGTCGACGAGCTCGTCGTCATCAGCATCGACGACGTCGCCGTCGTTGTCATCGTCGTCGTGGTCTTCGTCGGCGAAACTGCCGTCGACAGGAGCTTCACGGAAACAGTCGTTGACGACGAGAATGAAGCTATCGTAGACGATGAAACAGGAGCAGACATTGTCGACGGTCCCGTTGACGAAACCAAGGAAACAGTTTTTACAGTGGAAATCGTCGTCGACGTACCTGCTTTAATCACCGTCGACGGACGCTGTTTCTTCACAGGAGCCATCTGTGGAGTTCCTGCAGAGTGTTTCTTAGCAGGCTTTTCCTTCTGGGACGGAGAAGATATAGAAACCTCCTTTTTGTCCCTAGAGGCTGTGTCCACACCAGCAGTCTGTCCCTGCCTCTCCTTTTCACTTTCGTGAGGAGATTTCATGGGACCAGCCTCCTCAGACCTTTCAGAGATCCCGTGAGGGACTTTGACAGGGGGTTCTGCAGAGATGGAGGGAGATGACCCACCCCTCTTCTTTGATCTACTGGAGGAAGTGCCAGAAATCGAATCTTCCTCATCTGAAGAGAGAACCTCCTTCCTGATCTTCAGCTTTTGCAGCCATGTCAGCAGTCGACCCTCTCTGTCCCGCAAAGTCTTAGTAGATAGAGTCCGACAAATCTTGCAGTCTGTGGCCTTGTGTTCAGGGTATAAGCAGTAAATACAACTCTCATGCTTATCCTCAATGAAAAGTCTCTTCTTTCCACAAGAAGCACAGGGCCTGAATAAGGCTTTCTTTTCCTTTTCTGACATAATGTCACTATAGATGTTAAAATGTAAATATCTGAAAGAAAAGTTGAGAAAAACTGAGCAGAGCTCAGTGGAGACTCCCTAGCACAACGTGCGGTAGAAAAATCTGAGGCTCTGAGCTCTCTCAGGAAGGTTCCAAAGGGTGAGGCTGTGCTGATTGGTCCTGGCAAAAGTTTGGGCTCTTTTACACAAAGAGGGTGATATGCTGAAAAATGAGATGAGGCCTAAGCCTATTTTCTCTTTTGTTTCTATGGTTATGATATTTTTTTATTTACCGAGGCTCCCATTCCGACGACGGGGAATGATACAAAGCATGAGAATCTATGAAAGTTCCAATACTGGGGTAACTTTTCTTTCTCTTCCCGGGGATCCTAATCAGTAGTCATGAGCACTGAATAGAATAGCAAGCCCATCCCTTAGAGAGCGGACAAGAAATAAAGACAATCAATAATTACCCAAAAAGATTCCTCAACGATGCCTGCCCTACTTAAGTATCTACCCTGGAGGCTGAATCTAGACAATAATGCCTAGTGAAAGTATGGACAGACCTCTAGGCCGTGGCTTTGCAAATATCTACAATGGGGACTGTGAGAAGTTGGCCTGATGTATGATGTCACTAGTTCTAGTGTACACCTTATATCAGTCCAAATACCCTTATGGTGATTGGTTGTAAAGTCAACCTTATAGACCAGCTATCCTAGTGGTAGCATGGACAAGAGCAGTCTTAGGCTAAACTCTGAATGGCATGTGAAGCCAGCTGTGATACCATATATAATCCCTTGAATACCAAATGAAAGGACACCACAACAGATATATATATAAAATAAAGTGTATTTATTCTAGTCAAACCCTCAGCACTCTTTATGAGATTAGAGGTAAGTACAACACAGTCTTATTTAAGCATACATTAAGTCACACAGGTAAGTAATACAGTTAGGCCCTAGGGGCCACGCAAACCATATACTAAGTAAGTGGTATAAGATCTGGATCGCTGATATGGTACACTGCCAGGATACTTTACTCCGTTATGCTGAACTCCTGCCTTCCGCTTCGCGGCCGGCTGACATCTGGGGTCCCCTGCAGGCATATCTGTTATCACACCCACAGACATAGTGGACCTTCTTCCCGCTCTCCCCTTAACCTTCCTAGACACCGCTCCGGCGAGGGTGGCTCGGCTCCTGCCCCTTAGCCACGCGGCAACCGAGGATCGGAGTTGAGACGATCGCGGGTCGCAGTGGACAGGTGCCTCTATACCACCACAACACGTTAATATGGGTCGACGATTTCCATGTCACAGTTTTTGGGGGAGATGATTCCTCGCACTGGCACGTTATTTATCTTGCTTCTTATGCCGCGGCCGGCCCCTGGAGGGTTGTAGGCAGACCGCTGTGTTTACTCCTCTCTCTCCTTCTTGTACCACGCTGCCGGCCACATGTTGGTTGTAGGCATGGGGCTGTGTATTTCTTGTTCATGCTGAATAAAGGTTTTGGAAAATTTAAAAAAAAAAAAAAAAAAGTAAGTGGTATAAGAACCCACTGTCACGGAAATAGAATAGGCCTAGGCCTAGGGAATCGCTGGGGCTACACTACACTAGCGTTAGTTAGGAAGTGGGAGGCCCACGGGATTCGTGTGCAGAGTGGAAACACTCACGCGTAATGCGAAAAAGTCAATAGCAATAGTACAGTTTAGAAAACGGTAGATTTAGGACACTTCCGGAGTAGCTAGGAAGTTGAGACTTGAAAACTAGACACTAGGATAGTCACTATCCTGATGAGCACCGGAGTACCCAAGTTACCTAGCCCACAGGCTGCGGGTGCATAGGGGTGAAGATGCGTCGGTTTTCGTCGTCGACTCCTATGGATGCCTGAAGAAAGATGCTGACAGGCAGTCAGTGAAGAGTGTCCGGTGGATCCCAAGGCTGGGATCAAGAAGAGAGGAAACCTGCAAGCAGAAGGGACAGAGTCAAGGTCACTAGCCAGTGACCACGTGGAACCAGGAAGGAACCAGGCGATGTCGTGAAGATTGCAGGTGAAGGTGAAGCTTGTCGCTGCAGCCAGGAGGACCAGGAAGCGTCGAGGACGACCAGGAGGCGAGCTGTCCCACGAAGGCTCTTGCTGTCGGCGTCGTCGAAGTTGGACTAGGACTCACCAAGCCTTGGCAAGCGGAACCCACGAAGAACGGAGGACTTGCTTCTGGTGCAGACCAGGAAGGTCTGGGGTGCTTCTTCTTTGCAGAGAAGCGGGAGCCAGTCTGGAGGAGCCAAACCAGCGCAGAAGATTTCAGGGAGCGTCGTCACAAAGGCCACCAGCCAGCGGGCAAGCAACCGGACAAACGCGGCAAGCAGGAAAATGCAGAAGGGCCCCACGCAGGACTCGTGGAGTGTGGGGGGCTGATCTTCGGTGCAGATGGTGCTTGGGGTTGGGGCTTCTCAATCCCCGGTGCACAACTTCGAGGGTGCCTCAGAAGCTGCGCTTTAAGTTACTAGCCACTTTTTCCAGGTAGCCGGTCCCACGTCGCTCGTCGCCTCCACGGATCTCAGCTTTGCTGTGGATGTGGATCAGGGTCGGAGAAGTCTGGAAGTCAAGGCTCTGGTCGGGCTCTGCAGTCGGTTCCTCGTAGAACGTGGGCAAAGCAAAGGGTAGTCTCTTGATGGTGCCTGTTTGCACAGGGTAGCCACTCCTTGGCTACAAGGGAGATTCTTCAGTCTTCTTCTTTCATCGAATGTCGAAGGTCCAGAGTTTCTGTTCAAGTTTGCAGGTTCAGGATAATCTAAAGTCTTGAGGCCCAACTCCCACTCTTATACTAATCTGGGGGGCTGGGATACCTGCTAGGTCACGCCTTATGGGTGGGACCGGGGAGGGGGTGGTTACACCCACTTCCCTTTGTCCAGTTTCGTGCCAGAGCTGGGGCTGGAGTGCCCCAGCGCCGGTTTGAACTGGACTATGCAAGGAACACCTTGTGTGCCCCAGGCAGGTCTCATTCCTTTCAGCCCACCCTGCCCCAATACACTAAAGGCTGTCTGGGGAGGTGCTAGCACCTCCCCAAGCAGGAAACCTATTGTCCAGGCCTCCCTGGCTGGGATCACTCCCAGCTGCAGGAGGTCAGACTTGTGTCGTGGCAGCAGCATCACGACACAAGTCTGACCTCCTGCAGCTGCTTTCTATGTTCACCCCCACTTTTTGCTTTTGCTTTACTGGTTTTCGACTTAGATGTGGCTGTGGGCCTGCTAATCAGACCCACAGCCCTGCTGTTCTCTCTCTAAATTAATACTATGTACTTTAGGTGCATAACCCATTTGGATAAAATCACCTTATTAGCCCCTGTACAGTGTACCTTAGGTACCCAGGGCATAGGTGTACCCTAGGCCTACCAGGGGCTGCAGCATGTATTATGCCACCCCTGGCCTGGCCTTCCATTATGACACAACTGGCTGATCACTCAGCTGGGGCAAGGTCGTGTAATCACTCCTTGCTTAGGTGTAGTATTCCTATACCTATCTTACATATAGACACATGTGTACCTATCAGCCACTCCTATGGCAGGCCTTGACAATCCTGGAGGCAGAGTGCTTGGTAACATGTGAGATGGTGCTCTAGCATGAGCTGGGCCTGTCTGCAGCTTTCGGAACCATGTCCTTATAGCTGTTCTATGATATAGCCTACCATATACTCTTAAAGTACCTTACAATCTTAAACGGTTATGGTAACTATGGTTTGGCTTTATCAAAACATGTTGTGTAAGGTGTCTAACACTTTGGAATAATACCCCCATCCCATTTCTGGGGATGAGGATATTATCCCTCCCTTCTAGAGGGAGAAGACATGTTGAAACCTACTTAACCGGTTAAAGTTAACCAGAGCCCCAGCATCACAAAATGGATGCTGCTGCCACGACACAAGTCTGACCTCCTGCTGCTGGGAGTGATCCCGGCACGGGAGGCTTGGACAATAGGTTTCCTGCCTTGGGAGGTGCGAGCACCACCCCAGACAGGCCTTAGTGTATTGGGGCAGGGAGGGGTGAATGAAACGAGACACTGCCTGGGGCACACAAGGTGTCCCATGCATAGTCCAGTTCAAACCGGTGCTGGGGCACACCAGCCCCAGTCCTGGTGCGAAACTGGACAAAGGGAAGGGGGTGTAACCACCCCCCTCCCAGGTCTCACCCATAAGGCGTGACCTAGCAGGCAACCCAGCCCCCCAGATTAGTATAAGAGTGGTAGCTGGGCCCCAGGAGATTAGATTATCCTGAACCTGCAACTTGAACAGAAGCTCTGGACCTTCGACATTCGACGAAAGAAGAAGACTGAAGAATCTCCCTTGTGGCCAAGGAGTGGCTAACCTGTGCAAACAGGCACCATCAAGAGACGGAGGGCCCGATTCACAGAACTAACTTAAGACAAAATCCTAAACTTACTACTTTTGGTATTCACAGAAGTTAGGATTTTGTCCTAAATTTGACTTAAGACAAACTTAAGACAAAATCCTAACTTCTGTGAATACCAAAAGTAGTAAGTTTAGGATTTTGTCTTAAGTTAGTTCTGTGAATCGGGCCCTTACCCTTTGCTTTGCTGAAGTTCTACGAGGGACCGACTGCAGAGCCCGACCAGAGCCGTGACTTCCAGACTTCTCCGACCCTGATCCACATCCACAGCCGAGCTGAGATCCGTGGAGGCGACGAGAGACGTGGGACCGGCTACCTGGGAAAAGTGGCGAGTATCTTCCAGTGCAGCTTCTGAGGTACCCTCGACGTTGTGCACCGGGGATTGAGAAGCCCCAACCCCAAGCACCATCTGCACCGAAGATCAGCCCCCCACACTCCACGAGTCCTGCGTGGGGCCCTTCTGCATTTTCCTGCTTGCCGCGTCTGTCCGGTTGCTTGCCTGTTGGCTAGCGGCCTTTGCGACGACACCTTTTAATCTTCACTGCTGGTTTGGCTCTCCAGACTGGCTCCCGCTTCTCTGCAAAAGAGAAGCACCCCATACCTTCCTGGTCTGCACCAGAAGCAAGTCCTCCTTTCTTCGTGGGTTCCGCTTGCCAAGGCTTGGTGAGTCCTAGTTCCACTTCGACGCCGCCGACAACAAGAGCCTTCGTGGGACAGCTCACCTCCTGGTCCTGGTCGTCCTAGACGTCTCCTGGTACCCGTGGCTGCTGCGACAAGCTTCACCTCTTCACCTGCAATCTTCGCGACATCGCCTGGTTCCTTCCTGGTTCCACGTGGTCACTGGCTAGTGACCCAGACTCTGTCCCTTCTGCTTGCAGGTATCCTCTCTCCTTGATCCCAGCCTTGGGATCCACCGGACACTCTTCACTGACTGCCTGTCAGCAACTTTCCTTCAGGCATCCATAGAAGTCCACGACGAAACCCGACGCAAGTTCACACCTATGCACCCACAGCCCGTGGGCTTGGTAACTTGGGTACTTCGGTGCTTACAAGGATAGTGACTATCCTAGGGTCTAGTTTCCGAGTCTTGACTTTCTAGCTATACCAGAAGTGTCCTAAAACTGCTTATTTCTAACTGCTAGTGATTCTATTGACTTTTACGCATTACGTGTGAGTGTTTCCACTCTGCACCTGAATCCCGTGGGCCTCCCACTTCCTAACTGTTGGTAGTGTAGTGTAGTCCCAGCGATTCCCTAGGCCTAGGCCTATTCTATTTCCGTGACAGTGGTCCTTATACCACTTCTTTAGTATATGGTTTGCGTGGCCCCTAGGGCCTAACTGTATTACTTACCTGTGTGACTTAATGTATGCTTGAATAAGACTGTGTTGTACTTACCTCGAATCTCATAAAGAGTGCTGAGGGTTTGACTAGAATAAATACACTTTATTTTATATATATATCTGTTGTGGTGTCCTTTCATTTGGTATTCAAGGGATTATATATGGTATCACAGCTGGCTTCACATGCCATTCAGAGTTTAGCCTAAGACGGCTCTTGTCCATGCTACCACTAGGATAGCTGGTCTATAAGGTTGACTTTACAACCAATCACCATAAGGGTTGTTTGGACTGATATAAGGTGTACACTAGAACTAGTGACATCATACATCAGGCCAACTTCTCACACTTCCTGAATTGCGTTGGCGAGGGTGATTTCCAGAGGTGGATGGGGAGGGTGTTTCATGTCGAGGAACACCCATTAGAGGTAGATATTGCAGTAGGTGGTCTTTTAGATCAAGTTTTAGATCTAGCGCGACTTTGATGCCTCCTCCTTGGTGATCTCGGCCTCCTTGGAGGGGATGTCAGTCTGACTGAAGATGGAGTAGAAGTAGCTTCTAAGAGTCTTGAAGATGGGACTGGCCCAGGAAACAGCGAGATGGAATGGACTATCTCCAGCATATTCCTTGAGAGTAAATATGTGCAAGAATAATACGAACCAGGAGTACTACTTCTCCACTTAAGCTTAGCAACCATCTTGGTGACAGGTGCATTGATGGAGATCTAGACCTTGACGTCACAGAGGTTGATCTTAACCGCTATTGGTGCAACACTGAAATCTTCAACGTCGACTAAGGAGGACTCGAAGTCTATGGAAGATGCTTTGTTCCAGGTGGTGGTGTCTTTGACGTCAATGGTGGCTGCTTGGTCGTTGACCTTGGGGGTGTTATCTTCTACAGAGGGAGTCTGGATGTCGACAGGAGTTGCTGTGTTGTTGATGGCGGTGTTCGATGTCGACGGTGGATGCCTCCACGTCAACCTTGGTGATGTCATGGACAGAGGGGAATTTGACGTCGCCGTTGGTTGTCTGGCAGTCGACGGAGGGGTTCTTGACCTCAACACTTGCCTTGATATCGATCAACTGTGTGATGTTGAATATTGCCTTGACGGAGTGTGTCGACAGCAAACAGGTAGGCAGGTTCCTTGACATCATACTCCGATGTTGATTGGGACCGGTATCTCTACCCTTGATGTCTTCTCTCCTTGGACCTGCCTCAAGAAGAGTCCTTCGAGTGGGAGGAAATCACTCTGGTGGTAGAATGACCTTCACCATGGCTTCTTGAGGAATCAGCAGTTTTCTCCTGCACTCCATGAAGTCTTATTTGTTTCTCTATCACAAAATTTTCTTCTGGAGAGTTGTTTACAATGTCTGCAAGAATTAGAATGGTGATCTTCTGGAAGGCAGTGCATACAGATCCTGTGTGGATCTGTTTGAGCCATCTCTTTCTTCACAAAAATTAACGGCATTCTGACAAAAAAAATTACCACTTTTAGTCTGAAAAAAGGTGCCAAGTTACTCTAGTCATAAAAGGATGTTAAATAAATACCTGAAAACAAATTGTTATATATCTTTTCGCTGGATATTTGCCAAAAAAGGCAGCGCTCAGTGCCCCAGGATCTGGTTTCCAGAAGCTGAAAAAATTAACTGACCTAACTGTCACTTGTTAGGCATGATGGGATACTGAAGGTACTCTGAGGTTCATAAAGGTATGATATCAGGTCAGTTAGCTGAATGTATTGCTTGCAGCCTATTAGCTAATTCTGCCCTTCATTTGTTTTCGTTTTAAAAAAAGCTTGTGAAAACTTTGATACATTCACCTTTACTCCATGGTGACTTTAATGACAGTAAATGTTTTTCTTTTTAAAATGAAAATAAAATGTGAACTTTTTAGCCTGTTTATGGGCTGCAATTGATGTGAGTGTAAATAATTTTTAGATTGATGGGTCTATATCTATATATATTCGAATTACTTTTGGATAACACGAATAGTGCCCGGTGCTTTTATCTCAGTTACTGGTCCCCAACAGTATCGAAATTGAAATGCATAAATAATGTCACTGAGAATATATATATATATATTTTTTTTTTTCTAGAAGCGCTCTGAGTTCCCTGCGCATGGGCGGGACTACTGAGTGCTTATGACTATTGATGAGGATCCCCTGGAAGAGAAACAATGGGATGACCCAACGGTTTTGAAAAATGACCGTCCAATTTCACTTCTTTCTTTACCATTCAAAATACTTGAAGTGCTTAAGAGTTGAGCCAACACTCAGACAATTGTGTATCTTCACCCAGTTCAAGCAGGCTTTAGACCTTCTCACAGCAGTCTGTGATAACATCAGTATTATATAATTTAAGTCAAGAGGACTAGAGAGAGAGAATGTTGCCTTGCTTCTTATAGAGCTTTCTTCAGCTTTCAATATGGTCGATCACAGGATTTTGGCTGACCACATATCTGAGGCAGAGGAGAAGGTCAAATCACTTGAGTGGATGACGTTTTTTTGTTGAGTTTTTTTTTTAAGAAAATCACACAGTCAGTGAAACTTGGAAATTTCCCCTCCAAAGCAATTGGACTTGAATGTGGAGTCCCTCAAGACTCACCTGTTTAACCTATATACAGGACCTTTAATTGAGGCACTGAGAAACATTTTGCTGCAGCATGTATAATGACGCAGATGAGTTTCAATTACTATTCTGGATAATACTCTGGAATCTTATGTAAGATTTCACAACACCATGAGATTTATTGCTAGCTGGGCGGGTGGCAGGCAATCACCTGAAGCTGAATGTGTTCAAATGTTTGAACAATGCCAGTCACATATTTCAGGCTGAAAAAGTTAAGCGATATATACACTCCCTTAAACTGAGATCCAGTGAGGCAAATCGGCTTGTGATACCAAGATATTGTACACAGAGGTCAGAAGGAGAAAGCTTTTCAGAGGTGGCCCACTTTACATAGAATGCTTTACCAGGCAACATTTTTTTTTTTTTAGTCCTCATTTATACGATCTTTATGATTATGGCAACCGGTTCGTCTCATAATCGTGCATGGAGTTTAGCACCCAGGGAGACAAGATGAAGCCATGTCATAAAAGAAAACCAGCAAGTTCCATTGAGTATTGAAACCACAGTGTACCGTCATGAATAATAAGAACTCGGGAGCTTGCTTGATCGTGTTGTTTTAAATCATTGGACTTCCCTCCCTACTCTACCACTTAGCTCTATCCCATAGTTCCCAATATTTTGTACGTTTGCTGTTACCTCTCAGTTCGTCCAAGTTTCTAAACTTTCTTATTGCTCTAATCCAACCCTCACTGTGGGAGGTGATGAAAGAATCCAATTTTTACACACCTCACGTCTTGCTAGTAACATAGCAGTGAAAAGAAAATGATTCTGATTTTTACTTAAATTAATACTAGAATCATCGTTATCTAAAGTGCCAAATATAATAGTGAAAGAGCTTACCTTGATATTAGTATCTATAACTTTGTCAATGATCTTACCAACTGCGTGCCAGTAGGCGTCAAGGTAAACACATGAGTAAAACATGTGTATATCGTTAGCTTTCATCACTCCGCATTTGGGACACTTTTTCATCACCTGTGTATTAATCTTGGACAATTTTTCGGGTGTCCAGTACGACTTGTGCAAATTAAAAAGGTGATTTCTCCTGAGAGGTGCAGAAACAATAATGTGCCATAAAAAAGTGCAAGATACTTGCCAAATGTGTTGCAAGTCTTTATCCGGAAAGGTCTTTTTGAAGTATTTAGGGTGGCCGAACTTGTAAAGACATTGGTCGTGGTCAGTTACAGCTTTCCAGTAGGCGGGATAGAATTCATGGGCGTGAAAGAGAATCCTAATATTTTTTAGTTGAAAGGCTTTGTAGTATATGGTTAAGTCTGGGCTAGCGATCCCCCACGGTTCTTCTTTTGGCAGAGCTTTCTCCAGGCTATTCTTACCCCTTTAGATGCCCAAATAAAGGTATTGATTTCGCTCTGTATTTTTCTTATACACATTGAATTAAACTCTAGGGGAATAGCATTAAATATGAATGTGAAATTTGGTAGGATGGTCATTTTGATAACATTTGCTCTCCCCATGAAGGTAAGATGTAGGCAGCTCCATGATTTTAACAGTTTCCTCATTTCTTTGGTTTTAAGGTCGAGATTAACTTGGGCAGTTTCTGCCACATTTCATGGGATTTCTATCCCCAAGTATTTTATTTTATTTTTAGATTCGATCAGAGGGGTCGTTATATTCCAATGCATGAATTCAGTTTTTTGATGGTTTATCCGATAGCCGGAAATCCTCCCAAATTCTGATAGTAAGCTGTTTATGCTAGGAAGAGATTCATTCGGGCTACACGTGTAGATCATTAAATCGCCGGCGTATAACGCCACTTTCAAAACCCAACCATTAAAACTAAAAGGTAGAATATCTTTGGAAGACCTTATCATGTTGGCTAAGGGTTCTATGTAAAGGTTGAAAAGGTGTGGGGAGAGCGGGCAACCTTGCCTAGTGCCTCGTCTAATTTGAAAACATTTTAAAACTCTACCATTTACAAGTATTTTCCCCACCAGGGCTGAGTATATATTCGCGATGACCCTTAAGAAATTTCTCCCTCGATCAAGATGATGGATAACCTTCTGCAGGTATGACCAGTTTACGTGGTCAAGCGCTTTTGCCGCATCAAATGTAAAGGCCGCAAGGGGGACTTTTTCCTGAGTTGCAATATCAATGGCTCCAATGAGTTGGTGCGTTAGCTCGTGTAAGTGTCTCCCTCTCATGAAACCCTTTTGATCTTGGTGAATTAGATTTTTAGAGAGAGACCCAAGCCTTTGTGCCAAAATCTGAATGAATATTTTATAATCGTTGTTAAGGAGTGATATGGGCCTGTAAGATTCGCATTTTAAAGGGTCTTTCCCAGGTTTTAAAATCAGACTTATGGTTGCCTCATTCCAGGTTTTTGGGATCGGAGATCCCTCTAGGTAAATAGAATTAAAAAGGTCTGCTAATTTAGGGGGCAGTGCTTCCTTCAAAACTATGTAGATCTCATTTGGAATTGCATCAGGCCCGGCCGCTTTTCCCTTTTTCAGGCACTTAATTACTTGCAAGACCTCCTCCACTGTGATTGCAGCGTTTAATGATTCTCGAGAATAGAAGTCCAGCTTCGGAGGTTATGACTTTTTTAGATATGAGTCTACCAGGGAAGGTGGAGGGGAGTGATCTTCGTCATACAAAAGTTGAAAGAAGTCAACGAAAGCTTCTTCTATGTCAGCCCTATCTTCTACCTTTTCCTTCCCGTTAGCCTTCTATATTGCCGTAAATGTTGTTTCTGTTGAACTCGGTTTTGAGCGTCCACGCTAAAAGTTTACCGCTATTTTCTCCAAAATTGTAATTCGATAGGGAACTTGCCTGCCATCTCTTCCATACTGTAACGCCCTGAACGTCTCAGGATCGTTTAACAGACACGATAATGAGAACGCAACCACTTGTGAAGGTTTAGTTATTTTAATGAAGGCAAAAATAATACAAGGAATAAACAAAGGTTATAGTCACTGGAATCCTCCAGGCTAAGTACGTTACCAGCCCACAGCACGGATGGTCCTAACCGTCCTCTGCATATACGCCGATCCCGGCGTATGCCAACAGAGGGCAGAAATGAAATAGCCGACAATGCCAATCGGTAGGCTGTGAGGGGCACGAAGAGTGTTGGGGAGAATCGAGGAGTCAGGGAAACACCCAGCCGGGGTCTCTACCTGAAGGGAGCAGCCGCTCAACCTCTTCCTCAGACTGCACCGGGACGCGAAGTCACCTCCTGGTGATGCGTCACCGATACCCCAATCACAAGCAAAGAAGACTGAACCGAGAGCAGCCGCTCGATCGATCCTGTGGACTTCCGAGTCTGTAACGCGGCAAACACCTCCTGGTGTGCGTTACAGCTGGCAGTCCCTGTATCTCTGGTCGGGCTGGGAGTTACGACTCCAACCAGCAAAAGCGCCACTGCGCTTTGACTCAGCCGAGTCAAAAAGCGAAGCTCAATGGTTATCCGGTAGAGCTTCCGGGTCCTTCACAGGTGACGATGGGGCAAGACACGGCCCAGGGAGTAACGACTCGACCTACCTCCGTTCTTGCCTTACTGGAGCACCACTCCGGAACACTGCTCTTCACTAAGCAGGTACGTCGGTGTAAACACAATATCCGACAGCGTTGTACCTCCCGGTTCCTCCCTTTATAGGGCGTGTTTTCCTTGAGTTATGTAACAGCTCTCCTGTTTACATAAGGGCGTGTTTTCCTTGAGTTATGTAACAGCTCTCCTGTTTACATAAGGGCGTGTTTTCCTTGAGTTATGTAACAGCTCTCCTGTTTACATAACCTCTCAACCGCTAAGCATCCTGGGAGGTGTAGTCCGTTTTCGCTGGTTACCGTTTTCCTCCCCTCGCATGACAGGAATTCTTGACACATACCCTATCCTCCAGATAAGAAGCTAATTCTTGTTTCTTTTTTTATATATATATATTCCTTTATTTTATTCTGCTCTTCCTCGTTACGAGTGGCCTCCAACCTCCCTTGTTTCCCTAATATGTCAGCCTCTAGCTGTGCTAGTTTAAGTTTTTTATCTTTGTTCTTAAATGCTGCGAGGCTAATTAAGGCTCCTCTAAGAACTGTTTTAAATGCGTCCCAAATTACCATCTTAGAGAGTTCCTCATCGATATTATCTATAAAATAATTTAGCATGATAGCACTTAACTTATCTATTACTTGGTGGTCCAGTAATAATGTACGGTCCAAGGTCCATCTTTTCTCTCCCTGCGTGTGATGTGTGACTAATTCAAGATGTTCTAGGGAGTAGTCTGAAAGATGGGCAGGCGTATGAGATACCTTTTAACGTTATTTCTTAAGGTTTTATCAATTAGAAAGAAGTCAATCCTCGATGCGTGACCGTATTTGTAGTTTCTAGAAGTAAAATTATTAATCACGTCTCCTTTAACTCTCCAGATGTCAGTTAACCCCAGGTCATCCTTGAGTCTATTCAGAAATTCTCTCATTTTAGGTAGGTTTAGGGCCCTACCAGGGGGATATCTATCCTTTTTGGGGTCTATTAAGATATTAAAATCTCCACTTAGTGTAATTGGGTAAGACAAAGTTATCAAGCTACCATAGAGGGATTGAAGGGGCGCTGGGTCATCTATGTTAGAACCATAGTACCCAACCACCGATAAAGAGAGGTCAGCTGACTTTATGTTGGCTATGGCCCACCTACCTTTTGAGTCTACACTTTCCCGTAATAAAGTTAAGTTTGCGGTCTTTAAGATAATTGCTACTCCTTTGATGTTACATGTTTGGTTTGTGGAAACACTCTCTCCAACCCATTTTTCTTGTTTTATAATTTCGAGCCACTCCTCTTTAGTGAGATGAGATTCTTGTAATATAATTATGTTTTAGTTTTTTAACTTTAGGTACTCAAAAATCTTTTGTCGCCTAGCCCTTGTTCTTAGCCCATTTACATTCCATGTTACTAATTTTGAGATTACTCATCTAGCTGAATGGTTTATCGCTCTGCCTTACACCTTGACCCTGGTTGCTAATAGGTTTGTATATCGGACTATTATTATTATTTTTTCCCTGAATGCTCCCAACCCCACCCAAAAAAGTGTTTAGAGTGCACAAGATAAAAAGTGAAACCCCTAAAGCCACCCCTACCCCTTTCCTGCAGAACCCTCTCTAACTTGTATTTTATTATACAGTTAATTAAAACCGTAACGTACAAGCTTCATAGTAATACAAAATTTCAAAGATTAAAAATTGTATACATATTGTATACATATTTATAAAATCTGGCAATACGAAAAATGTCAATTCCAAAAGCAGCATTTCAAGTTAATGGCAATATATCCAAATTAGCCGATTAGTCCAAAAGGGGGAGTATATAGTATGAGAGACAATAACCAAATGTCACAATGCTTGTTACTGAGAGTTAACTTGCATTAACGTTCGTTTGTGCTTGTCTTCTCTTAGTGCTGGGCATTATGCAGTGCAGTTAAAATAATGTTAACAAACTTTCCAGCCCTTGCTAGAACTTGGGCTGAATTATTAATGAAGCACAAATCAGATGCTTCCCTGCAATGTCTCAGTAGATTTTCCCGATAGACTGGGACCAGTAGACGTCGACGTTCGTTGGCAAGATGGGGGCAACAACATAGCAGATGTAACCACGACTCATGTAGATAATTGCAGAGCCTACAAGTTAACTGACCATTCCTCCGAGCCCACAGTGGGTTAAAATCATAAATTGGAAGGGCTAACAGCCTCATATAAATAATTTTATTGCGAGTCTGTGACTGGAGAGAGTAATTAAAATATGGCGGAGGTTTCCCCTTAATATACGAAACATCAAGAGCTGTAAGGAGTGGTTTTTTAGGAAGACGAGCAATGTCTCTCTCGAATGACACTAAAGTGATTTGGCTTTTTATCGTTTTTTTCCACATTGACAGGGGAATGATTGAATTAGAAAGGCTTGAGATTTCAATCTTCAATGTGGAAGTGGCCAGGTGCAGCTGTCTGTACCAAGGAGAGAGTTCGTCTGTAAACACGGATTGCAATTGTGTCATCATGGATTGAGCTGGTACATGCAAAGTGCAGATATAGAATTTAATTAGGTCTCCTAAACAGTGAAGATCTGCACTTGCCAGGCCCAGCTCAAGTCTCAGCCTCACCCTCCTTGCATGCTGGGGAGCCGAAAATATTTTCTTATAGGACATTATTTGATAATTCACTAAGAATGAGTCCATTTTACCAGGGAAAGCTAGGTGACCATAGGACACTGCCGGAAGTAGTTTGGCTCGTAGGACCCTCAGGATTGGTTAAGCTGTGGGACTGTGTAAATGCCGATTCAAGCGCCTCAGACTATGTATGACCCCTGCTCTCTTGGGCCGAAGGTGTTTGAGATGGACTACTTGATTTCCTCTTTCATTAAACCAAACTCCTAGATAATTATAGCTAGTGCAGGTCGCTATATGTAGACCACCTACTCGCCAAGACAACATTTTCTTTTTCTGATGTTTCCCAAAAATCACAACTACAGTTTTTGACTCATTCATCAGAAGATTGTTTTTTTATATTGTATGTATTAAGGGCAATGAGCGCTCTTTGTAGACCTGTTTTTGTATGGTCCATAATAATGATGTCGTCGGCATATTGCATAATCTGTAGTCGTATACCACCGAATTTTAGAGCTACCAGAGTTGAGCCTGCCAGTTCTTTAGACAAGTCGGCGGTATAAAGATTCAATAGTAATGGCTAGTACACAGCCTTGCTTCAGACCATTTTTTGTTATGATTTTTGCAGATACAGTTGTGGCGCTTGTTTTAATCCTCACCCAAGTTTTCTGATGCAGTGACATTAGTGTAGAGCAGAGTGCGGATGGTATCCCCCAGGAGTTTAATTTGTTCCATAACATCCCTCGATTGACTCTATTGAATGCTGCACTATAGTCCACAAAACAGCAGAATAGAGGTAGATGATTGGCCAAAGTGGCTCTCCATGACAGGTAGGACAGTGCTATTATATTGTCTGTCGTGGAACAGCCTGATCTGAAGCCTGACTGAGTGCGGGGGAGGATGCTGTTTTCTGTAACCCAGTTTTCGAGTTCTGCCCCTTGACTGGGGGAGAATGTCTGCATTGTCAGCATTCCGTCCATCATTTGTTTGTTGTAACGCTTTTCGCCCTAAATGGGATGGGTATTCCCAGACGTGGGACCCGTGCTCACTACGCCACTGGAGTCAAGCTATCCTGGCTGATGACGGCTGATAGCCAGAAACCGGTCCTAGGATGCTTGATTCCGGTCCAGGGAAGACATGGCTTGGCAGTTCGGGCTGGACTGTTCCCATGAGGCACAGGGTCAAGACTGATTTGCATATGGCCATGTCTAAACTGGGGTGGTGTAGTGGGCAAAAGAACGATGGATTTAACCCAGATCTCTTGACTGGGGGAGAATGTCTGCATTGTCAGCATTCCGTCCATCATTTGTTTGTTGTAACGCTTTTCGCCCTAAATGGGATGGGTATTCCCAGACGTGGGACCCGTGCTCACTACGCCACTGGAGTCAAGCTATCCTGGCTGATGACGGCTGATAGCCAGAAACCGGTCCTAGGATGCTTGATTCCGGTCCAGGGAAGACATGGCTTGGCAGTTCGGGCTGGACTGTTCCCATGAGGCACAGGGTCAAGACTGATTTGCATATGGCCATGTCTAAACTGGGGTGGTGTAGTGGGCAAAAGAACGATGGATTTAACCCAGATCTCTTGACTGGGGGAGAATGTCTGCATTGTCAGCATTCCGTCCATCATTTGTTTGTTGTAACGCTTTTCGCCCTAAATGGGATGGGTATTCCCAGACGTGGGACCCGTGCTCACTACGCCACTGGAGTCAAGCTATCCTGGCTGATGACGGCTGATAGCCAGAAACCGGTCCTAGGATGCTTGATTCCGGTCTAGGGAAGACATGGCTTGGCAGTTCGGGCTGGACTGTTCCCATGAGGCACAGGGTCAAGACTGATTTGCATATGGCCATGTCTAAACTGGGGTGGTGTAGTGGGCAAAAGAACGATGGATTTAACCCAGATCTCTCGACTGGGGGAGAATGTCTGCATTGTCAGCATTCCGTCCATCATTTGTTTGTTGTAACGCTTTTCGCCCTAAATGGGATGGGTATTCCCAGACGTGGGACCCGTGCTCACTACGCCACTGGAGTCAAGCTATCCTGGCTGATGACGGCTGATAGCCAGAAACCGGTCCTAGGATGCTTGATTCCGGTCCAGGGAAGACATGGCTTGGCAGTTCGGGCTGGACTGTTCCCATGAGGCACAGGGTCAAGACTGATTTGCATATGGCCATGTCTAAACTGGGGTGGTGTAGTGGGCAAAAGAACGATGGATTTAACCCAGATCCCTTGACTGGGGGAGAATGTCTGCATTGTCAGCATTCCGTCCATCATTTGTTTGTTGTAACGCTTTTCGCCCTAAATGGGATGGGTATTCCCAGACGTGGGACCCGTGCTCACTACGCCACTGGAGTCAAGCTATCCTGGCTGATGACGGCTGATAGCCAGAAACCGGTCCTAGGATGCTTGATTCCGGTCCAGGGAAGACATGGCTTGGCAGTTCGGGCTGGACTGTTCCCATGAGGCACAGGGTCAAGACTGATTTGCATATGGCCATGTCTAAACTGGGGTGGTGTAGTGGGCAAAAGAACGATGGATTTAACCCAGATCCCTTGACTGGGGGAGAATGTCTGCATTGTCAGCATTCCGTCCATCATTTGTTTGTTGTAACGCTTTTCGCCCTAAATGGGATGGGTATTCCCAGACGTGGGACCCGTGCTCACTACGCCACTGGAGTCAAGCTATCCTGGCTGATGACGGCTGATAGCCAGAAACCGGTCCTAGGATGCTTGATTCCGGTCCAGGGAAGACATGGCTTGGCAGTTCGGGCTGGACTGTTCCCATGAGGCACAGGGTCAAGACTGATTTGCATATGGCCATGTCTAAACTGGGGTGGTGTAGTGGGCAAAAGAACGATGGATTTAACCCAGATCTCTTGACTGGGGGAGAATGTCTGCATTGTCAGCATTCCGTCCATCATTTGTTTGTTGTAACGCTTTTCGCCCTAAATGGGATGGGTATTCCCAGACGTGGGACCCGTGCTCACTACGCCACTGGAGTCAAGCTATCCTGGCTGATGACGGCTGATAGCCAGAAACCGGTCCTAGGATGCTTGATTCCGGTCCAGGGAAGACATGGCTTGGCAGTTCGGGCTGGACTGTTCCCATGAGGCACAGGGTCAAGACTGATTTGCATATGGCCATGTCTAAACTGGGGTGGTGTAGTGGGCAAAAGAACAATGGATTTAACCCAGATCTCTTGACTGGGGGAGAATGTCTGCATTGTCAGCATTCCGTCCATCATTTGTTTGTTGTAACGCTTTTCGCCCTAAATGGGATGGGTATTCCCAGACGTGGGACCCGTGCTCACTACGCCACTGGAGTCAAGCTATCCTGGCTGATGACGGCTGATAGCCAGAAACCGGTCCTAGGATGCTTGATTCCGGTCCAGGGAAGACATGGCTTGGCAGTTCGGGCTGGACTGTTCCCATGAGGCACAGGGTCAAGACTGATTTGCATATGGCCATGTCTAAACTGGGGTGGTGTAGTGGGCAAAAGAACGATGGATTTAACCCAGATCTCTTGACTGGGGGAGAATGTCTGCATTGTCAGCATTCCGTCCATCATTTGTTTGTTGTAACAAGACGTGAGCATAGGCCTTAGCTTCGATGTCCAATAAAGCTATTAGCCTATAATTGCCTGGATCTGAGCGGTTACCCATTTTGTAAAGTGGATGTAATATTGATGGAATTGTAGCTGTAAGCAAGGCTTGTTTAAAGAGCGGTGTAAGGAGCTCTGCCCAGAAAGATCGATTCGATTTAAAAACTGTAGCTGGTATTCCATTTGGCCCTGGCGCACCATCATTCTTCATACGACTGATGATCTTGATCACTTTGGCTTCGGAGATGCCTGGGCCTTGGATGTTTTCCTGATTTGGAGCTTGAGGAGAGTAGAGGGCTGACAGCTCTTCTATCCCACTACTGTAGAGCTGATTGATGTGATTCACCCAAACATTCTCGGGTACCCCGTTCTCCTTAGACTGGCCACTATTGCTGACTTGGTTAATATATTTCCAAAATGAAGCTGGGTTTTTTTCTTTAAGAAGAGAGAAGATTTTAAGCCAGGCATCCTCAATTCGTTTAGCACGTTGCTCCCATGCACGTTTCTTGTAGGCAGCTTGAAGCAATCCAATTGCAGTGCCCTGCAACGCTTTTCCCCCTCGACTTGCATTTGGGGTATATTGGCACTTCCATTTACTTTCCGGATTTTCCTTATTTGGGTACCGGTTTGGATCATTTGGCCCCTGTTTCTGTTGAGCATCCGGTGTTCCCCCCAGCGTCCGATGCAGGTCCATCGGGAGAGTGGGCAGTAGTCTTAGAGGGCTTGTGAACTAAAAGCAGTTTTTAATTGTTCATTTTTAGTTATCCATGCAGACAATTTTGTACAGAGATTGGCGGTCCATTTTATCCTGCACTGGACTTTATCGCATTCTTCGCCCGTTGATTCGCCTATAGGTATGAATTTACAAGATACAGCAGTGGAGAGACTGAAAGATGCTCTAAGGGGCCTGTGGTCACTCTCTACTCGATTGTCAATATCAAAGTCATTCAGATGTAATGCTAGTGTACTGCCGATATATAGATAATCGATTGTAGATTGTAGAGATGTTCCTGTATGTTGGAAGCGGGGCCCATGTCTGATCCTTTGCTTTCTTGAGTTTATGAGCGGATGATATAGAACAGGTGTCGAATAAAGTTTGTAATACGGCGACCTCTTTAGATTGTTTGTTTTCTTTTCCTGTCTTGTCAAGTGATCTATTATTAAAGTTCCCGACTACGAGTGGATTATGATAAGGATATTTGATGAGGAAATCTCCAATGATGGCTGCCTGATCATCAAGTGCTTGGTTTCTCGGATGCAAAGCTGGATTGACATAACAGTTAAATAATATCATCTGAAACGGTCTATAGTGATTTTTTATTCCACTAATAAGTAATACTTGGATTCCAGGTGAAGGAGGTGCAAGTGTAATTACTTCCAAGCTTCGAGAATGCTTGATGTAAACAGAGAGGCCGCCCATTGGCCGCCCAAAAATGTTACGTCTTGAAGCCGGGACGTTGACTTCAAAGTACCCGGAAAGAGCTGTAGTAGACATTGCCCATGTCTCCTGGAGGCAGATTATATCGCTGCTTTGAAGATAATCTAGGGCCGAATCGTTTTTAATCAATTTCTGAAGACCAGCCACATTCCAAGAAATGATCGTTAAGTAATTGTTTTGCTCATTCAATGTATAGTCTGTATTGCCTCTTGAGGGCTTAGAGATGCCGTCGGACCGAAGTGTCCTGTTTGCTGGTAAAGACTCTTCTCTGGTTCGTAGAACAGATAATCCTCAGAGGTTCATGTTGGGAGAACGTGCTGGTAAGATTGTTTCCAGGGCTGATATCATCAGCACATTTTAAGATGGAATAAGTATTTAAAGGTTTATTAACTAAAACATGAGGGTATCTGTCTTGAGGTAAGAACCTAATTTCAATACCCCAGTCTGCCAATTGATTGGATTCGCACAGCATTGCCGTCTGTTATGACTGTTGGTATAGCCCAACCACTGTAGATTGGTCGTGGGAGTCGCCTGACAAGCTTTGAAATCTCTAACTTCATTGGGCAAGATTGGTTGCCCTATTTGAGATCCGCAGTTTGGGACTATTTTCCTTCAATTTATCCGTCTTGGCTCAATGAACTTTTTCCATTTTGCTACCTTTTACTATGTATTCTCATTTGTTCTAAAAGCAACTCTACTTCCATCGGTTCTCTGATGTTATAAGTTTTGTTGTTCCACATTATTCGTAAGAGAGCTGGAAATTTCAATTGGACAGTTGCGCCTTCCGCCCTCAGGTCTTGCATGTATTTACCTAGAGCCCATGGTCTGTCGGCCGTGACTTTAGAAATATCCAAACGGATTTTATAGTTGAAACCATCTTTTGAAAGAGTGCCAGATTTCAGGGCCTTATTCAAGATTTGTTCTTTTAAGGAATAGGATTTAAAGTTAACAAGCACTCTTCGAGGGTTTTTCCTATCCTTATTAAGCCTAAAAGGGTCTCTATGTACCCTTTGTATATCTTCATTCAGTGCTTTTTCGTCTAGGCCTGGGGTAAACTCCTTTAGCAAATTTACTATGAAGCACCTTATATTCTGTCCTTCTTGTCCTTACTGGATGTTCAGAAGGCGTAAATTATTTCTTCTGGAGTTATTTTCTAGGGATTCAACTTTGTACGTAAGTTCTATTTCAGCTTGCAAGAGCTTGTCCATGCCTATCTGGCAGAGTTTCACTTCTTCCCTGGTCTGTTCCAGAGCGGTTTCAACTGCCACGACTAGAGCGTTAACCTTCGATTCCAGGGCTTCGCAGGTGGCCTTAATTTTTTATGGTTTCTTTTCAGATTTAGCAAAACTAAGCTTCATTTCCTTAAACAGTGACCCTTCCAGATCGCTGACTCCTGCCTGCGTGGATGCTTCTTGGTCTTGCTTCTTCGTTTTAGTGGCCTTTAACTTGTATCCTACTCTCTCTGGCGTCTCTTCGACTTCGGTAACTCCAGTGTAGTTTTCCTCATTGGGTCCTGTATCTAGGTTCATGATTTTTGAGATCACAGGACACTTCTTTTAGATATAAAAGGGTTTAATAAGTAACACAGAAGAAACCCCCAGAACGACCTCCTCAGCTCCTCAGCTAAGCTTCACTGCTGGACTCTACAATCCAGATTCCAGCAGTAGAACCTCGTTGCTAGGAGATGAAGTACAAAACATAACATGGCCACATTAAAGGAGCCTTACATCTAAAGAAAACATAACACATCTCCCTTTCTTAAACAACAATATGGAAGAAAATAAGAATATTATGAAAGAAGATTTGCTATTCACACCTACACATATAATTTACTACAACACGTAAACAAATGAAAATTTCCTTGAACCACCATAGAAATTGGAACGTAACGATGCTTAATCACAAATAAAATTCTCCAATTTTTTTGGTCTAGACTTAATGCGCTCACTAGGAACCCTTCTAGGCAAATCACTAGTTCTGCTAAACAAGTTAGGATTTTTATCCAACCACAACTTTCTCTCAACTTCACTACATCTTACCACCCTACGCACATTCCACCATTTTCCATCTGAAACCTTGATCATGTTGCCCTGAACTTCACTGACCTTCTTAGGTTCCGATAAGTTGGAACTCCCTTTTTTTCCAAAACATCCTGCACTCACTCTTACCCAATCTCCTTCATTAATGCTAATGACAGATTTCTTTAACTTATCATTGTGTCTCTTTTGATAAGAATATTGGTAATTCTCCACTTTACTGCGTATGTCCCCATCATTTATAGCCTTCTTACCACATCTGCCCATCCATGCTGGCACCGACACTGTACAAGGCACCCTACCCTTAAGTAAACTAAAAGGCGTTTGCCCAGTTACGGAGTGGGGAGTAGTTCTGTAATTCCATATCAATTTTTTTACTTCAGTTCTCCAACACCCATTCATAGATAGAGCCAATTGAATATTTTCACCCATAACTCGGTTAAAGCGTTCCACCAAACCATTTCCCCTGGGATGATAAACAGGAGTCTTCAAATGTTTGATGCCCAAACTGTTCAGAAAAACATCAAATTCCTCAGAAGTAAACTGCGGACCATTATCTGTCAATATCTCTGCAGGACAACCTTCTCTTCTAAATACCTCATCACAAAAGGCAACGACACTGCTAGATTTGACATCACTGACGAATGCAACTTCAGGCCATTTCGAATAGTAGTCCATCATAACTATAGCATACTTTTCGGATGATGCTAAACAATCAAATGGACCACAAATGTCCATCCCCAATCTCACCCATGGTTTCTCTGGAAGCTGCATGGGAATAATAGGTGATTCCCTTAAAACATGAGACTTGTCACTACAAGTACAAGCTATACATTCTCTCACAAACCTTTCGATGTCCCTATCCATGCCAGGCCACCAGAAATCCATTCTGGCTTTTCTCTTGACAGCAGACATGCCTCCATGACCTTCATGTAACAACCGCATTAATCTATTCCTTAAAGATTCAGGCACAACCAGTTTATCCCCTCTCCTTACAATGCCATTGACCTCAGATAACTCCTCCCAAACATCCTTGTAACTTCTAAAATCGTCATTTATTTTCCAACCATATGTAGAGGGTAACATTTTGATGATTCTAACCAAAATCGCATCCTCTGCAATTGCCTCTTTCCACTCAGACTCGCTTATTGCTTGACACACGTCCACGATGTTAGCTACCATCCATTCTTCCTCGTCAAGATTATCATGTGTATCATGACTCACCGGTAAACGTGACAAACAATCTGCATTCACGTTCCTCACTCCAGGAACATACTTTAATTCAAACGAAAATTCCTGTAAGCGGTACAACCATTTTGCAATTCGTGGAGTGGCCCTTCCAGCACCTGCAGTAGTAAAAATGTCTAATAATGGTCTGTGATCAGTATATAGTTCAAACTTGGTTCCCCAAACATACACACGAAAATGCTGTACACCCCACCAACACGCAAGCGCTTCCTTTTCAATAGTTGAATACGAAGGCTCAGCACCCTTCAATGTGCGTGATGCGAAGGCTACTACTCTCTCTTTACCTTTACTCCTTTGCATTAATACCGCCCCAAGACCATATTCACTAGCATCTGTCACAATTATAGTTTCATCCTGTGGATTAAACGGACTTAAAGCAGTTGCATTAGCCACAGCTTTTTTGATAGCTACAAATGCTGATTGACATTCCACCGACCACACAAATGCCACACCTTTTTTCATGAGACCATGTAAGGGCTGTACCAAATCGGAAAAATGATGAACAAATTTGGCATAGTACTCGGCTAAACCGAGAAAAGATCTTAATTGGTCCTTGTCTTGAGGAGCAGGAGCTTTTTCCAGATCCTCTACTAAATTCAATTTGGGTTTTATGCCTTCAAATGTCAGGGTGTGTCCTAGATATTTAACTGTTTGTTTCCCAAATTTGCATTTTGGGAGACCAATCGTCAGTCCCGCAGACTGTAACTTAGTAAGAACTTCTTGTAAAATCGTATCATGTTGTTTTTCATCCCCTCCCCAGACCAGTACATCATCTTGGAATACCAAAACATTACTTATATCCTTCAAAATTGATTGCATCACTCTCTGAAAGACTGCTGATGCCGAGGCTAATCCGAATGGCATCCTAACAAATTGAAACGCCCCTTCAGGTGTTATGAAGGACGTCAAATGCTTCGATTCTGGTTGCAAACGCACCTGATGATAGGCACTGGATAGATCAAGAGTTGTGAAATGTTTACCACCCGCCACGCTTGCCAACATTTCATTTATGCGCGGCAAAGGAGGTCTATCTACCCATATACATTTGTTTAAGTCTCTCAAATCCACACACATGAGGATATTTCCGTTGGGTTTGTGTGCGATCACAATCGGACTCAACCACTCCGATGCCTCAATGGGTTCTATCACGCCCTCTTTGCATAGTCTTTGCAACTCTATCTTGAGTTTACCCCTTAAAGCTAAAGGAACATTCCGTACCTTGTGTACTTTGGGCACAGCGTCTTTTTTTTAAATAATTCGGTGTTCAAACTTCTTAAGACATCCCAGTTCTTCCTTGAACAGATTTGGAAACTTTTCTGCCCACTTGTTGCCTTCAAGGTCCGTTAACAGGACTTGCAAAGGATGATTGGGATCGAGGATGATTCCCAAACTCTTTTGTTCCTTTCATCCCAATAAACATTTCCCTACTTCAACTACGTAAATTTTGGCTTCTGTTCTCCTCCCCCTGAACAATAATGCTCCATTAAAGTAACCCAACACTGGTAATTTAGTACCACAATATCCTAGTGGTTCAACGTCTGTTGGAATCAATTTCTCTGTATTTAACCCATCCCAGTTCTGTCTATCGATTATCGTGAAGGGTGAGCACGAATCTGCCCACATGGATATACCCACATCATTTATGCTAATAATACATTTGGGAGGAACGTATACATCAGAAGAAATCACATCAATACTGTTACTAACCACCATTACTTCAACATCCGAATAACTTTCTCTTTCTGTTTCAATCATGACTTGTTGTGCCCCCACATCATTAATGATGTTTACAGATTTTTTTGCATTATGAAAATTCTCACCTTTACACACTCTTGAGAAATGGCCAATTCTTTTACATTTAAAGCAACGACATTTAGCAGCCGGACAATGACTGGCCTCAGCAGTGTGTTTATTACTCCCACACCTGTAGCATACCTTCTTCTTTACCCCCGTTTCTTGTTTCATAGCTAGATTGGTCTTGTCCTCTATCTGTTTTTGCGGTTTTCTTAAGGGGATTCAACAAACATATTTTGTTTCCTTCAGGATCATTTTTAGGTCTCACTGAGCCCCAGCGCTTGCGCTGGCTCGAAGAGACATTCTGTATGTGGGATTTTCAAAGTGCTGCTGGCTGGCCTAACGCTTGCGTTCACGCGATCGTGCACGCGCGCAGCCGGCCGCCAGCAGCACTTTGAAAACTCGTGTGCGTCATCGCGATCACTTTCGCTTTCAGAGCGATCGCGATGATGCACGCGCACACACAACTCCCGCTTCTCCCCCTACCCCACCACATTTTGCATCTCCGGCCGCTCGCGCGCGGCCAACACTTGTCTTTTCTCTGTAAGCTTTTGTTTCTATCACATCTTCTCCCCTGTATTTTCTTCCATTAAAGGCTCCCCGTATCTCCTCTCCTTATGTCATCACGTGCCCCCTGCCTCTCCTGCTCTCCCCTTTCATCACGATTCACGTCTCCTTTCATCACGATTCGCGGCTGCCCTCTCATCCACCTGCTTTTCATTTCACCAAGGGGGTTCTTCGGTCTCCTCTCTCCGGCAGTTCCTCCCGCTTCGCTCCCCTTTACTGCTGCCGGCATACACCCACGTACATGGCCCCAGTAAGCTGTCTATTGTATTTTTAATTTTTTTGTACCAAGAAATGGAAAAACTGTCCGTATATAATTTTACAATTCAACAAGTGAATTCGTGCTTTAGAAGAAATAGCCAGGCCTGTGGAGAACATAAAAAACAGCCGCTGGCTCTCAGGAGAGATCTAAGTCAAGAAGTTCTTCACCCTTGAATCGTATTTTCGTGGTACACGGCTTATTCAAAGTTTAAAGACTTAGACGGAATCCCATCATTTGAGATTGCAACAATTTCTTTGCCATATGTTTCGTTACTACGACACCCTCCTAAAATGAAATATACATAGCTAGGTATCTTATTTACAAGCCCCTTGCGCCGCCTGGTACATAACTTTTTCCCACATAAAAAAGTGACGCACCGGCGGCGCAAGGGACTTGTAAATAAGCTCCGTACAATACCGTTTAATGTTTTGCATACTTTTTGTATCACTCATGTTTCCTTACGGTTGGGTACCAAGCATTGTTCTGTTTACGACCTTGACTACTTCAACAGACAGATGGTATACGCTCGTTATGATAGGGCAAGAATCTATAACCATAGAAACGTTTGAATAAGTTTACCTGTGCCTCTGGAATCTTCCGGAATGCCTCGCTCTGGTGACTAGAGTGTCCAACAGGAACCAGGCTGTGGTGGTGGGAGATTAAAGGGTTGGAGGGTCTGGTTGGGAGGGGGACGAGGAGTGGGGGGCACGGTGGTTGCAGAGCCCAGTAGCGGACAAAGCCGAAAGGCGCGGTGGCTGACACCTCTCTGACCACTCGGGACCCTTCTGAGGCCTAACTCTGATTCCAGGGTCACGTCATTCGAGTTTTGTCCCATCTGCCCCCCGCCCCCAAGGAAATGACGAAACCCCACAAATGACATTGTGCAGTGATGCACTCAACGCGCTGGCCGCTGTGCTTTGATGAAGTCAATGGAGGTGTCCAGCTGGGCCCATGGGCCACTGACCACGGCTAATGAAGCACGGGCCAGGGGGAAGCGACTCAATCAACGGCTTTGCCGAGGAGCAGACACACTTCTAGCCGGACGCTGTTGCAGAAAGAGGTGCGAGTTTTTTCAGATCTGAATTCAGCTTGAAGTGTGACCATTTCTATAACCAAGGTGTTTTTTTTTTTTTTACAGTTTGTGTGTCTTTAATATAGGGCAAACTTGGACCACGGTCATGAGACCGTTTTACATAAACGCCAGATTATATTACAGAAGGTCAGATTAATTTTTAAAGGCACATACACATTAGGTGATCTGAATCACAGACTGTTGAGATGATGCCGGTACTCGAACCTGGATTCCGAGTTCCAAAGTCGGCAGCTTGGGCCGTTAGGCCACATCTCCTCACCCGGTTCTACTTCTAAAAACCCGCCCAAAGCCCCGGTTCCATTGTGCCACCTCATTGAGTGATTTTCCCAAGCGAAGTCGCGAATAGGACTCGGAAAGACTACACTTTTTTTGTATTCTACCATCAGCAGGTGTTATGTTACTGTCCAAAAACCATTACCATTATGAGGAGCATTTGTATGTTTGTGTACAAAGTATGGGATCTGAGAAGGCCATGGTGCAGACAGAGTTTCTAAAGTGTGAGAATAAAAGCAGACCAGTGGACCAATATGGAGCTAATTCAGATTCAAGCATTGGCAATCCCAACATGACTGTCTAAGCGCCTTGATGCCCTTGGGCTTAGTTAGCGCTCTATAAGTTTTATTTCATTCATTCGTGCATTCATTCTAAAGAATGACATGTTAAGCCAGACCTAAACATTCATGGATGTTAAAGAATGCCCTCCCCCAACTTGCAGAGAAAAACGCCATAAATTATCTAGTCATCTGAGACACTGTAATAGCATTACAATGGCATGTGTGTGTGTGCCCCAGAAAGTTCAAGGATAGACAGCTGGATAAACAAGCATTTGCAATGCAATAGGTCTCGCATTTATACGAGTTTGAGCTATTGGCATTGTAAATGACAATGCTTTTTATTTAAGTTTAGTTTTTTTAAAACATAAATAAAAGGCACTGTCATTTACAATGCCAATAGCTCAAACTCGTATAAATGTGAGACCTATTGCATTGCAAATGCTTGTTTTGTTTATTGTCAGCTAAATCTTTAACATATTGAGAGGTGTTCTCAATACGTTTCGCTATCTCTAATGACTTGTCTAATGTAGGATCTTTTAAATCTAACAACTTCTCTTGAATTTTAGAATTGTTGGTTCTATTGATTAATTGATCTCTGATGATCTCATCCCTTAGATCTTTAAACCTACAAGTCACAGCTAGTCTCCTTAAAGCTGCCACATACTGTTCAATTTTTTCACCTTGTTTTTGGGCACGAGAGAAAAACTTATGTCTCTCAACTACTAAACTCAATTTTTCCCAAAATTCTCTGACAATGCGGACAAGGCACTTTCATACACATCATATTGGTCATCATCAGAATCAGAGTTCCCATTGTCGTTTCCTACATGGAAATTTGGCAAGGTACTTAATACTTTTCTCCCTTCAACTCCCAAACTCAACTTCAGAATCGCAAATTTTCTTTTTGGCAAGAATACATCACCCCCAATGGCTTCTAAATACGTAATAAAAGCTTCCTTCCAATCCTCCCATTCCATGCACGTGGGACCCGGTTCTTGCAAAAAGGTGGGCGGGGGAGGAATGCTTTGAGTGGTCATGATTGGCAATGCTTTTACTAATGTAACACTATGCCGCTTTCAAATTTACACAAAAAGAAAAGAAAACAGTTTGGCTTTTCTACAGTGAGCTATTCAAAACAAACGCTGCTAATGGCATTCATTGACAAATTAACCACTAAAAATTCGCACGTTTAACATTCACCCCAGTGATACTTGGTTTTCTTTTACCACCGTGAGCTTATTCAAAAGAAAAATAAATGCTGGTAATGGTATTCGTGAATGAATTAACCTTAAATTCACACATATAACCTTCAGATCATCATTATGATAATTACTTTCATCCCCACCCAAGATATCCACTTTGTGTCCTCCAATTCACCGTTCTGACGAGAGGAAACAAATCTGCGCATCGCGAACGGTAACTAGGCAACACAAGACGACAATCGTCAGCTTCCTGATTGTCTTATTGCACCAATCCGGCGAGTTCATGGAAACAAGCGATCATCCAATCAGGCGGGGGCTTGCAACCTGAAAGCTGATGTCATCAAACTCTGGGCGTGGACTTGAACATTACGCATGGCACATGAAGATCCCGACGTCACTCCAGCAGCCTCAACAGTTCCAGCGCCACACAAGAAATATGGCCGCGCGATCGCCGCTCCACCTCACGCCCCACAGACGATGTCCTTGACAAAGATGCGTCCAGTACACCACTGCTTCTCCACCTCGCAGCGTGATGCGTTATTAACAGCCACGTACCACGAAGGTAAAAGTTCTCTTGCTTAGTAATGCCGCAAGTATTTTTAACACGAAGGAATCTCCAGGCGTCACGAGCAGCCACAGATCCTGCGCGCTCCGCGAGCGTGCATATTCATGTCGCTGTTGACTTACAAACAGCAACCGTCTTTCTCCTCCGAGTTAATTACCGCTGGGGCTGAACTCACGTAAAGTCCGCTTTTAACCACAATCTCTTCCCTGAAAGAAGGGGATTAAAATCAGAGTAGCGATAATCCAACGGTGCAGTCTGGGGGTCTTCTTAAAATGTTCAAAATGGAATAAAATTCTTCCAAGATAATTAATGTCCAAAAATATCTTCAAGTATCCATGTCTTCATAGGGATCCCATCCTCGTCGCCATTTTTGAGATCACAGGACACTTCTTTTAGATATAAAAGGGTTTAATAAGTAACACAGAAGAAACCCCCAGAACGACCTCCTCAGCTCCTCAGCTAAGCTTCACTGCTGGACTCTACAATCCAGATTCCAGCAGTAGAACCTCGTTGCTAGGAGATGAAGTACAAAACATAACATGGCCACATTAAAGGAGCCTTACATATAAAGAAAACATAACAATGAGTACCTGGTATCTGTTGGGGATTCCATTATTGCTGGTGTTAGAAGGGACTTTCTCGGTTGACTCGGTTCACTACTTACTGTCCCGCTCTCGTTCTCTAGGACTCTCCCAGGTTCAGGTGACGTGTATCTCAGGGCTGGATTCTCCTGCACTTTAAAAAAAGAGCGTAGTGAAGGAGTCACTTTCAGATAAGATCCTTTCTTTAGCTGTTCTTTTTTGGCAATCTTTGCTGCTCTTGTTGAGACTACAGCTGTCGTTTTCCCTTTGATTTTCTGACCTCTCTGTCTCCTGTTCGTGGGTCTATTCTTGGGTCCTTCTGTGCCACTGACCTGTGTCAGAATTTCCTTCCCATCCAACTCACTCAGATCGCCCAATTCGCCCAGCTCCTGTTCTTTTATGGGTATAGTTTCTGTTGGGAGGTAAATGCAGGACGGGGGAGGGGGTTTCCCGATCAGACGCTGATTTCTTAAAGCGCGTACTGGTTCTTTGGGCTCAATGGTACTATCCTCAATTACCTTAACGCCCGTGCAGGCGTGAGACAGTGGTGCCGATGGTACAAAATCTTCTTGGCAGGGTACCCCTAAGGCTATACCCGAAGTAGAGGCTCTCCTACGCCTACCTCTGCTCTCTTTCTTTGTAGAATTCATATAGATGACATCAAAATCATTTAATCCTGCACAAACCTTACAGTTTATATCATTTCTAGCATGAGAGCCACCTCCCAATGCTTGGCCCCCCTTACTGGTCTTCGTGATCTTCCTCTGCGAGTGCAAGTGTGTGTCTCCCTTAACTCTGCCGGATAGTTCCACTGTAGAGAGCAGTTGTAAAGAAGAGAGAGGGAAGTCACAGAGGGGGCCTCTAAAACTTAAATTACTTTCAGGACGACTCCACGCTAGTGTTGAACTCTGTGGCGGCGGCCTCCCAAAAGCCTCCTGTCCTCTTCTGTATCCTCCTCTGTGCCTCCAGCCGCTGTCCCAAGTCCAAACACGAACACGCCTCCACACGCCGCCGCGCTGCAACCAGCAGCTTCGAACGCCGCCTCTCTCTCCATCCGCGCTACCGCCGTCCCCACGAGCGCCCAGCTGAGGGAAAGCTTCGGACCTCCGGAGACCCGAGCTGCCCAGAGACTGCTCCTCGTAAGTGCCTTTTAAAAAAAAGATTTGTTGCCAGAGATTTTACAGGTGAAGTAGCTGTTCATTGTTTTCCTCTGGTGAGCCGTTTCAGCGTTCCTTTCAAGGTCACGACTGCGGAGCTCAAGACCTAGGCTGTCAACCGGCCACCATGTTCCCCCCTCTTCCTCCAAATACTTTACCAGGCAACATTAACTTGGAGCAGGACCTAGCCACCTTTCGTGGAAGGCTGAAAATGTGGTTATTTAAACAGGCTTATGGTATTAAGTAAACTCTAATTAGGCTCCCAATCATTCCCAATCATTCCAGTAATGATTTACACGCCAAGAAACCTTTGGTGAAAATGCACTTGAAAAGTGCTATTAATAATAATAAGAAGAAGCCTTAGCCCAAATTACGGCAATGAGTTTTATTGTGCTGAACTTTCATTACATATTACTTTTTTGTTTTCATCTATTGACCAATAGTCTTATTAGAGACCCGGTCGATGAGTCCACCAACAAGATGCAGACGCATTAATGTGTTCTCATGATAAGATTGAGTTCCAAACATATTATACACATGGTTTGCACCAGTCCCCAGTTCACCCAGTCATGATTGACATCTTACCTACAAGTCAAATAACTTCTGCATGCAATACGCCACTATTAAATGATACCTAATGAGTATCAGAAATCTCCCTTTCTCTCTCTTTTTACAGATGAATTATTCATAAGTAATGCTCCTGACATCATTTAACTTCATGTAGGTGCAGGTTGTTAATTAAAGTCGATTACCAACTCAAACACTTTCAAGAAGAGAGGGGAACCGTCCTGATGAATGAACACCTCATAATAGGCTAAATTTAGGCAGAAACATGTTGACTTTCGCAAGTGGGTAGAACTGTCCTCCACATGACTTTTAATCCCATCTCTGGGGGGACATAATAAAACTCAATACGTCCACCCAAGAGATAGTTTGAACACACACACTTTTCACTTTCCCCCAATGCCACTTTTGTTAGGTGGCCATAAATTCATGTCTCATTAAATTAAAAAACATAACTCCCTTAAGCTCCCCACCATCACAGTGGGTAGTAGCTTGCACTTCGACCTCTCAGTCTGGTACTAGGAAGGGACCAAGAATGAAGCATGCCACCTATTGATGCACGAGGGCCTGCATCCTAAAACAGTGAAGTACTTCTTACTCACTACTGTAGGAAAATAGGACCTTTCTGGGATGGTTACCCTCACTTTTTGCCTGGTGTAAGTGTGTTTTGACTGTAGTACACTGGAATTCCGCTAACCAGGACCCCAGTGTCAGTGCTCTCTCCTCTGGTAAGTACGTGGTACACCACACAATCGGCATACTGGTGCCCCCTGTAAGCCCTAAGTTTCTGGCACTAAGGTACCCAGGGCATTAGTACACTTGGGGTTTCCAATGTGCTGCAGCATGTATTATGGCACCCATGGGAGCCCATGAAAACTGTGTCTGCAGAACTGCAATTGCAGCCTGCATGGAAGGGTGCAAGCACATTTCACATCAGATATAAGGTTTACCTTGTATACTGGTCATTGCACTTAAAATCTATTAGTCACCCCTAAGGTAGGCATTTCAGCCCACAGGCAGGGTGCATGGTTCCAAGTGTGAGGGTGCCCCTGCATGAGCAGAGGCACCCCTACACACCCCAGCCTCCATTTATTTGGGTATTGTAAGTGAGGGAAGCTATTTTAAAGTATGTTGTGGACACTGGCAAACTCAAGATGTCCAAATACAAAATGGCTTCACCGAACCTGGTCATGTCTGGAATCAAACATGTTGCAATTATGGAACTACACCGATTCCAGTGTTAGTTGCATGATACAATGTAGGGGGTGGGTTCCTTAGAGGAGCACCCACATTTCTACCTTTGTAGCCTTTCAGGGACTGCGTGCAAACCGGTGCTACTGCCGACCACAGACACTGTTCTGCCCTCTTGCTGGTGAGCCTAACTCAGGTAGGGGAAGGCAGAACAAAGGACATCCTGTAGAGGAGAGGTGTGACCAACTCTCCTTTAGAATGATGTATGGTGGGGGTTCCTGTGAGAGCCTCAACGCTGTTTTGAAGGGTCTATTTGGTGCCCTCCTTGCATAAACCAGTTTCCACCAGTGCAGTAGCCCTGGGCTCTCACTCTGGCGCAAAACTACACAAAGGACGGGGAGTGACCACCCCCCTGCCCAGCTCCTCCCCCGGGAGGTGCCCAGAGCTCCTCCAGGTGGCCTCTTGATATAGCCATCTTGATTCCAAGATCAGCAGAGGCCTCTGAGAGCATCTGACTGGTCATTCCTTCAGAGTAGCCTCCCTGACCCCTTCACTCCTTCACCCGATAGGTGGGTTACCGAAGTAGATGTCCATACCCCTTCCTGGGTTACTTGAGGGCCCCCTGAGGGTGGGTCCTTATATTCATCTGGACTCAGTCTTCAAGAATCGACTGGCTTCACCTGAAGATTTGTCTAAAGACTCTTCTGCTACTGGACACTGGACTCTGCTGCTGGACCAAGCCAGGAACCAAGACAAAGACTGCTTCTGGTAGGAAGGCTCCTACTGCAACTCTGGTTCCGTGCTTTTCCAAGCTCTGTAACCTCCATGGCTGTGTATCCTCCTGATTAACCCATGACTCTGCATGCATCAAGATAGCAAGAAGGAATCTCCCTTGGCATGAAGGAGTCACTCCCCTGCATCTGCAGGCACCTCGATGACCAACTTGTGGATACTGCTGTCCCATGGACACCTCTAAGCTCTACAACACAGGTGGTGGATTGTTGGCTCTCCAGAGGCCTGATAAGTTCTTCCCTGCAACGCAGGAGACTGTAATCCCTCTCCAGCCGACCGGAACCACATCCCTATGCACTGCATCTGTTTACCATGGCCAAGGCTTGTTAACTTCCAGTCTAAAGATCTTCGAGCTCCATGAAGTCCCAGCCTCTAGTATTACACATCTCCAAGAGTGACGTCCTCCCTACATCTCCTGCAACGTGGGCATCTATCTTCTGTGTGCTGCCGAGGCCTCTCTGTGCCTTCTGCCACAGGGTCCTCAAAAAAGTTGTGGTATTCTCATTCATTCCTGTAGAGTGTCTTATGGGCAATTATTTGAGGACTTCAGTATGGGCTGAATACGAGTTAAGGACTCATGCATCAGAGAGGTGTAGCCACCTCTCCTTTAGAATAGGTGTCTCGGGCTAGGGTGGAGGTGCTTACGAGCGCCACCAGACTGCTTTGAAGGGCACATTTGATGCCCTTCTTGCATAAACCAGTTTTCCCCGGTCGAGAAGCTCTTGGCTCCCACTCTGGCACAAAACCACACAAAGGACAGGGGAGTGACCACCCCCCTGTCCAGCTCCTTCCCCTGGGAGGTGCCCAGAGCTGTACCAGGTGGCCACATGATTCTACCATCTTTAAAGAAAGATAAGCAGAGGCTCCTGGGAGCATCTGACTGATCAACCTACCAGAGTAGCGTCCCTGACCCCTCGATAGGTGGGTCACCACAGAAGCTGTCCAACCCCCTGCCTGGGTTACTTAAGAGCTCCCCTGAGGGTGGGGCCATAGATTTGTCTAAACAAGAATTCTGCTGCAAGACTCATCTTCAGGATCTTCCACAAGACTCTTCTGCTCCTGGACACTGCTGTTGGGCTGGGGGGGACTCAAGACAAAACTGCTTCTGATAGGAAGGCTCCTACTGCAACTTTGTCTCCATGCTCTGCAACCATCCTGCAACATCCATTGCAGTGCATCCTCCAGGGTCTCAAGGACAAATGCGTGCATTAAGGACAGCAGGAAGGAATCTCCTTTGGAGTGAAGGAGTCACTCCCTTGCAGCCACATCGACAACAGGACTGTGAATCCTGCTGTCCCATGGACTCTTGAAGGCTCTAAAACACAGGTGGTGGTTTGGTAGTTCTCCTGACCTCTATTCTGTGCAATTTGGAAGACTGCAAACTCTCGTGAAGCTGCTGGAACAGGACCCCTGTGCACTGTGTCTGTCTGCCGTTACCAAGGCTTGTTGACTCTAGTCCAAAGACCTTCGAGCTCCAAGGATCCCCGGCCTCAAACACCACACAGCTGCAAAAGCAACATCTTCACTGCATCTCCTGTGACGTGGGCCTCCATGTTCCGTGTGCTGCTGAGGCCTCTCTGTGACTCCCTTTGCCTGCTGTCAGAGGGTCTTCCTGGTGTCTCCATCGATTCCTGCTGGCTCTCCTACTTGCTGAAGGCTGGCCCTGACTTACCTGTGGTGGGTGAGTCGCTCAGATCTTGTAGGCCTGCAACTAAGTTGTTCTACCTGCAAAGAGTCTTCTACATTTGCCAAGGCTTTTTGATGGTCTTGATGGCCACTGACCCTCCTGCAAATCGTCGACTGTCGTGGGACAGCATGTGGACCGCTCCTGTGATCAGACATCATCGCCTAGACTTTACAGCTGCAACTCCAAGACCTCCAGCCTACCATGAAGTACCCCCGAGAAGGCTGGGCATTGTGCTCCTGCACCTCCTGGATGACTCCGGGCAGTTTGGACTTTGTTGCTCAGGTGTTCCTCGTCCGGAATCCACGCCACACTTCCACTGACCTGGTCCATGGGTCATAGTAACAGCTGGATATCCGAAGATCCTCATTCACTTCAAAGGGCGATTACAACACCACTTCACACCTATGCACCTGGGCTCCCTGGTGTAGGTATCCTGCTTCTCCTGGTATCCATGGGTGGGCATGCGGTCCAACCTTCCTTGTCCAAACGGGTTTCCTCTGGGTCGGGTCCTGAA
Source organism: Triturus cristatus (assembly GCF_964204655.1). Classification (NCBI taxonomy): domain Eukaryota; kingdom Metazoa; phylum Chordata; class Amphibia; order Caudata; family Salamandridae; genus Triturus; species Triturus cristatus. The sequence goes on from NC_140590.1 coordinate 57,025,815, forward strand.
TCTTAAAAACACCAACAGCAACTTCTCCATGTTATCCTATTGACACTGACTTACGGTATCACCTCTGCACACGGGTGTCTAGAGACTCCTAGTTACTTGCCTGCGGTGGTTCTGTACTTCCTCTGGCCTCCAGATCCTTTGGTATTAGTCTCTTACGGGTACTCACCTTGCATTTCACTTACTTAGTATATGGTTTTGCCTCCCCATAGGGCTCGATGTGTTTTATGTGCTTTAATTAGCGGTTTTTAAGTATATTTTTTTGTGTATCGATATCTCCAGGTAGGAGATATACCAAAGTAGTTTTAAGGTTGATGTGTTACTTACCTGTAATCCTAGTTCTCTTCCAGGGTTATACTCATCAAAGTCATAAGCATCTCCGCCCACGTGCGGGGTCCAGGAGCTATATATATATATATATATATATATATATATATATATATATATATATATATATATATATTACCTACTGGCGGTCGCCAGTAGGTAGTTATAGTTAGGACCCTGTTTCCATAGGAAAACCGCAACATTCTATTTGGAATAACTTTGGCGCCGGTCGACGAATCCTCGCGAAATTTTCAAAATAGGTGGGGCGCTACGCTCCGCTCCTACCCTGAAAGTCTCGGGGGGATTCGTCAAGCGGGGGCTGAGAAAAAAGGGGGGTCCCAAAACGCGTTTTCCCATGCATTTTTCCATAGGACCTTTAGACACAGCTACAGCCCGAACGGCTGAACAGAGTTACTTGAAATTTGGCAGAGAGATAGTCCTCAGGTCAAGGAAGTGCCTTTTGTAGGTCTGGTGTAAATCTGTTCAGTAGTTCCTGAGAAAATAGCATTTAAATCAATATATATCTCTGTGGCAGCTTACGGTGCGCTTACCGTGCGCTTACGGTAAGCTTACCGTACGCGTACGGTGCCGTGCGCGAGCGCGAATCTGATTGGCTGTTAGATCTTAGTAAACATTCGAATCGGTCGAAACCAGGAAGCGGCGGCCGCCATTTTCTCTCTCGCACTCTGAGGGGGGGTGGAAAAACAAAGGCAAAAAACATGTAAAGGGGCTGTTTAGACAGCTCCTAACCACCTAGCCTTGATGAAGGTGTCCCCAAAGATCCCCCAAGGCCAAAAAGTCAATTTTAATTTTTTTTAAAAATTCGCCGATTACGCTTACCGTACGCGTACGGTAAAAATTGTTATAAAAAAAATAATTATCCACACTATCCCCACCCCGTGTGCAAATGGTGCCCGAAGGCCCCCATTTGTGCATTGCATTTATATTATTAATCAAAATTTAAAAGACTACCATTCACAACGAAGCGCATAATATGTCCTCCATGTGCGCACGGTGCGCGAAGCGCATCGTGCGTACATGGCCCATGTAGCGTAACGTGGGCACGCGGTGCGCGTAGCGCACCACGTGCCTACCATGCGTGCACGGCACTAACTGCGTAAAGTGGGCGCGCGGTGCGCGAAGCGCACCGCGTGCTCACTGTGTGCGCACGGTGCGCGAAGTGCACCGTGCGCGCACGGAACGAACTGCGTTAAGTGGGCGCGCACGCCACAAATGGCGTAAAGTAAATTAGCATTTAAAAAACCGTACAAATTCACTGAAAAAACCATAGGTTTCACACACGTTATAGTTAGGAATTAGCATTTAAAAAACCTTGCAAATTCACTGAAAAAACCATAGGTTTCACACATGTTATAGTTAGCTGGACATTTTACTGATAAAAAACCATTGAAATTCCCCCGTTATAGTTAGTGCAGGCAACTATAACTCACGCGACCGCAATCCTCTGCTGATGACATATGTGTCTTTATGAAAAAAAAATATTTGTAATATATGTATAGCTAAAATTTAATGGAAGAAGACATGGGCAAATAAGTGTCTAAATACAGTATTAGCATCAGCAGAGGATTGCGGTCGCGTGAGTTATAGTTGCCTGCACTAACTATAACGGGGGAATTTCAATGGTTTTTTATCAGTAAAATGTCCAGCTAACTATAACATGTGTGAAACCTATGGTTTTTTCAGTGAATATATATATATATATATATATATATATATATATATATATATATATATATATATATATATATATATATTACCTACTGGCGATAGCCAGTAGGTAGTTATAGTTAGGACCACGTTTCCATAGGAAAACCTCAACATTCTATTTTGAATAACTTTGGCGCCGGTCGACGAATCCTCGCGAATTTCTCAAAATAGGTGGGGCGCTACGCTCCGCTCCTACCCTGAAAGTCTCGGGGGGATTCGTCAAGCGGGGGCTGAGATAAAAGGGGGGTCCCAAAACGCGTTTTTCCCATGCATTTTTCCATAGGACCTTTAGAACGAGCTACAGCCCGAATGGCTGAACAGAATTACTCAAAATTTGGCAGAGAGGTAGTCCCTAGGTCAAGGAAGTGCCTTTTGTAGGTTTGGTGTAAATCTGTTCAGTAGATTCTGAGAAAATAGCCTTTAAATCAATATATATATCTGAGCCAGCTTACGGTACGCTTACCGTACGCTTACGGTAAGCGTACGGTGGCGTGCGCGAGCGCGATTCTGATTGGCTCTTAGATCTTAGTAAACATTCGAATCGGCCGAAACCAGGAAGCGGCGGCCGCCATTTTGTCTCTCGCACTGAGAGAGATTTTTAAAATCGGAAGCCCAAAAACATGTAAAGGGGCTGTTTTGACAACTCCCTCCCACATAGTCATGTGGAGGGAGTCCCCAAACATCCCCCAAGTGCAAAAACGGTTTTATTTTTTTTTCGGCAATTTCGCGGGGTACGCTTACCGTACGCTTACGGTAAGCGTACGGTAAAAAAATAAAAATAAAAAAAACACTATCCACACTTACCCCACCCCCTGTGCTTTTGGTGGCCGAAGGCCACCAAATGTGCTGGGCTTATTACAATGGAAAAAAACACTATCCACACTTACCCCACCCCCTGTGCTTTTGGTGGCCGTAGGCCACCAAATGTACAGGGCTTATTATAAGGGAAAAAAACTTAGCATTTAAAAAACTGTACTAATTCACTGAAAAAACCATAGGTTTCACACACGTTATAGTTAGGAATTAGCATTTAAAAAACCTTGCAAATTCACTGAAAAAACCATAGGTTTCACACATGTTATAGTTAGTGGAAATTTTACTGATAAAAAACCAATGAAATTGCCCCGTTATAGTTAGCGCAGGCAACTATAACTCACGCGACCGCAATCCTCTGCTGATGACATATGTGTCTTTATGAAAAAAAAATATTTGTAATATATGTATAGCTAAAAATGTATGGAAGAAGACATGGGCAAATAAGTGTCTAAATATAGTATTAGCATCAGCAGAGGATTGTGGTCGCGTGAGTTATAGTTGCCTGCGCTAACTATAACGGGGCAATTTCATTGGTTTTTTATCAGTAAAATTTCCACTAACTATAACATGTGTGAAACCTATGGTTTTTTCAGTGAATTATATATATATATATATATATATATATATATATATACATACATTTACAGGTGTATGCTCAGAACAAAGTAAATAAAGACTTTCAACCCCATACACCTACATATGTATGCATACCTACATATATGTAAATATGCAGCCCCAGCAAACAGTATAAAACAAAAAGGGCAAACAGCCAAGATTACACCAATTTTACTTATATAACAATAAGTCTCTCAAGACTGCTTGTAATAGAGACCATACACTGTAATGGTTTCAAACAAGACTCCTTTATTTTACAAAAATAAGGAAAAAAAGGTAATTGCAGGCAGTTTGGCCCATAGGCTGTATAAGAATAACTGTCTTAGTACAGAAAAGACAACTGGCACCTTGCCTTTAAGGTTTACCAGCATCTAAGCACTTTGCCTTTAAGACCCTCAGGGAACACTGTGCTCCCAGCATGCCCCAGAGGTGACAGTTAGGTCAGTTCATTTTGTAAAGGCGTACTGAAACACTTTAAATCTTGTACTCGCATTGCTCGTCCGGGGAGGCGGGAGGGGTGCTTATGACTTTGATGAGTATACCCCTGGAAGAGAACTAGGATTACAGGTAAGTAACTTATCCTTCTCTTCCAGGGGATGCTCATCAATAGTCATAAGCAGTGAATAGAATAGCAAGCCCATACCCCACACTTCGCGGACAAGCAATTCAGCACTAGAAATAAAGGGACAGCGATATAGTTGAAAACAGACTATCAACCAAACAGATTCCTCAGAGATGCCCGACCTACTTGAGCATCTGAATTAAAGCAGTAATGGCGAGAAAAAGTATGAACAGACCGCCATGTAGCTGCTTTGCAGGTTTCTGCTATGGGAATGTTCCGGAGGATGGCCGTAGTAGAGGCCTTCCCTCTGGTTGAATGCGCTTTTGGCTTTCCCTGAAGAGATGTATTAGCTGATAGGCTAAAGAAATGCAAGACTTTCCACCTTGAAATGGACCTCTTAGACGCTGCTAAACCAGTATTAATGAGACCGTAATTGACAAATAGTCGTCAGTCTTTCTTATATCTTTAGTCTTGTCCAGTAGTCGACTCCTTATTTTAATCTGTGGATGCCATACATGGAACACCCGAAGACTTGATGGGTAATTAATGAGATGTGGAGGATGGCTTCACACTCATCTTTGCTGTCCAGGTCGTACCAATAGCCGGGACAGGTTCTATTTTGAAAATTAGCACGTTTACACAATTGTGCTCTTCTTTGCCACGTTTAACTAGGCAAATACGTTTTAATTTTGTCCAGAACTGGACTGGTTCTTAATAAGGACAGTCTTCTTCACCTTAATATACAGTGAGCACCTACTCTTGCCTCTGTAATTTCCACAAGAATAGGACAAATCCACTTCTTGGAAGAATTCCACAGACTTGGATGCCCTGAAGAAGCCCGCAACAGGTGAAACGCGTTGGCTGTATCTATTTAACTGCACTTGTTCCTTGGAATCTTAAACCATTGAGATAAAGGATAAAGAAAATTCAAGATCTCCTCTCGCTTAATATCGTCATTGCTAGGCATTCATGCCATGCACCTTGTTTAAATGCTTACATTGCCTCTCAGATTCCTTGTGTGTGTGTGTGTGTGTATATATATATATATATATATTTGAAAAGGTTTGCCATCTTGTGAGATGCACTGCCAGGAAGTAAGCAGACTCAGGAACTGAAATGTTAAAACACACCGACCAGCCGCTTAATGCGACGCGTTTCAGGCTTACGCCCTTCTTCAAAGCCAACTGCTCTCCAGGACAGCCAAACATTACTGTCAGCATTTTCCCTCCATTTATTCAAGTCACGCCCCACGTGGGCCGGCAAATCACATTGCCCGCAAAGCATGATGGGGCTGGTAGTTCCTTACCCATGTGGGTCTGTTTGTAGCCATCACTGGTTTTCAAAGTTCTTTAAATGGTGCTTTAAAACAAGGAAACACAGCTCTCTTTACAGGCCGCTCCTCCTGTTCCACCCGCAGTCAATATAAAACAGCAGGAGGCCCCGCTTGGGATCTTGCGGTGGTGCTTCTCTTGACCTAGGCGGGCCGAATTATTTATTTAAAAAGGTTTGCCATCTTGTGAGATGCACTCCCAGGAAGTAAGCAGACTCAGGAACTGAAATGTTAAAACACACTGACCAGCAGTTTAATGTGACGCGTTTCAGGCTTACGCCCTTCTTCAAAGCCAACTGCTCTCCAGGACAGCCAAACATTACTGCCAGCATTTTCCCTCCATTTATTCAAGTCACTGGTCAGGACGGGAGGTAGTTCATTTGCTTACCTGGGTCCATCCCTGTGGAACTCTAACCCTATAGCGTTCTGCAGTGAAACAATATATGCAAACTTTTGTAAACTTTTAAAAACTTTTGGCCCGATCGATCAAAGAATAGTTTTGCGATTCTCAAATAGCGATTTTTAGAGAACCACAATTTAGAACCCCGCCCCAGGCCTTTGGCAGAGCGGCAGGCCGGGGGACTGGGCCCAGGGCTGGAGCAACCGACCCGGCCTGGGCGCGCAGGGGAAGCCTCCACAGGGCAGCGGGACCCCGTCCTGGGCACCCTGCCACGCGGCAGGACCGAGGACAGAGCCTGGGGTGGTGATGCTGCCCTCCCTGGAGACCTCAGGAGGGGGAGTCTCCCCGGGCCCGGCAGAACCCAGTCTCATGCCCCCATGGTGGAGCGGCAGGCTGGGACACTGAGCCCGGGGCCCCTGGACTCCATCTGAGCTCCCGGGCACAGGAGATTCCTCCTCGTGCCCCGGGCACCACACCACACCACACGTTTGCCCAAGGGATGGAGCCCCGACCTGGGTAACATCATGGCCCATCCAGATGCCGGCTGAGGACCGCCTGGCCGAGAGGGGTTCCGGAGTACCCTCTCCCTAGTAATCCGGAGGAAGGGTACCCGCTCCCCCCCACCTTTCTGGTAAGCCATGCGCACCGCGAGACTGAGGGGACCCAAGGCATGGACGTGCCCGACCTCCTGGAGCCCTGGATGGGATCGGGGAGGCAAATGAGCCCTCTTGGGGGACTTCCAGGGCAGCCAGGCCCTCTGGTCCTCCCCCATTGGGAAGCATTGCGTGTGACCAGATGGCCGAGGGGATAGGTGCAACCAGATGGCCGGGTTTGAAAGTCGAGGCCATCTGGTTGCTCTGTCCCCCACGAAAGAGTGAGTGGGCAACAGGACATGAGGGTCCGGAGGTCCGGAGGCCCGGGGCCCCAGCTGTGCCTCAGCCATGGGGGCTGTGAAGAGGAGCCAACACCAGGGATCCCATGGCCCAGAGGCGCAGGGGCAGCCTCCCCGGGACTGCGGGACCCCGTCCCGGGCACCCTGCCACTCAGCAGGACCAAGGATGGAGCCCAGGGTAGGGTGGCCACCCTCCATTGGGGCCCCTGGGAGCCCCTGAATACAGTCAAGCAGATAGAGGCTCCCGGGCATGACGGAACCCCGTCCCAGGCCTTTGGCAGAGTGGCAGGCCGGGGGACAGGGGACGGGCGACAGGCTGGAGCACCCGACCCAGGGCCCGGCAGGGCCCCTGGAGCCAGCCGGGGCTCCCGGAGGCACAGGGCGAGCCTCCCCAGGCCTACGGGAACCCTGTCCCAGGCACCCTGCCATGCAGCAGGAACGAGGACAGAGCCCGGGGTGGGGAGACCACCCTCATCGGGGCCCCTGGGAGCCCCTGAACCAGGCTGAGCAGGGGGAAGCTCCCCGAGCACAACAAAACCCCATCCAAGGTCATTGGTGGAGCAGCAGGCCGGGGCACAGGGCCCAGGCTGGAGCACCCGACCTGGGGCCCGTCGGGGCCCATGGACCCAGCTGGGGCTCCTGGACCTGGAGGCGCAGGGCGAGCTTCCCCGGGCCTGGGGGACCCTGTCCCAGGCACCCTGCCATGCGGCAGGACCAAGGACGGAGCCCGGGGTGGGGAGGCTGCCCTCCCCTGGGCCCCTGGGAGCCCCTAACCCAGCCAAGCAGGAAGTGGCTCCCTGGGCACAACGGAACCCCGTCCAAGGCTATTGGTGGAGCAGCAGGCCGGGGCACAGGCCCAAGGCTGAAGCACCCGACCCAGGGCCTGGCGGGGCCCCTAGACCCAGCTGGGGCTCCTGGACCCGGAGGCGCAGGGCAAGCCTCCCCGGGCCCGGGGGACCCCATTCCAGGCACCGTGCCACGCGGCAGGACCAAGGACGGAGCCCGGGGTAGGGAGGCCACCCTCCCCGGGGCCCCTGGGAGCCCCTAACCCAGCCAAGCAGGAAGAGGCTCCCCGGGCACAACAGAACCCCGTCCAAGGCCATTGGTGGAGCAGCAGGCCGGGGGAAAGAGCCCAAGGCTGGAGCACCCGGACAGGGGCCCGCCGAGGCCCTTTGGACCCAGCCGGGTCTCCCAGGCCCAGAGGCACAGGGGCAGCCTTCAGGCCTGCGGGTTCCCCGTCCCAGGCACCCTACCACGCGGCAGGACCAAGGACAGAGCCCAGGGTGGGGAGGCTGCCTTCCGTGGGGCCCCTGGGAGCCCCTGAACCAAGCCGAGCAGGGGGGAGGCTCCCCGGGCGTGACGAAACCCCATTCCTGGCCTTTGGCAGACCAGCAGGCCGCATGAAGGAGCCCCGGGCTGGAGCACCTGACCTGGGGCCCGGTGGGGCCCCTGGACCCAGCTGGGGCTCCCAGGCCCAGAGGCGGAGGGCGAGCCTCCCCGGGCCCGCGTGGGACCCTGTCCTAGGCACCCTACCACATGGCAGGACCAAGGACTGAGCCCAGGGTGGGGAGGCCGCCCTCCCCGGGGCCCCTTGGAGCCCCTGAACCCAGCCAAGCAGGGGGGAGGCTCCCCGGTCACGACGGAACCCCGTCCCGGGCCATTGGCGGAGCGGCAGGTCAGAGGACAGGGTTCCGGGCTGAAGCACTTTAACTGGGGCCCGGCGGGGCCCTTACGACCCAGCTGGGGCTCCCGGGACCAGAGGGACCTCGTCCCAGGCATCCTGCCACGCAGCAGGACCAAGGACAGAGCCCAGGGTGGGAAGGCCACCCTCCCCAGGGCCCCTGAACCAACCCGAGCAAGGAGAGGCTCCCCGAGTGTGACGGAACCCCATTCCTGGCCTTTGGAAGACCGCCAGGCCGCAGGAAGGGGCCCAGGGCTGGAGCACCCGACCTGGGGCCCGGCGTGGCCCCCGGACTCAGCTGGGGCTCCCAGGCCCAGAGGCAGAGGGCGAGCCTCCCCAGGGCCCCTGGGAGCCCCGGAACCCAACCAAGCAGGAAGAGGCTCCCCAGGCACAACGGAACCCCGTCCCGGGCCTTTGGCAGTGCCGCAGGCCGGGAGACGGGGCCCAGGGCCCAGGGCCGGAGCCCCCGACCCGGTGGGCTCGGGGACCCCGGCAGGGCCTCAGGCACGCGGAGGACCACCAGAGCTCTCGGTGCCTGACACCCGGGGAGGACTGCCTGGGACCCGTAAAGCACGTCCCGGGCAATTTGTCATGCCGCGGGCCGGAGGAGGGAGCCCCGGACGCCTGGGAGGTGTTGCCCGGACATAGCCCATCTGTTGCCCGGCAGAGAACCGCCAGCCCGGGAGGGGTGTCCCAGCATACCCTACCCTTAGTAATCCGGAGGAAGGCTACCCCTCTTTCTGGGAACCCGTGCGCACTGAGTGACGGAGGGGACCCAGGGCGCTGACCAGCCCGGCCTCCTGGAGCCCTGGCTGGGATCGGGGAGGCGAATGAGCCCCCATCGGGACTTCCAGGGCAGCCCGGCCATCTGGTCGCCCCCATTGGAAAGCATTACGTGCGAACAGAAGGCCGAGGGGAAAGGTGCGACCAGATGGCCGGGACCGAAAGGACTCCAACCTGCCTGCCCCGAGCTGGTCCGGGCCTTCCCGGTAAGGCACTCCGTCTGCCCTAGCAGGGCTCAGTGGCTCGGCTTCCCGGGGGCTCGGAGACCCTGGCTGGGCCTCAGGCATGGGGAGGCCCACAGGAGCTCTTCGGGCCCACCTGCCCGGGGGAGGACTGCCCGGGACCCATGGAGCCCGTCCCGGGCACTCTGCCACGCCGCGGGCCAGAGGAGGGAGCCCCGGACGCCTGGGAGGTGTTGCCCGGGCATAGACCATCTGGTCCCCGGCAGAGAACCGCCAGCCCAGATAAGGGTGTTCTGGCATACCCTGCTCTTAGTAATCCGGAGGAAGGCTACTCCCCTTTCTGATAACCCGTGCGCACCCAGAGACTGAGGGGACCCAAGGCGCGGACGTGCCCGACCTCCTGGAGCCCTGGAAGGGATCGGGGAGGCAAATGAGCCCTCATCGGGAATTCCAGGGAAGCCCGGACATCTAGTCGCCCCATTGGAAAGCATTGCGCGCTACTATTCCAACACATTCCCTACTGGACTTGCTCTAGATGACGCTCCAACCTAAGGAATATCCAAACACCTTCCCTACTGGACTTGGTCTAGATGGAGCTCCAACCTAAGGAATATCCCAACACCTTCCCAACTGGACTTGCTCTAAATGGAGCTCCAACAAAAAGTATATCTCAACACCTTCCCTACTGGACTTGCTCTAGATGGCGCTCCAACCTAAGGAATATCCCACCACCTTCCCTACTGGACTTGCTCTAGATGGCGCTCCAACCTAAGGAATATCCCTATATCTTCGCTACTGGACTTGCTCCAGATGGCGCTCCAACCTAAGGAAAGAATAGTTTGGGAATTCTCAAATTGTGATTCTTTAAAAATCGCTATTTGGGAATCGCAAGACTATTCTTTGATACATCTGGCCCATGGTTGTTTTTATAAATAATTGTCACTTTTCTGTTCCTCTCAGTTCCTTCAGACCGGCGCTGGGAAACCCTTGTTGGGTAGCTGTGCGCCTTATAAAATCAACTTAACATAACATCAAGAGGAACCGGAAAAAAAAGTGAGTCAACTGCCACCTGCAGGGGATGATGAGACACTGGCTGTTAAGGTGCCCTTAAAGGCGCAGTGTTCTATTGGCTTACTTTCATTGCACAGCCTATGCAGTTGCATTTTCCTAACCTTCCCCATCATTCACTTTCAATGAGAATAAAGAGGGGTGGAAAGGATGTTTTGAAAATTTCATTTTTGCTTATAATAAGTGACTTATAAAGGTTGTTCGTTTTTTCTTCCATCTTTTAGAGTCAATTAATGGAATTACATTTTTGTCACATTTAAGTCCTGGCCTTTCGGTGAAAACACTGCACAAATGTAACTTTGGAAAACATACTCCGGAGTCTCAGCATACATGCTACCTCTCCTACTCCGCCTAGAGGCCTTCATAGCTCAGAATTCAAAGCACATAGTGTGAACAGAGTAACCAATAAATACACCTATGACTGGGGAGGTTGGAGGGTCACATGTGAATATACGAAAGATACTGTTTGAGAAGTGGACTTACAGATAAGTAATCACGGGCTAGATATACAAACAATACTAATAGCGATTACCAAACAGCGATTAGATTTTTTTCAAATGGGTTACCACCAACTTTAAGTTGGTGGTAAAGTGTGAATGTTTTCTGACTGCATTTCGGTCGCAAAATATTCAAAATACATACATACCATGCAAATCGATATTAGAAAGAGACGCCCTAAACACGCGCTTCCAAATACTAATTCACAAACCCAAGTAACAATTCGGTAAGAGGTTACCGAATCGCAATTAAGGTTTTGTACATTTGAAAATACCTATCTCTGTTTCTGACCAAAAAAAGGCTTTTTACAACTAGCTCTAACTTTTTCTTCAGCATTGGATCTTTCATATATTTACATGCTTGAAATTAGAATAGAAAGTTTTGCTTGAATGTGAATTTACCTGAAAAAATAAAAGACAAGAGGCAAAACAGGAATAGCTCGATTAGATAAGTGCCGCTGCATAAGAAAGGTACTATGTTTATAGATTTAAGCTGTATTTAATAAACTCAGACTTTCAGGTGTTGCAGTACTTGACGTAAATGTATTTGAATATACAAGTTTGCTTTATGGCAATAAAGCATTATTGTATGACAATTGTTTAGTGCTTCCTTTTTAGGTCTCGCCTGACCCAGCGCATGCGCTGTTCTGGCGAGACTTATTGAGAGGGCTCTAAAAAGTGCTACCAGGCCAGCCTGGAGCTACAGTGCATGTGCGCGGTCGCGCACGCCGCGCTTTACCGCGATTACTTTCACTTTCGCGGACCCACAGCCGCTTTGATGTTTGATCGTGATCGTGATCACTTTCACTTTTGCGGCCGCAGGGCCGCGTTGCATAGCCAATAGGTCTCGCTTTTGGGACCTTATAAGTATTTAGTTATGCAACTGTTGCATGGCTAAACACTTATAAGGTCCCAAAGGCGAGACCTTATGCCAATGCTTGTTTCCTTATGGGTTGGGGGTACTACAATGCAAACCTATGTAATTTCAGCATTTTTGCCATGTTATAAACATTTTAGGCTGCATGTATATGTTTTCACATATGCATATATATATGTATCTATATGTATTTTCTATATGCTCCGGGATCCCGAACATGGACGGGGATTATTCATAGATAATGACTATTGATGAGTATCCCCTGGATGAGAACCAGCTTTTTCAGGCCTTTTTGAGGACAGATGGTTCCTTTTTCTCCTTTTGCCTGGAAGAAATCTTACCTTCCTGAGGAGATCTGGATGGGGTGAACCCTCTGTACGACCCATGAGTGGTCTTTTTTAAGGCTGCTCCAGAGAAGAGTGAAAATGAAATGATCTATACCTCTTCTTCAACCTTTTTAAGGAGGATGAAGAGTCCTCACTGTCATTATCAGACACCGGCAATATATGTACCATCCTGATGAGGATCGTCCGAAAAAAGTTTTTTCTTAACGCCAGTATAACAGGCCCTGAAGAGACTTGTCTTTGTTTTAGCTGACATGATGAAGTCAGAATTGAAGTCAAGAAATACATACAAGCTCTTATTAAGGACAACTATGTATATCTCTGAGGTAATAAGGAGGTTTGGAATAGTTTCAAATATGTATAACTGGAGCTTCTCACAGGAGTGTTCTAGAGGGCAGGGCAATCTGAGTGATTCCAACCTAAGTTTAGTCTCTTTTAAAACAAATACTTGGATATGTTACAAAATTGAAGGGCCTAGGGCCTTTCTAGTCTATGTTTAATATTGCATTGCTATTATAAGGTACCATGGGGCTCCCTTCTCAACGACGGGGAATGATTTAAGCATGTGAATCTATGAAAGTTCAAATACTGGAGTAACTCAAGAACTACAGCCCCATCTTTCTGTTACCCTTTCATGCTAAAGTCCATAAGAAGGCCATCAACCATAACTCACCAAACACCTGGAGAGAAACAATCTGCTGGACACTTCCCAATCTTGCTTTCACGCCAACCACAGCACTGAGACCACCCTGATTGCTGCCACAGATGACATCAGAACCCTCCTCGACCGGGGAGAAACAGCGGCCCTGATCATCCTCGACCTCTCCAAAGCATTTAATACCGTATCCCACCACACACTCATCAAGACACTCTACCACATCGGCATCCAGGTAGACACCCTCAAATTGATTAAATCTTTCCTCTCAGGACGAACCCAGAGAAAGTGCCAACCACCCTTCCCTTCGGAACCCAAGAATATAATCTGCGCAGTCCCTCAAGGTTCATCCCTCAGCCCCACCCTGTTTAACACTTACATGATGCCCCTGGCCAACATGGACGAGAACGTGGATGAGATAACTACTCATATTTTAAAAGCAAAATCGTGCTCTCCCCATGATCCTTTCCCTCCCGCGATATTCAAACAAGCTCCTGAGATCCCCGGCCCCAGTTTAACTTCAATTTTTAACTCAATGTTCACAGAAGGTGTTTTTCCCTCCATTTGGAAGAGGGCCTCGATTTTGCCCCTTTTAAAAAAAAATCTAACCTCGATTCATCAGATCCAAGTAACTATAGGCCTATCTCGAGTCTTCCACTTGCAGCTAAACTGGTGGAAAAAGTCATGAATAACTTGCTCACACTTTATCTACATGAACACAATTTTCTGGACGAGTCCCAACTCGGATTCAAAGCAGTAGATAGCACCAAAACAGCCCTAATAAAGGCTACAGATGAAATCAGAGCAGTTTTGGAGGTAGGAGGTGCAGCGGCTCTTATCCTGCTGGACCTGTCAGCAGCATTCGACACAGTCGACCATAAGATGCTGCTTGAATTCTCTTGGCATTTCAGAAAAGGCACTAGCACTGGTCTCCTCTTTTTTATCCGATAGGATACAATCAGTTGCCTTGGGCGACTATGCCTCTCCGTCCTTTACTCTCCCATATGGGGTTCCTCAGGATTCCTCTCTGAGCCCTACACTTTTTAATGTATATGTATCTGAACTGGCGGCACTAATTAGATCGTTCGGGATGGCACTAACCTCATACGCGTACGACACTCAAACTGTCCTGTCTATCTGTAAAAATATCTTGCCACTAGTAAAAAGATTTAGGGATTGTATGATGGCTGTCGACTTATGTAGGAGCTCGCATTGCCTTAAGCTGAACTCAGGAAAAGCTGAGATAATCCTGTTTGGCAATTACTCCCCCAGCTGGTCTGAGATCTGGTGGCTGGACGACCTGGAAACAGTACATATCCCGGTCTCTAAAGCTAAAAATCTGGCAGTGGTGATAGATGAGAAACTGAACTTCGAAGCTCAAGTCAAGGCAGTTTCCTCATCCAGTTTTTATCTACTCAAAGCAATTAAGAAAATCTTACCTTTGATCCCAGCAGAAAGCAGGAAAATGGTAGTTACATCTTTAGTCCTTGCCAAACTGGATTATTGTAACTGGCTATATCTCGGGATAACCGAGAAGCAGTTATAAGCTTCAGATGATCCAGAATGAGGCTGCAAGGCTCCTCCTCGGAGTTTACACTGGCTGCCAGTCAAGAGTCGTATTAAGTACAAGGCCTTGTGTATCACATATAAGGCTCTACACAGAACCGGTCCTCAGTTTTTGAGGAGGTCACTGCACTGTAACTCTCCAAACAGATGCCTTCGGTCAGAAGGAGCTAAACTGATACTCTCTCAGAGATTTTTTAAGTCTAATTGGGGCGGCAGAGGCTTCACAGTGGATGCTATGATGCTCTGGAACACCCTCCCCATTACCATCAGAAGTCACCCCTCTCTGAAATCTTTTTGGAAAGCCACTAAGACCTGACAGTTAGAACAGTGCTCCAGCTCGCTTTAAGACTGTTAGCGCCAAGACACCGTTGGTATTCGTGCGCTGTATAAATTTATAACATAACATCGTCCGGGCCCATGGCCTCAACATCATATCCTATGCAGACGACACCCAGCTCATCCTCTCGCTCTCAGAAGACCCCTTCACCACTAGAACCAACTTCCACAACTGCATGACGACTGCTGCCAACTGGATGAAGACCAACTGCATGAAGCTCAACATGGAAAAGTCGGAAGTGCTGATTTTTGGAAACAACACCTCACTGTGGAACGACACCTGGTAGCCCCCGGATCCGAACCCACACCCACTCCAACAGACTACGCTCGCAACCTTGGCATCATCATTGACAGCCAACTTACCATGAAGTACCACATCAATGCAGTCTCCTCTGCCTGCTTGCACACCCTCCGCTAGCTGAAAAAGATCTTCAGATGGCTCCCTGTCAACACCAGTAAAGCAGTTGCTCAAGCCCTATTCACCAGTTGGCTGGCCTACGGCATCGCACTTTATGCAGGAATCACCAGGCAACTCCTGAAGAGACTCCAGACAATACAGAACTCCACTGCCAGACTCATCCTTGACCTCCTCAAAAGGACCCACATCCCCCCCATCTCATAAACCTACACTGACTCCCCATTCAGAAAGATGCCGCTTCAAGATGCTGATTCACGCCCACAAAGCCCTCCGCGACCAAAGACCAGCATACATCAAGCACTGCCTGAATTTCCACCAACCCTCCAGACACCTGCACTCCACCAACCTGTACACACTCCTTGCATCCACCGAAGCCACAGTGAAGGGCAATCCTTCTCCCACCTTGTCGACTTTTCCTTTCACCTCCGAACACCATCCTTGCACCCGGAATTCAGAAAGGGACTCATGACCTGGCTTTTTGACTGATTCCAGCTGGATCCTAGCAGCTGGATACCCTTACAGGTGATTAGCCGCGTGTTACAAATCCAAGTTGAGTGATTGATTGATCCAAAGAGTGAATGTCTCATCTTGTCTACGTAAAATGTGATGCACCTGAGCACATCAAACAAGTGCGATGACTTTTCTGCTGACGTTGTGGGATTTATGGAAAAGGAGCGCAGAATGATAGGTTTAAAAAGGCAGAAGTCAACAGTGACCTTAGGAGTAAACTTAGTATTGGTCAATAAGATGACAGAGTTTTTAGTAAAGTAGAGAAAGGATTCGGTCACAGTAAATGTCTGTATTTTACCTACTCAGAGTGCTGCTGTAAGTGCTAAAAGAAGCAGTTTTCCAGGCGATGAACTTTTGATGCACACACTATGGATCGGCTCAAATGAGGGCAATTTGAGCTGGCTAAGAACAGTATTAGGTCTCACTTTACTGACAAATGCCATACAGGCGGAATGCTCTAAAAAGCCCTTTCAAGAATTGCGTTATGACCCTTTGTGAAAACAATGTGGTAGCACTGTTTTCCGTCCCTCAGAATCATGAAATTGCTGCACGGTGGACTCATACTGACTGACAAGTATTTTGGACCATTGCTGGCTAGGATCAGCAAATTTGAAAATATTTGGTGAGGTGTTATAGACAGTGCATTGAAAGCGTTGGGTTTGCACCAGACACTGCAATACTTTCATTTAGAGTTAAAACATTTTGTAGTAGGTGGTGCCAAGCCTTGTGCCTGAATGTTTCAACATTTGGGCATGCGATGCAGATGGTCAAACTCTAGGTCATCAGGCACCATGCTGCCAGGCGTAAAGATCGGAGGACATGGCATTATATAGTATTTCTCCATTGTGTCTGGAGAGGAAATCTGGGTGCAATTTCAATGGAATCAATAGATCGGTTCAGGTGCTCAGTGAGCCATTATTGACTTGGGCCGGGGCAGTTAGAAGCAGGGTACAATGTTCCACCTTTCCTTTCCTTAGGACACTGGGGATTAGGGGAAATGGAGGAAAGGTGTATACAAAGATGTTAGGCCATTTGATCACAAAGGCCTGGTTGCCTACTGGCGTTACAATGGTATTTCCGGTTATTCTTAGTAGCACCCAAGCCCAGTGTGGGGTGACCCCATATTTGGAAGATGTAATCCACTTGGTCTTGGAGGAGCTCCAACTTGTGGCTATCCGTCAACTGTGTGCATCTGCCTGATCATTTTGGCATTGAGGGAGATGCTCTACAGTGATGTCCATCCGTTGGGAAGAGACCCAGTCACCAGCAACTTCTCGTTCCTCCCTACTTGGCAATGTAAAACATGGATGTTGTGCTATTTGTTCTGATGAGGACTGCATGACCTGCTGGCCTTGGAAGGAACACCTGCAGACTAAGTCTTACACACAGAGCTCTAGGATGTTGATACGGAGCTTCATTTCTGCTTCGGAACATAGACATTTATTTGGTGAACAGTGACCATCCCAACCCTCCATTGAAGCACTGGCTGAACTCTACTCTGTCCAATGAAGTGTGGAAAGGAAGCCCTGATTTGAGGTTTGCTGGGAACCGCCACAAAAGAAGTGCAAATATCAGACATATTGTGACTCCGACCATGCGATCCCACATGCTGTTAATTTTTTTCCATTGATTGTAGAATTGTTGCTCGATGGGTCTCATTCAGAGCCTGCAAAAGGGTATGAGACCTATGCAGATGACATAAGGCCCAGTAGAGATTTGTACTGTTGACCGTGGCTAACTGCTTGACAGGGAAGGTCAACTAAAGTTTCATTAGTCTGTCAGCCAAGGGAAAAGCCTTTCCCAACTGTGTGTCCAGTATCGTTCCCAGGAACTTAAGCTTTGCTTGTGATTCCATAGAGGATTTGTAGGATTTCAGTACTACCTTGTTGAATAGAGTGATGCTGGCAACCGTGGGAGATTTTGCCTTTTCCTTTTATGGAGCCTTGACGAGTCACTCATCCCATCCAAGTATGGGTACACTTGAACTGTAGCTAGGCACTTTGCCGAATCGAAGCCACTACAGAGCGGAAGTATTTTCCATGCTTTAAGTGCATTGGGGAGTCAAAATATTCATTCAGTAGAGCCATGGAAGTCAGGTAGCCATTTCTCTGAAGTATCAGGAAGCCTTCTTGAATGGTTATTGTGCGGAACCCATGTGTTTTTACCAACTTGTTCAGTTCACTTCACTGCAGTCCATGATAGGTCCCGATTGACCTGGTTTCTTCTTACCCTGAATAAATCTGGAATAAAATCCCAAATTCCTCTGGGCTTTCATGGACCATCTGTATTGCTACCTTGACAAAGAGTGCAGCTCACTGAAATTATGATATTTCTTTCTGGGTGGGCAGGAGGAAGAAACTCCAAGTATGATCTAAGTGTACAACCGGCCTCACCAATCATTTCATGGTTATTGGCTACCATGCAAGGGCAAAAAAGGCAAATTCTCCCCCGATCTGTTGAAATGGGGGTGCTGGGGATGGGATGCTGTGAAAAGTCAAGCTTGTTTTTCATTATCCTGCAAGCACGTCTGCGAAGTGCACCTTTTTCAACCTGAAGATCTTCACTCTAGTCTGTGGTTTCTGTTGGGCAAATAACCCATGTCATATCCGGGTTTTCTAGGAAGGTGATATGGGCACCCTTGCCCTCTGCATTGATTGAAACCTCTATAGGGCTGCAGTCTTTGTGAGCCATAAAAAGTTGTGAAAGAGGATGACAATACAGGAGAGCTGTCAGAACACCTTTCAGAGGGCCACGGGGCAAGCAGGAGTTACCGGGCCAACAATGGCGAATGAGCCCTTTTACTCCTGATGCCCATGAGCCCAACTTACTACTTCGATTAGCAACTGGGCCGAGTAACCCCTTCTGAGCTTGACTCAGTAGTAGCATTGATCGAGCAGTACAAGGGTTCACAGAGGGAGGTAGATGCAGAGGGGTGAACATTGGCTCACAAATTAAAAATAGTAGCAATAAAAGGTTATGCAGCCAAATACTTGCTTTTATGAAAAACAGAGTATTTATATACAAGCAATGTAAAATGTGACATTCAGAAACAGTACAAACACAAGGAGATGATGGACAGAGTGCTGAAACTTTTCTGGGTTGAATCCATCATCATTCTTTAGGTCACTTCGCTGCAGCAGTTTGGACCCAGACATATGCAAATCAGTCTTGACCCTGAGCCTCATGGGAACAGTCCAGCCCGAACTGCCAGGCCAGATCCTCCCCGGACTGGAAACAAGCATCCTGGGAGCGGTTTGGGGGTAACACCTCTCATCAGCCAGGCTAGCTTGAATCCAGTGGCATAGTGAGCAAGGGACCCTCGTCTGGGCATACCCTGCCAACTTAGGGCGAACAAAGCAAACACAAGCAGATGATGGACAGAGTGCTGAAACAATACACACAGTCCTCTAAGGTCATGGCTTTCGTGGTCGATGGGCCGGTCCCCGAGTTTCACTTCCCTCTCACTAATGGTAGTGTTTATTCCCCATTCAATACAGGTGACGTACAGGTTAAAAACCACTAGAAGTCCGAGTCTCTGGAGCACCATTCTGACGCTTCCAAAGTAAAAAGTCTTCCAGCGCCGAAACGCTATGCAGCAGAACAAGTTACCCCGGGCCCTTCAGTCACTGTGCTCAGTCTTACGATATCACGCAAGAGTTGCGTTACTGGGGTCTCCTGCAGCATTTCCCTCTCAGACATTGCAGTGGGTTGCGGCAATGGCTGAAGGTGAATAGAACTCGTGGCCTGCAGGGGCAGTGGCTAGGGGGTCATGGAGCTTCCTCAGTTCAGATGGTAAGTTCCTCTGACCCTTCCTACAGGTGACAGGGGTGATTGCTTGGGTTGAGATCCTCAGTTTGGGCTTGGGCCCACACACAGGTCAGCATGGCATCCTCTCCTCTGAACGAAAGCAAACTTAAGCAATGCTCCTTGTTCTTCATGATGGTCCCATCTGGCATACAGGGTTGCTGACTTCACTCCGCACACGGGCTACTGCCCAATCAGGAGAGCAGTAATGGCAACTTCTCCACACCCTCCTATGGCATACGGGTTCGCAGACTTGACTCTGGAAACGCGTACAGGCAAATACCCAATCGGCGCAGTAGCTGTTTCCTCACACCTTGCTACATGGATGCAATCGCCAATATCCCCCACTGAACCTCGCTCCCGCTAAGGGCTCTCCTCTTTCTCACAGGGCACGCTTGTCTTGGCACGCAAGCAGGCACTGGTGCTCCAGGGGCAGGTAGTCTTGGATTTACCTGGGTGATTTCTCCTCACCCTGTTTGGAGCCTGGCATACCTTGGCCCCCAGTTCTGATCAGAGGTAGAAGTCTTGCAGTGCTTCTCCTCCTCGACATACAAACAGACTGGCTGCTTGATAGTTGACGATTTTGGGAAATTTGAGCTCCCCTTCTCATAGTACATTTCCAGACACCAAATGTGATTTAGGGTTGGAGTCTTTAGAGTTTGTGTTGGGGGACTGCTTCCCACAAAGAGTGCCCAGTTCTCTGTCCTTCCCTTTCCACAGAAAGCAGTCTGTCACATTAGAAGCACCTGAAAAACTAATAGACCCACAACACAGGTCATCAGAGTGACTAGAGGTTCACAGCAGGATGCCAGCCACAGTGATATCAGCATCAAAAAGTTACCCCATGACACAATCCTTACGCCTCAGCCCTAACTCCTTCTTTAGATGTGCCCAGGCCCTTTTCCAGTGACCTCTCCCCGAATTAAAAAGTGTACTGAAGAGCCTGGCTCTACTTCCTCCAGTGTGTGTTCCGCCCAGCTCTCAGCAATGCAGCAATCCACAAATCTGTCGGCGCGGTTCCTCTACCTCCTCACGATCCTTCAGTCCGCCGTGGGTCTTCTAAAATGGAGACCAGTCTTTGATGTACTGTACCATTCAAAGGAACATATACATACTGCACACATATGCAACCACACACACGCTACATACCAACTTGATGTAGGGCAAGGGTAAGTTAAGCACACAGCAGTGGAACTTTACATGACATTACTGTAGCCACACTAAAGTGACAGGTAAAAAGGCCTATTCACTCCTACTGATTACTACACAATATGCTACCACCACTGCACTTGTGCTAGTTAACTCCTGGTAAAGGCAGTAGCCTTTCACCACTATGAGTGTAACAAGACCTCAATTCATGAGACAGGCCTAGGACATAGTACACACACATGATCCATGTTCGCCCATGACAACAAAAATCATGCCATGGATACAGGGAGTAGGGGCACTCAGGGCAGGGGGGCACGTGCGTCACCACACAAGGGTCTTTTCCGTACCAACAAAGGGTCTCGGAGATTTTGCCACATCTACGTCTCTTTTTACAATCTGCAAAGAGTCATCAACATCCTTTCTAAACAGGGGGGCTCCATCAAATGGCTTACCCAGAATTTTTACTTGGACTCCTGGATAGAAAACTGTCCATCGCAGCTACCCCTGCCTTCTTAACAGCCGCTCTTGCCAGTTAGCGAAAGCCTGCATTTGAAACGTCCATTGCTGCCTTAATGATGGCCGCTGAAGTTGATGATCCCTGTTTGAGAAGAGCTCTAGCCATGACCCTCTCATCTTCAGTATGAGGTCCATCAATGGCTAAACGTCATGCCACATCTGGCAATTGTAAGAGCCTAAATTGCTAAGGCGTTTGCATCTTTGTTTGATGTTCCGCCGTAGAACCAACTCTATGGACCAGATTTTCTATCTTCTTGCAGACTCTAGCAGGGGATGCAGAGAAAGGCGCTATCAAGTTCTCTGCTCTGTGCTGAGCCTCAGATGCTTTGACAGCATCTAGATAAGGACGGCCCGTAAAGCAGAAACAGGGCTGTGTCTAGAGTCCTGTACTTCCTTTTCAAATGGGGCAACACTGCTGATACTGTGGGCTGGTGTTTTCATTAACTGTAGTATTACAACAGAACAAAGTCCCCTACTTGAAGACACGTATCTAGGATCTGCTCAATCATACATAAACGGATGTACCCCCCGAGTTGTACTACCACACTGAACTCATATTATATATATGTAAAAATGTCAAATTTGTATTATCTTAATTCCTGATAAACGTTAAAAACATTAAAACCTTTTTAAAAAGCAGCTTCACTGTATCAGTGCAAATATTCTTGAAATTATTAATCACTTTTGTATTAAAATGATAGATTACAATATCTTCAGGGACATTAGATGTTACATATACCTAAAAGACATTAAAGGGTTCACAAAGTACAGTTGCACATGAAAGTGAACAGTTACATCCAAATATACATAAACATGGAAACATATGCATGAATAGGTGTATATTGTAACCCTATATATGTTTGTCATAGAAAAGCACCCTTGTGGACGGTGAGTAGTGCTACAATAATGTTATAGTCAAAAGATCAAATATTCAAGCATGTAACATGCAATACATGTAAAAGACAGATAGTATTCAAACCTCTCTTGAAAGAGGCTTACCTTAAGAAAATAGATTTCTTAACACTGCCTGTCCCACTGATTCGTCAGCACGCTGAGATGATTCCAGGCAGTATTGCTATGCAAAAGTGTGCGTCGTCTGCCACGTAGCAGCTCAGCAGATTTTTTCAATTGGTACTCCGGCAAAAAGAGCAGTCAATGCTGAAACTGCTCTAGTGGAGTGTGCTCTCACAGTCCTTGATAAAGGCTTACCAACCTTGTCATGGCAAAATTGAATGGCACTCGCAATCCACCTGGCTATGGTAGCTTTAGAGACTGCAGTTCCTTGAAAGGTTGGATCATAAGCTATAAATAGCGGATTCGATTTCCTTATGTCTTTAGTTCTTTGCAAATAAAATTTAAGACATCTCTTGAGGTCCAAAGTGTGTAGTGTTCTTTCAGCAAGCGTGGAGGGGTTATGCAAGAACGTCCTCAGAATGACTGGCTCATTTAAATGGAATTGAATAGGGACCTTAGGAATGAACTTGGGGTTCGTTCTCAGAATGACCATTTGATCAGTGAAACGCAGAAATGGATGAGAGATAGTGAAGGTCTGTATCTCACTAACCCTTCTTGTCGAAGTAAGTGCCAGAAGAAGGGTGACTTTCCAGGTTAAATATTTCAATTCTGCCTTGTGAATAGGCTCGAATGGTTGTTTTAGCAACTGAGACAACACCACATTAAGTTGCCATTCCGGAGGTGGAGCCTTGATGAGCGGGAAAGCTCTAAACAGTCCCTTCATTAATTGCTTTATCACTCTTGATGACCATAAAGATGGAGTATGTGGCGTTCGTTTGTATCGTGAGATAGCAGCCAGATGAACTCGTACT
The DNA here is from genome assembly GCF_964204655.1 of Triturus cristatus. NCBI lineage: Eukaryota > Metazoa > Chordata > Amphibia > Caudata > Salamandridae > Triturus > Triturus cristatus. Next base: position 57,048,694 of record NC_140590.1, read on the forward strand.
GACTAGTGCGAAAGGCCGGATTTTGCTAGGGAAAGCAAGTAGGACAGGATGTCTTCCGGAGCAGAGAGACTAGGATCTATTCCCGTACGTTTGCACCATACACAGGAGCGTTTCCACTTAAGCTTGTAAGTCTTGTTGGTGCTTTCAGCTCTAGATTTGCCAATAATGTCTTTGCAGTCTTTTTTTTTTTTTTTTTTTTTTTTGAAACCGTTTATTACAAAGTTCAAAGAATATACAAAGATGGGCCTACAACCTTCAGGCCGGCCGCTAGCAAACAAGAGGAGCATATGATACACACAGTAGAACGCATGCTGCGGCAAAGGGAAACGTACAGGAGTTAGCAGCGTTGATGGCCACACCATCCGGACCCCACATAACGGTTTCTTTTAAACATAAATAACAACAAAAAAATCAAACCACAAGGCAGCCCACAATCGAAAACAGCAGCATGTGCTCCCCTAGAAGGGGGACCCTACCGATCCATAGGAGTATCCAGGGGGGGAGAAGGTCAGGACAGGGACTGGGTGGACTTCGTGCCCGGTACCGGAGAGCTAAACCGGCTAGGGGGACGGGGCAAGGCGATGGATCAGGCAATAACGGCGGGGTACAGATTCCCCCGCGGTAGGCGTTCCAGGGGCCCCATACTTTCACCCATGTCCCTGGCTTACCTCTCGCTACATACACCACCTTTTCCCGAAACATGCACCAGTCCATATTTTCCTTCAAGGCCGAAACAGTCGGGGACCTCTGGGAACCCCACAGTTGAGCAATATCGCGCTTGGCCACCATATATCCCAGAGTCACCCACCACGTCTGTGGCGCCGAGTAGTCGGTTGGTTCCCACACGTTCAACAAACATCTCCTCGCTTCAGGCAGCAGCGACACACGCGTGACCACCCGCCTGACCTCATGCACACCACGCCAGAATCGCTCCACCTCTGGGCATTCCCACAAAATATGAAGAAAGGTCCCCAAAGAACCACACCCACGCTTACACAACCCGTCCACAGCATAGCCCATACGCAATAGCCTTGGCCCCGTTATGTAGACCCTATGGAGTATCTTGAGCTGGACGAAGCGAAGGCGGGCCAGTATGGCCACCTCTTTCGGGGAGGCCACCGCAGAGACCCAGTCCTCGTCGTCCAGCTCCAATCCATCGGCAACCCAAGCCTCACGAAGATTAGTCAGCAATCCCGAGCGGTCATTAATCAGTTTTTTATAGATCAATGAGATCGTGCTCTCCGGTACATGTCCATCCAGCACTCTATCCTCCAGAGGGGAGTACTCCGGGATGGAGGCGACGTCCGGGAAGGCGGAGCATAGTGCATGACGGATCTGCATATACCGAAAGTACTCCCTGTCCTGCAACTGGAATTCCGTCTGCAGCATCTCGAACGTTTTGAATCCCCCCCTCGTCCAGAGATCCCCCACCCTGCTGATGCCTATCATGTCCCACTTCTCGAAGCCCTTCGAGGTCCACAGGGAGCCCAACTGCTCAGATGCGTATAGTGGTGACGCCCGGGTCAAACGATCCTTCCACCCCATCGCTACATTAGCCGCGTGCCACACTCGTACCATGACGCGCGTGGGGCCCGTCAGACGTGCGTCGATCGAGCCGGAGTAGAGCGCTCGATTATAGTCACCACCCGGCAGTAGCATCTTGTCCATTTCAAAGGCCGGGTTTAGGGCGGGCCCGTATAGGCCGTGATTAATCGCCGCCAGCTGGGAGGCCCAATAATACCGTTTGATATCCAGGAGGGCAATCCCCCCGTCATACCACGGGAGCGTCAGCTTCGCCAGGGCGATACGCGGTCTCCCGTCCCAGAACAGGCGGCGCTGCCAACTCTCCACCTCGCGGAAGTAGCGCGCCGGGACGAGGTCCATTGTATTCTGCAGCGCGTACAGGAAACGCGGTAGCGACATCATCTTAAACAATGCCGCCCGGCCGAGCGGCGAGAGCGGCAAACGCCGCCAACGCACGACATCCTCCTTCAAACGCTGGAGGGGGGGAAGCAAGTTCCGATCATACCGGGCCTCCGCGTCCAGGGTAATGAAGACACCCAGGTACCTAAATCCCTGCGGGCGATCTGGATAGGACAGCCCCGCGGAAGAATAGGAGCCTCCCCAGAGAGAACATACACGCACGATTTAGCCCAGTTGATGACAAGGCCGGAGTTACGACCAAATGAATGCAATACATCAACCAGTACTATCAGTGATTTACGTGGGGAAGCCAGGTACAGGAGAATATCGTCAGCGTATAGAGATACGCGGTCCTCATACCCGGGGGTCCAGCGGAGACCACGAATAGAAGGTTCCCACCGCAGCCACTCCGCCAGGGGCTCCAAGGCAAGCGCAAAAAGGAGCGGCGATAACGGGCAGCCCTGCCGCGTGCCCCTGCCCAGCTCAAACGGAGCCGACACTCTACCGTTCACAACCACCTGCGCCAGTGGGCCAGAGTACAACAATTTAACCCAGCTAATAAACCCTGGGCCAAACCCAAATTTCGCGAGCGTCGCCCAAATATATGGCCATTCAAGTGTGTCAAACGCCATAGTGGCGTCCAAAGACGCCAAGATGGCCGGCTCCCGCATGAACGGGACACGTGCGAGCACCCCATGCAAACGCCGCAGGTTAAGCGCTGTGTTGCGATGGGGAATAAAGCCGGACTGGTCCTGGTGGACCAAGTCACACACTACGCCGACCAGCCGATTGGCCAACACCTTGGCGAGAATTTTGGGCTCTGCATTCAATAACGAAATGGGTCGATAGGACGTGACCCGGTCCCGTGGCCTCCCCTCCTTGTGGATAACCACGATGGTAACCAGACGCTGGTCTAGCGGGAGGGAACCCACCGAGTGGGCCGCAAGGAACATAGCACGGAGATGCGGCGCCAGCGTATCCGGTCGCAGTTTATACAACTCGACGGGAAGACCATTAGGACCCATGGCCTTGCCGGAAGCGACCGAGCGTATGGCGAGGGCAATTTCTTCGGAGGTTGGAGCGGCGTCCAACGACACTCTGTCCTCCTCCGAAAGGGAAGGCAGCGCGATATCTCTGAGCAGGCCATGGGAATCCTCTTCAGAGCGGGAAGACACCGGGGAATACACCCCATGGAAATAGTCCGCGAAGCAGGAGACAATTTCCTCCGGTTCAGTGACACACACACCATTCGTTTTCTCAATCAACGGGACAACTCGACTCGCTCTCTCCTTTTTGTCCAGCCACGCAATCAATTTACCAGCCTTATCACCCACATCATACAGTCTCCCCTGTTGCTCTCTACTGAGGCCCCTGGCCGCCTCCGTAACGAGGGCCTTATAGGCCGCTTGCTTGAGTTGGAGAACATGTAATTTGTCATCCGTCACCCCACATTCTAGATCACCCTCCAACTCGGCTATCTCAGCTTCAACACGGGTCACCTCCTCCCGCTCGCGCCTCCGGGAGTGGGAAATAAGGGACAGGGCCTCTCCTCGGAGTACTGTCTTAAACGCCTCCCACAGTGAGACCGCCGATGACACAGACCCCACATTCTCTTCAAAATAGCGCTTAAGGGATTTAATCAGCTCTGCGCGAATGTTGGGGTCACGCAGGTACCAGGGATTAATCGGGACCACCCTACCCTCTCCCCTCGAAAGAATATCAAAGTGCAGCAGGAGTGGAGAGTGGTCCGAAACACCCCGTGCCAAATGGCGCACCTCCCCTATCCTCCCAACGTGCGCCGCCGGAACCAGGACATAATCTAGCCGTGAGAGACTACCATGAGCCCCTGAATGGAAGGTGTACTGTAGCTGCGTGGGATGTTTTAAACGCCAACAATCCACCAGCCCCAGGGTATCCAAGAGGCCAGATAACCACGCTTGGGCCCGGGGGAGATCCCTAGGGGGGTGACGATCCACAGTTCCGGAAACTACAGCATTAAAATCCCCCCCCACCACTAGAATCCCCTCCGGAAGGCCAAGGAGGAGGCGCCCCAGGTCCGCAAAGGTGGTCGTCTGCAGCCCCGGCGGGACATATCCCTGTAGCCTACAGTACATTGGCATGACCACCAGACCAGTGAAGGTCCGAATAGGGGAGCATAAAAGTACAATCCGTCGCAAACGCGCAGCCACCAGACTACAAAGTCACTTTCTGGACAAGAACCATCCACCAGAAAGTTTGCATTGGACAATAATCGAATCCAACTCCCAGTGGTCAGCAACCACATTATTCAGACAAGAACAACGATGGGTGTTCAAACTCAGTAGCAACAAAAAAGGACTGAACGAAGATATACCCTGGGTAGACCTATCACACTAAACCCTGACACTATGGACAGTTGTATTAAGATGCTTGCTACAACCCATACATCCCATCGTTATATACTCTCTTGAGAACCCTTAATCAGTCTATCAATCATAGTCGTTTGTATAATATACCATTAACACCTAATCCTTAAGACAGAACCAGGAAGTATACCAGAACACCTCCTGATGGATCTAGTTCCTTTGTTATCATTTTGACCATCTTATTGTCACACTAAACCAATCATTTAGACCTCCATCGATCCCGACCCTATTGCCATGTCTGATCGATTTTCGTAGTGGGTAATACACTCAAGTGGGTCGTGGTATCAACGACATCGACACTTATCCACATGAAGTTTACTCAGGTGACATATCTCTCCTTCACCGCTCCAAGATGGCCGCCCCCTCTTCTCCTGAACTCCGCCCAGCATCGTACTCATATACAGAACACAGGGTGTATCCCTAACCCCTACATTGACTTACCACACTGGTTCCCTATCAAACAGGGTACAGAGACACTGATTATTTATGGTCTCTGCAATCTAACCCGGGCTTGATCTTCATCTTGACCGAACAGAGTACCAATATTGATACCATTTCGAGACTCGCGTTTCCCATTCCAACATGGCCGCCACCTCTCGGATAGTCACTGACGAGCCCCCTTCACGCTACGTGATGACGCCACGGCCACAACCTTCCGCCGCGTTGATTCCCGTATTTAGGGAGGTCCGCTTCCCGACCAGGTATGCTACCGGCAGTACCGCTGGACGGGTAGGTTTCCGGTTCCGTGAGGCCATATCAGAAGTAAGTAACTCTCTGTCTGTATTAAGGATGCTGTGCTGGTTCCTGGCAATTCCGCTGGGTTCACCTGATGTAATTGAGTCCCTCTTCTTGTTTGTTTTTCTCAGCTTCACATCGCGGTACATCCGACGGAGCCCTTCTCAGACCATGGGAGGGTAGGCGGGATTTTGTGTCTCTCAGTATATAATTTTTTCCAATTTAATTTTTTCCAATGTATATGCACAACCGCTATATCTAACTCTGGGTCCGGTGTAATTTCGCTCCCGACCCCACACGAGTACTTTCAGCTGTACCTAAGCTAGTTCTATGTTCTCCAGGCATGTCTCGTCCTTAGTGACTCCACACGGGGTCTAGATTTTAACCAGCGTCACTTCCTTCTCTCACTTTTTTATCACAAAACCTGTGGCCACCGATTATCAGAATATGGCACCGGGTGGTAGAGGTGTACCACCCATACATTACACCATCACCATTCGGCGTCACAATGTAAATCTATGATGCAGCGTAGTTCACTCTGTGCACCTCCGTCACAGCTGCACTTTGTAGGTACTGCCGCTCGCCGTTACCCAGGTAGAACCCACTCCACAGTATTTTCTTTTTACAATGCATGTTACATCGAAGACGCACTGACGCTTCACTAGTTTCATGCATCTGGCACTTGAGCACAACCCGTGCACTTGTGACTTCGAGCTCACTTTCTACAGGAACATATGTAATTAATATGTCACTGGGCTCTGAATACCCTTTTTTCTTTTTTCTCTTTCCCCCCCCCCCCCCCCTCCTTTTGTCTCCTTTTAGGCTGTGAACTAGGACATTAGTATAGGAACGGGTCCTTATAATTAATATCGTTACATACCCTAACCAGGTTTTTCTAGGGATACAGTGTGTCTTTTCCTGATCCCTGGTTTCTTTCTCCAACTGGTCCTGATGAAGCGCTTAAGGATCCTTTAGGGACCAATCTGTAGCGCGAAACATGTCGACCCCCTTTTAAAACCGCACCTTATCACACAACACTCGGGTTGAGAGAAGTGGGAACTTATTTGGTTCTGTTTCCCCTCTCGCAACGGCACAAATGTGCATCTCCATCCCCGTTGACTTTTATTTTGGAGCAGGGGTCCTACGAATAAAATTTACAGGGCCTTCTGTTCAATTTTAACTCACACTCACTGACACTTCCTTCCCACATACCCGCACTCACCACTGTGGCAAACTCCTAAAAGATCTCCGCCAGAGAGCCCCTTGGGGCCCGTGAGGGACTGCAGCGCCACCCCCACGAGGAGCAACCTTGCCCGATGATGATGCTATACACTCGAAAGGGTGTGTGAGGGCACTACGTACCAAACTAAGGAGTACCTTCCTCTTTCTTTGCACACTCACCTATCCCAGGAGACTACCCCTCTTCTCTATAACACCACGTAATTAGTGGCTGTGTTCCCCTTAACCCATAGGAACTGAAACCATCCATTGTAATTATAAGTAATAATTTTGGGAGCATTGGTTCAGGACCTTCTCTGAATAGCTCCTAGTCCCCCCTCTCCATTTTTTGACTTACATATACTGACACAAAAACGACCACTCTGCCCTCCATTCTGCCCACCAAAACCGTGTAACGTCCCCTATCGTCATGGCGCACCTCATCAATCGCCAACGGGAGCGAGTTTTTAACCATAATGCCCACACCCCTTGAACCAGACGTGAAGCCCAAATGGGCCACGAGGCGGTAGCCCCGTCGATTCATAGCGCAAAAGGAATTGCCAATGAGGTGCGTCTCCTGCAGAAAAACTATATCGGGCGAAATTCGCTTCAAGAACTGCAGGACCACACCTCGCTTTATCCGGTCCCCCAGTCCATTAACATTCCAGGACAACAAACTCAGTCCTCTACCCCCCGTCATAAACAGAAGTCATCACTCGTCCCCCAGAGAGCACTGTAGAGATAACACAATGATACGTTTGCCTTGTGGTGTAAACAAACAACAACCCACCCCAACCCACCCATCCCAACAAAACTCCCCCCTCCCTGCACCCCTGCATGAGCCCGGACAGCCCCCCCCAACTTGCAGTGTGCCTGTCACCCCTATAGAAGAAACTAGCTAGACCCCCTAGAGGAGGAAAGAATACCCCTCCTAGACCCCACACAACCTCCATGGGAGGGGAATGTACAAAGACAGACGCTTGATCGAAAATAGCATCGTATTCGTCCAGAGTGAGGCCCAATATTGACCCCTCAGTCACGATCCAGTGGGCCATCTCCTCCCGCCGCCCCCCCCCCCGCCATCTCGGTCACGATCCCCAGACAGAGTGTCCAGCCAGTCCCCAGCCGCTTCGGGACGATCAAAAAAGTGCGTGCGACCATCCACCTCCACTCGCAGCTTGGCCGGGAAGAACATGGCGTATTTTAAGTTCAGGTCCCGAAGTCGGCGTTTGACGCCCAGGAAGCTCAGTCTCTGCTTCTGGACCGCTTGGGTGAAATCAGGGTAAAAGTTCACCTCCATATTTTCCAGCTTAACCGGCCCTTGTAGTCTGGAGGCTTGCAGGATCGCGTCTCTGTCCCGAAAGTTAAAAATCCGGGCAATGAGAGGTCGCGGAGGGGCTCCGACCTTCGGCCTTCCCCCGGGAACTCTGTGGGCCCTCTCCACGGCAAAAAATCTACTCAGTCCCCGAGGCTGGAGATGGGTAGCGATCAGGTCTTCCACAAATAGATCCGCCGCCGCTTCCTCCCGTCCCTCGGGTACTCCGATGATGCGGATGTTGTTCCTCCGGGCCCGACTCTCGGAATCCTCAAGGCGTCGATCCATAAGTGCACTCGCCTGAGTAAGCCGGCGCACCTCCGTTTGCAGTGCCGCCACCTCAGTCGTAAGGCCCGATGCGGTTTGGGCCAAAGAATCAACTCGGTCGTTGGTCTTGGAAAGATCGGCCCTCACCAGGCCGACATCCACAAGGACCGCGTCGATCTTCTGTGCCAGGGTATCGAACCGCTGGCCCACCGAGGCTTTCATCTCTGAAATGGCGCCCATGACGTCGTGGAGAGTCAGATCCGTGGGCAAGTCCGGGGCATCAGAAGGGCCCTCGGGGGACTTGTGCGGTCCGCCGGGAGATCCCCTCTGGAGGGTATAGCGGTCCATGCTGTTGGCCTGATGGACGGTGCCACGCCGGGTCGACTTGGCCCTTGACCGATCTCCATCTTGTTTCGTGGCCATCGCCGCCGGTCCCACAATCGCACCAGCAACGCCGTAGAGGGCAGGCAATCAGGGCCACGGGCTCCGGGGGGGGGCCACCCCAGATCGGCAGGGTGGGTCACAGCCGGCAGGCAGGCAGGGTCCCCCAGCGAGGCCACACCAACACAAAAAGCTCCGCGATCACACTTGCAGAGACGGTGCGAAAGCGAAAGCGAAAGTGCGGAGTACGCGACTCGACAGGCCCGGCCCGCCGTTGTTGTTCACTTTGTCACTGGGTCACCCCCCAACGCAAATCCGGGGTCAGGCGAGGAGAAGGCCGCAAACTTCAATCGGTGCTCACTCCGGCACCCGAGGTCCGATTTGAAAACGGAAAACGGGTACCACCTCAGCTCAGGTTCACCAACACTGTCCCCTCAACCGAGGCAGGATGAAATCAGGATAGACGTAGGAGGTTGCGGAGGTCCTCGGGAGCCTCGCACCTACGCGGCCATCTTGGTTGCGCGCTAGGCAGTCTTGGTCAATGTTCAAATCTTCAAATTCCAAGAACTCAGGAGCCACGCATGCAGCTGCAGAGAAGCTGGCTCCGGGTGACGCACTTGGCCCTTCTTCTGCATCAACAGCGTTGGCGTCGGAACTAGACGGATGGGCTGCGATTCCGTGAAAAGGAGGAGTTCCGTGTATCAGTGTTGTCTGGGTCACCTGGGGGCTATCAGGAGGATTCGGCAGTGCTCCCCTTTCATTTTTGTGAGGATCCTGGGTATTAAAGAGATGGGGAAAAGCGTATGCATAGATCCCTGACCATCGCATCAAAAGGGCATTCCACCGAGAGTTTGGGAGAGGGAACCTGCTTGCATAGAATCGGCATTTGGAGTTGAGGCGGGTCGCAAATAGATCCAGCACCGGTTTTCCCCAGATTGCAAATATCTCGTCCAGCTGCTTTTGTTCTAGCTCCCATTCGTGACAGCTGCCGCTTGTCCTGCTTAATGTATCCGCTAAGGTATTCCGGAGACCCGGGATATGTTCTGCTGTCAGGGAGATGTGATGGAGCGTCAGCCAGTTCCACAATTGCTGCGCGTCTTGTGAGAGATTTGGTGCCTCCTTGCTTGTTGATATAAAACACGCTTGTGGTGTTGTCCGTCCGGATCAACACCGAAGACCCTTGTATACGAGGAAGGAAAGCCTGAAGAGATAGGAAAATGGCTTTCACTTCCCTTGTACTTGTAGGTCCTGCATGTGTCCTCCCAGCCTTCCATAGAAGCATCTGTTACTACGTAATTTGGGATGACTGGAAGAAAAGATTGACCTTGGGACAGGTGTGAAGTCTGGGTTCACCATTTCAGGGCCTCCTTCATCTGAGAAGTGACGATGATTACGTCATCGAAGGAGCCTGAGATCTGAATCCATTGACGTTGCAGCTCCTCTTGAAGTGGTCTCATGTGCAAACGAGTTAGCGGCACAAGATCTATTGCGGAAGAGATCATTCCCAGTAGAGATTTGAACACTCTCACAGAAACGCACTTTTTTCTGTACCGCTTGAGTGCTAATGCACGCAATCTGTTGTCTTTCCTCGAAAAGGAAAGCTTTGTACCGGATGGTGTCCAGCTTGGCCCCCAGAAATGTTATCTGGTTTGGTAAGATTGAGGATTTCTGATAATTGACCGAGAGACCCAACTTGTGGAAAAAATATAAGCAATCTGTCGTTGCATTCTCCACTAGGCGAGAAGATGGTGCCTTTAGCAGCCAGTCGTCGAGGTAAGGGAATACCTGATGACCTCTGCTTCTCAAGGCTGCTGCCATTGGAGTGAGGAATTTTGTGAACGTCCGTGGTGCCTATTTGAGGCCAAGTTGAAGGACTCTGAATGGATAGTGGGAACCAGCCACTGTGAACCTTAGGAATTTTCTGTGCCTTGGGTGAATAGGGACATGGAAGTATGCATCCGCGAGATCCAATGAAGTCATGAAATCGCCCTTGTTGAGGCGTCGTAGGATGTCCGAAAGAGTGACCATTCTGAAAGATTGGTTCTTTATGAATTTGTTCAATTTTCTGGTACATAAAATCATAAAGGAAACAGTCCAACTGGTGCACCACTGTAGGAAGATGAAATCTACTAGCGGCCCTATCCATGATGTTGTGAAATCCACCGATATCCCCCGGAGGGGAGTCCGAGGGATGATTAACGGAGGGGAAGGCGTTGGTGCTATGTAGTCATCCCACTCATCATATTCATCATCCTCCTCCTGATATTTAATATTAAGTTCAGAAGGACTGCGTGCGGCTCGAAACTGGTCTTTGTCGTCATCAGAGTCCTCAACATCCAAAAGATGGCTTGGAGGTAACGGAGACATTTTTGGTGTCCTGAATTGAGGTTATGTAGTTAGTTAATATGGAGTTGATGGAGCTGTTGGCGTCGTCGTCGACTGAGAAATTTGTCGTTGTCGACGGGGTCGTCAACATAGCCAGTGAGATTGCCATCGTTGGGACATCTCCAGTCGTCGTCAGTGGTGTCATCGACAACGTCTTCGTCGATGAGAGCTTCACTAACAGTTTCGTCGACGCCTAAGACTTTGCTTTCGCCGACATCTACGATAAAGGCAGTGTCGACGGTAAGGGAACTTTAATACTTGCCGTTGACGTGTTTAACGCTGTTGACGATTTCGATGACGAGAGGGTCACAGTAGTCGTCGTAGTATAAACAGGCGTCGACGGTGAACCTGACGTTGAAGAAGACTTTTGGCCCGTTTTACCTTTGAAAAGGCCTGAAGATCCTGGTTTTTCCGCTGGTGCCCCAGAGATTAAAAGTCTTCTTTCTCTATCCCTCAGGGTCTTGGTAGAGAAGGTGCGGCATATCTTGCATTGTTTTGTCGCATGGCTGGGATAGAGACAATAGAGACAGTCCTTATGTGCATCGTCCACATGCACTCTCTTCTTCCCACAGGAATGACAGGCTTTAAACAAACCAATTTTATCAGACACTCTTCAAAAGAGATCTGAAAGAAACTTATCTGAGAAAGTGAAGAAAACTGAGCAGAGCCCAGGGAGACTCCTTTACACAACGAAGTGTGGTGAAAACCTGAGTGACTCAGCCTCTCTTGGGAAGGTTCTAGAGGGTGCTGGGTGCTGACTGGCTGAATGTTCAGTTTGAGTATCTGTTTGCTACCATAATAGCCTATGGAAAGGTACTATTTACTACTTTATTTATGTACAGTGGGACTTCCACTACGACGACGGGGAATGATTTAGGCATGTGAATCTATGAAAGATACCCCAATACTGGATAAGGAGTAGTTTCTTTTCTGTAACTCCAGTTCTGTAGTAGGGGTATCTCTGTTATAGTCATAATCTAGTGAATAGTCCCGCCCATGTGCGTGGACCCCGGAGCAATAAAAAATAATCTCTAAAGGTGACAAATCATGCAGACCTGCTGTAGGAAGGTGGATATCTGACTATGGTTACCCCCAACTTTTTGCCTAGTGTCTAGCTGGTTTTTCGACTTAGTGGCCTGAGATCCTGCCATTCAGGGTCTCAGGCTGTCTGCTCTCTCTTTAAAATGGACTCCATGTACCCTAGGTACATTCCCAATTGGTAAGGATCACCTTATTGGACCCTGTACAGTGTACCCTAGGTACCCAGGGCATAGGTGTACCCTAGGCCTCCCAGGGGCTGCAGCATGTATTATGCCACCCCTGGTCTGGCCTTCCAACCAGACACAACTGGCTGATCACTCAGCTGGGGCAAGGTCGTGTAATCACCCCTTGCTTAGATATAGTATGCCTATATCTACCCTTATATATAGACACATGTGTACCTATCAGTCACTCCTATGGCAGGCCTTAACAATCCTGGAGGCAGAGTGCTTGGTAACATGTGAGATGGTGCTCTAGCATGAGCTGAGCCGGTCTGCAGCTTTCGGAACCATGTCCTTATAGCTGTTCTATGATATAGCCTACCATATACTCTTAAAGTGCCTTATAATCTTAAACGGTTATGGTAACTATGGTTTGGCTTTATCAAAACATGTCGTGTAAGGTGTCTAACACTTTGGAATAATACCCCCATACCATTTCTGGTGATGAGGATATTATTCCTCCCTTCTAGAGGGAGAGACATGTTAAAATCCTACTTTGCTGTTTAACTCTGACCAGAGCCTCAGCATCACAAAATGGATGCTGCTGCCACAGACACAAGTCTGACCTCCTGCTGCTGGGAGTGATCCCAGCCAGGGAGGCCTGGACAATAGGTTTCCTGCTTGGGGAGGTGCTAGTACCTCCCCAGACAGCCTTTAGTGTATTGGGGCAGGGTGGGCTGAAAGGAATGAGACATGCCTGGGGCACACAAGGTGTTCCTTGCATAGTCCAGTTCAAACTGGCGCTGGGGCACTCCAGCCCCAGCTCTGGCGCGAAACTGGACAAAGGGAAGTGGGTGTAACCACCCCCTCCCAGGTCCCACCCATAAGGCGTGACCTAGCAGGTATCCCAGCCCCCCAGATTAGTATAAGAGTGGGAGTTGGGCCTCAAGACTTTAGATTATCCTGAACCTGCAAAACCGAACAGAAACTCTGGACCTTCGACATTCGACGAAAGAAGAAGACTGAAGAATCTCCCTTGTAGCCAAGGAGTGGCTACCCTGTGCAAACAGGCACCATCAAGAGACTACCCTTTGCTTTGCCCACGTTCTACGAGGAACCGACTGTAGAGCCCGACCAGAGCCTTGACTTCCAGACTTCTCCGACCCTGATCCACATCTACAGCAGAGCTGAGATCCGTGGAGGCGACGAGCGACGTGGGACCGGCTACCTGGAAAAAGTGGCTAGTAACTTAAAGCGCAGCTTCTGAGGTACCCTCGAAGTTGTGCACCGGGGATTGAGAAGCCCCAACCCCAAGCACCATCTGCACCGAAGATCAGCCCCCCCACACTCCACGAGTCCTGCGTGGGGCCCTTCAGCATTTTCCTGCTTGCCGCGTCTGTCCGGTTGCTTGCCGCTGGCTAGTGGCCTTTGTGACGACGCACCCTGAAATCTTCTGCGCTGGTTTGGCTCCTCCAGACTGGCTCCCGCTTCTCTGCAAAGAAGAAGCACCCCAGAGCTTCCTGGTCTGCACCAGAAGCAAGTCCTCCGTTCTTCGTGGGTTCCGCTTGCCAAGGCTTGGTGAGTCCTAGTCCAACTTCGACGCCGCCGACAGCAAGAGCCTTCGTGGGACAGCTCGCCTCCTGGTCCTGGTTGCCCTCGACGCTTCCTGGTCCTCCTGGCTGCAGCGACAAGCTTCACCTTCACCTGCAATCTTCACGACATCGCCTGGTTCCTTCCTGGTTCCACGTGGTCACTGGCTAGTGACCTTGACTCTGTCCCTTCTGCTTGCAGGTTTCCTCTCTTCTTGATCCCAGCCTTGGGATCCACCGGACACTCTTCACTGACTGCCTGTCAGCATCTTTCTTCAGGCATCCATAGGAGTCGACGACGAAAACGACGCATCTTCACCCCTATGCACCCGCAGCCTGTGGGCTAGGTAACTTGGGTACTCCGGTGCTCATCAGGATAGTGACTATCCTAGTGTCTAGTTTTCAAGTCTCAACTTCCTAGCTACTCCGGAAGGGTAAGTTACTTACCTGTAATTCTAGTTCTCTTCCAGGGGTATCCTCATCAAAGTCATAAGCACTGAATATTCCCGCCCATGTGCGGGGACCCCGGAAATAATAAAATCATATATGTAAAAAACATACATATATATACAGCTCTGTATATGTATAAACATATATTATTTTTTCCAAGCAAATGCAGCCCCTAAAAAAGAAGGCTAGGCAATGTATAAATACACATCCAATAATATATATAGGTATAATAAAACACCTAAATCTTTTTTTTTTTTTTTTTTTTTTAATGAGGTAAACACTCATGAGAAAGCAAAAAAAGAGAAAACTGTGTGAAACACATATCCACAACACATTGCTAGCCTGCAGGCTGCATTGCAATATAATACCATAGAGACTAAAAAGCCCTGTATAGGTAAAAACTGGCACCGTGCCTTTAAGGCAGCCCTGGCTTCCATATCCCATCATGCCTCAGGGGTGACAGTTAGGTCAGTTGTTCTTTGCGGGACCGTAGTCCTAAACACAAAGATATATCTTTTCCATAATGAATAATACACTTCTTCTCATTTGCCTGGGGAGGTGGGTGGGTTGCTTATGACTTTGATGAGGATACCCCTGGAAGAGAACTAGAATTACAGGTAAGTAACTTACCCTTCTCTTCCAGGGGATCCTCATCAATAGTCATAAGCACTGAATAGAGTAGCAAGCTCCCCTTCCACCTGCAGGCAAATGAAACTAAGGTTGTATCACCCATGGAGAAAGCGAATCATGAAAATGATTATGCATGGAACAGATTCCTCAAGGAGGCTTGTCCTACTTGAGTGTCTGCTCTGGTGTCCGAATCCAGACAATAATGCCTGGTAAAAGTGTGGACAGATCTCCAAGTGGCTGCCTTGCAGATCTCGGAGAGTGGGACATTATTGAGAAAAGCCGCGGTAGCCGCTTTTCCTCTTGTCGAATGCGCTTTAGGGCGCGCCCCCAATGGTTTCTGAGCCAGTTGGTAGGCCAATGTAATACTTGAAACAATCCACCTAGCAATGGAACGTTTGGATGCAGCAAAGCCCATACGGACAACCCCATAGTTCACAAACAATTGATCAGATTTCCTGACATTCTTAGTCCTATCTAGGTAGAATTTTAGGACCCTTTTGACATCTAGAGAATGCAACGCTCTCTCTGCCGGAGAGGAGGGGTTGGGAAAAAAGGTTGGTAAGGAGATGGCCTGGTTTACATGAAACTCCGATACCACCTTGGGTAGGAACGAAGGATGAGTTCTCATCACCACCCTATTTTGATGAAAAATAGTGTAGGGCTCTTTAGAACAGAGGGCCTGTATCTCACTGACCCTCCGTGCTGAAGTGATGGCTATTAAAAATGCTGTCTTCCATGTGCGGTGCTGCAGGGTAGCCTTATGAATAGGCTCAAAAGGAGAACCCATGAGCTTCGACAGAACCAAGTTTAGCTCCCAGGAAGGAGAGGGAGGTCTAACAGGGGGATAGACTTTCTTGAGCCCTTGCAAGAAATCCTTCACTACCTGCACTTTAAAAAATGACTGCTGTGAAGGCGAACGCCTGTATGCTGTTATGGCTGCTAGGTGAACCTTTATGGATGAAAATTTCAACCCTGCCCTCGCTAAATGTAGAAGATAGGGCAAAATTACATCCTCCTGGCATTTAGTGGGATCATAATGATGCTGAGCACACCATATATAAAATCTTTTCCACTTACAGAAGTAGGAGAGTCTTGTCGAAGGCCTCCTGGCTTCCTTCAGTATGGACATACACTCTTGAGGGAGGTTCAGATGGCCATACTGGAGGACTTCAGGAGCCATGCTGTTAAGCTCAGCGAGGGAAGGCTGGGATGGTAAATCTTCCCCTGCATCTTGGATAACAAGTCCGGCCTGCACGGCAGCCGCTTGTGGGGTCGGATCGACATGTGTAGGAGATCCGTGTACCACCACTGCCTCGGCCAGTCCGGTGCTATGAGGATCATCTTGGCAGATGAATTCTGCAACTTGGTCACCACCTTGTGGATTAGTGGGAGAGGCGGAAAAGCGTACACAAATGTCATTGACCAATTGATCAAAAGGGCATTCCCTAGGGATCCTGGTCGATGGTATCTTGAGGCGAAGCCTCGGCATTTTGTGTTTTGCTCGTCCGCGAAGAGGTCCACTTGCGGACGCCCCCATTCCCCGAAGATGTCTTCTAACACCTCGTCGTTGATTACCCAGTCCTCTGGCTCTTGAAAATGCCGACTGAGTAAGTCTGCTTGCACGTTGAGTTCTCCTGGTAGGTGCACCGCTTTCAATGAGATGTTCCTTGCTAGGATCCAGTGCCACAGGGACTGAGCTTCCAGCGAGAGCGTTCTGGATCGAGTACCCCCCTGCTTGTTCAGGTAGTACATTGTGGTGGTATTGTCCGTCTGCACTAGAATGGTACTCGTCGTGATCGCAGGCAGGAACGCTTTGAGGGCTAGGTGGACTGCCCTGAGCTCCAGCATGTTGATGTGGTACAACTGGTCGCTGCTGGACCACTGTCCCTGAGTTTGCAGAGTCCCAAAATGCGCACCCCATCCCTGAAGGGAAGCGTCGGTGATTAAGGTCTGAGTTGGGGGCTCTTGATGGAAGGGGATCCCCACTTGTAGATTCCTTGGCTTCAGCCACCACTTGACTGACTGTTTTGCTGCAGAGGAGAGGCAAACCTTTTCTTCCCACAGGGAGTTCCTTAGATCCCACTTGTCCTCGAGATCTTGCTGAAGAGGACGCATCCGTAGCCTGGCATTGGGCACTAGGAAGATGCAGGATGCCATGGCCCCTAGCAGAGAAGAGATTTGCCTTGCCGACGACAGATTGTTGGTTATAATCTGCCTGCCTTTTAGCATAATGGATGACTGTCTTTCCTCCGAAGGAAACACTTTTCCTACTACGGAGTCTATAGTTGCGCCCAGGTAGTGGATCCTCTGCGTTGTTGTAAAATTGGACTTTTTGGCATTCACTCTGAGACCCAACTTGCAACATAAGTTCAGGCATAGCGACAGCTGTGACCGCACATTCTGTGGTGATGAGCCCTTTATTAGCCAGTCGTCTAGGTAGGGATAGACGAAGACTCCTGCGCGCCTCAGAGCAGCCGCTACTACTGCCACGCATTTTGTGAATACTCGAGGAGCTGACTTCAGGCCAAATGGGAGGACTTTGAACTGATAGTGAGAGTTGCCTACCACAAACCTGAGAAATTTTCGATGATTCCTTAGGATGGGAATATGGAAATATGCATCCTGAAGGTCCAATGAACACATCCAATCGCCCATCCGGAGAAGAGGATATATTTGGTGGAGCGCCAGCATGCGAAATTTTTCCTTTCTTATGTGTTTGTTCAGTATCCGTAGGTCTAAAATGGGTCTGAACTCTACCTTCACACTCCTCTTTTGGATGAGAAAGTATCTGGAGTAAACTCCCTTTCCTCTTTGGTTTATGGGCACTTTCTCTATTGCAGATTTGAGTAGAAGCGTCGCTACCTCTTCTCTGAGCTGCTTTAGATGCTGGGATGAATTGACAGGAGGAATCGATGGGGGGTGACTTCTGAAACGAAGCGAGTACCCATGACGCAGTATATTCAGTACCCACTTGTCCTTTGTGATGGACTGCCACTCTGGAAGATGATGTGCAACACTTCCTCCCACCGGAGCGGTGGACAGCATCGGAGGAAGCGGCTTCTCATTGCTTTCCCGGAGCTTTGTTTCCAGCATTAGACTGCCTGTTGTTACCCCGTCCCCTGGATGGCTTGCGGGACTGGTATTGCTGTTTCTTTTGACCTTGCTGGTCCTGGTTCTTTTGCCAATGAGGGGTTTGAACCCTCTGTTGGTAACTGCGCCTGTCATTTCCCTTGCGGCGTCGAAACTCTTTTCTCTTTTCAAGCCCGACAGCTTTCATGGTCTCCAGCTCTGCCTTCATACGGGCCATTTCTTCGTCTGCATGGGACCCAAAAAGAGAACTACCGGAGAAAGGCAGATTTAAAATTCTTGCCTGCGCTTCCGGTTTCAAGGCCGTCAATCTAAGCCAGGATGATCTTCTGGCTGTGACTCCATGTGCATATTCATGCGCTGCCAGTGTTGCCCCGTCCGCCGCTGCACTTATGATCTGGTTAGAAACCAGACTCCCCTCATGCAAAATCTCTTCAAAGTCCCATCTGTCCTCTGATGGAACTTTGTCAATGAACCTCTGCAGAGAGTCCCATAATGACCTATCATAGCGCCCCAGAAGCGCCGAGGCACTCGCCACCTTTAAGCTTGAGGATGCTGAGCCGCAAACTTTCCTCCCCCAGGAGTCTTGTGTCTTACTGTCCTTATCTGGTGGTACCGTTGAAGACCCAGCTACTGCATGTGTCTTCCTGGCAGCGGCGGTGATGACAGAGTCCGGTGGAGGATCTGATTTAAGGAATAGAGGATCCTCCGGAGCTGGACGGTACTTTTTTAGAATTCTCGCCGGCGCCGTTTTGGTGGTTGCTGGTGTGAGAAAGATATCCATTACCGGTTGTAACAAACCGGGGACTAATGGCAATAACGGGCGTGACACTGTGCGTTCATGAAGAGTTTCAAGGATTATGGATGAAGTGGTCTCCTGAACCGGCATAGGGATATTTAATTTTGTAGCTCCTCTACACAACACTTCCTGAAACGTAGAAATATCATCTACCGGAGATACCCGAGAGGGTGGCGTCTCCGAGAGTGTCGGTGAATAATCCCTTTTGGATGATCTGGAAGAAGGGGAGGTAGAAGGGGTTCTACGGCGCCTTTTCTCTGATCTGGTCGACTCTCTTCTGCGGGAGGGAGACCTAGATCGCCTTCTTGGTGCTCGAGAGTGACTTCGGGATTCTCTTTCTCGAGATCTTGGTCTGATCGGTGTCGCTGGGAATACCACGCCCCTTATTCTTGTTAGCGATGCCTTTATTGCGTCTGGCATAGCAGGGTCCTGAGGCATCTCCCTTACGGGACTTTGAGGTACCGCATTGTCCTCCTCCTGCGAACTTTCTCTTGCAGGTATTGGAGATTGATGCACAAGCTCTGGTGATTCGGATCTTGAACCTGAGCCCTCTGATCCTGAAGGCGAGATCGATATGAGACGCGGTGACTCAGGAGTTGTATATATCAGTCTATGAGGAGATTTTCGCCTTGAGACTGGTCGAATCGTGAGGCGAACATGTGACACCTCCTGCGTACCCTCAACAGAGGGCTGCCTCAACGGTGATAGGCCTATCACTGGAGATCTTGGACTCGAATCTTCGAGGCTCCGAGCTTCTTGTCTCGACGTCGAGATTATCTTCGACGGAGGCTTCATGTACCTCACCAAAGCTTTGGAGACCTGTGAGGACGGAGGCACCTGCCTCGACGTCGACTCCGACGGAGGCACCTGCCTCGACGTCGACTCCGACGGAGGCCTCTGCCTCGACTCCGACGGAGGCCTCTGCCTCGACGTCGACTCCGACGGAGGCCTCTGCCTCGACGTCGGCCCTGACGGAGGCGTCTGCCTCGACGTCACTCCTGACGGAGACTTCTGTCTCGACGTCGAATGCTCCGACGACGTCGAAAGCCTCTTCGCCGTCGAACGATGTTTCTTTGACGGCGATCTTGATCTTGACGGCGATCTTGGTCTCGACGTCGACTGTGGTGGAGATCGCCTACGTACTTCTCGCGACGTCGAATGATGTCTCGCCGACCTCGACGTCGAACGATGTCTTTCTTTCGACGACGAACGATATCTCTGTGCAGACGTCGATCGATCTTCTCTTGACGTCGACAGATGCTTTTTCGACGTTGAACTGTGGCGCCGAGTCCTCGACGCCGAGCTTTTAGACGCCGTCGACGTCGAACGCATCCGCTTCGACGCTGAATCTAAAGTCGACGACGATTTTCTCTTTGAAGCATGACTTCCCCTTGACTCCTCACCTCTCCGCGACGATCCCGCCGCTGGAGTCTTCGACGCCGAGCCCGACGTCGATGGGGAGCAAACAGGGACCAACTGCTTCGACGTCGACCGTTCTGCTAGGCCATACAGCCTAATCCTCTCCCTCTCCTTTAAAGTCCTTTTGGAAAGGTCTTCACAATGATGGCATGTTGCTGGAGAGTGAGAGTCCGGCAGACAGATAATACACACCTCATGTGTGTCTGAAGCAGCCTTCTTTTTTCCACAAGATGGACATGGAACAAATAAAGAAGGCATTTTTCTGACAAAACAGCAAAAAATCAGTCAGAAAAACACAGGATACTAACTTCCTCACAGATGTTATAAGAAGAAGTCCAAAAAATCTTAAAGTTGTAATAATTCTTGACTAAAGAGTCAAAAAAAAATAGAGAGCTGAATTCCAGGGTCCTGACTGAAGGAGCCAGAAAGAACAACTGACCTAACTGTCACCCCTGAGGCATGATGGGATATGGAAGCCAGGGCTGCCTTAAAGGCACGGTGCCAGTTTTTACCTATACAGGGCTTTTTAGTCTCTATGGTATTATATTGCAATGCAGCCTGCAGGCTAGCAATGTGTTGTGGATATGTGTTTCACACAGTTTTCTCTTTTTTTGCTTTCTCATGAGTGTTTACCTCATTAAAAAAAAAAAAAAAAAAAAGAGATTTAGGTGTTTTATTATACCTATATATATTATTGGATGTGTATTTATACATTGCCTAGCCTTCTTTTTTAGGGGCTGCATTTGCTTGGAAAAAATAATATATGTTTATACATATACAGAGCTGTATATATATGTATGTTTTTTACATATATGATTTTATTATTTCCGGGGTCCCCGCACATGGGCGGGAATATTCAGTGCTTATGACTTTGATGAGGATCCCCTGGAAGAGAAGTGTCCTAAATCTACCGTTTTCTAAACTGTACTATTGCTATTGACTTTTACGCATTACGCGTGAGTGTTTCCACTCTGCACACGAATCCCGTGGGCCTCCCACTTCCTAACTAACGCTAGTGTAGTGTAGCCCCAGCGATTCCCTAGGCCTAGGCCTATTCTACTTCCGTGACAGTGGTTCTTATACCACTTACTTAGTATATGGTTTGCGTGGCCCCTAGGGCCTAACTGTATTACTTACCTGTGTGACTTAATGTATGCTTAAATAAGACTGTGTTGTACTTACCTCTAATCTCATAAAGAGTGCTGAGGGTTTGACTAGAATAAATACACTTTATTTTATATATATATCTGTTGTGGTGTCCTTTCATTTGGTATTCAAGGGATTATATATGGTATCACAGCTGGCTTCACATGCCATTCAGAGTTTAGCCTAAGACTGCTCTTGTCCATGCTACCACTAGGATAGCTGGTCTATAAGGTTGACTTTACAACCAATCACCATAAGGGTATTTGGACTGATATAAGGTGTACACTAGAACTAGTGACATCATACATCAGGCCAACTTCTCACACCTGCATACACCTTTAAGAGAGAATTTAATTTAAAGACAGATAATGCAGCCTATACCCACAGGCTACACTGTCCAGTACTTCAACTAGAATTCCACCAACATCCACAAACAGCACTGCCTGTCTAGTTTTTCTCCATATAGGAAAAAACCCTGCCTCTACCAGCAAAAGCCACTGGAATGATAGAGAGGAAGGAGTGGACAGACAAGCCCCATAGGCTGCCATTATGTGGCTTAAAACAGGATACTGTGCCTTTAAGAAAACTTTCCAGGTTTCCAGAACTTTCCCCAGTATCCCAGAATGCCCAGCAGGTCCCATTTACTTTCAGTTCTTTTTGAAGGCGTAGCACGCCAGACCTGTAGCATTCTACATATGAATAAGTATCTCTCCACCGGGGAGGAGGGCGGGCGCTTATGACTATAACAGAGATACCCCTACTACAGAACTGGAGTTACAGAAAAGAAACTACTCCTTCTGTAGTAGGGGATCTCTGTGTATAGTCATAATCTAGTGAATAGAATGGCAAGCCCATCCCACACAACAAAAGCGGTGGAGAACACACAAGACACTACCACTACTGTGCGAACAAATTTCGCAGCGAAGCCTGCCCAACCTGAGCATCTGCCCTGGCATCCGTGTCCAGACAGTAATGCGCAGCAAAGGTATGGACCGACTTCCAAGTGGCCGCCTTGCAGATTTCCGCAATCAGAACATTACGCAGCAAAGCCGTCGTGGCAGCTTTGCCCCTGGTGGAATGAGCCTTAGGTTTACCCCCTAAGGTCTTATTAGCCTTTTGATAACACAATTGTATGCAGGACACAATCCACTGAGAAATGGACTGCTTAGAGGTCGCAAGACCCGTCCTGACTGATCCATAATTAACAAACAATTGGTCAGACCTACGAATATCCTTGGTCTTATCCAGATAAAATTTCAACACCCTCCGAACATCCAGGGAATGGAGAGACCTTTCCGCTGGCGAAGAGGGATTCTGAAAGAACGTAGGTAAAGTTATAGTCTGGTTGACATGAAAGTCAGAGATAACCTTAGGAAGAAATTTAGGGTGAGTACGCATCACAACCTTAGCAGCATGAAATACAGTATAAGGTTCTTGACAACATAATGCCTGAAGTTCACTCACCCTGCGGGCCGATGTAATGGCCACTAGGAACCCCGCCTTCCAGGATAGGTGCTGCAACGAAGCCTTGTGGATGGGTTCAAAAGGCTCCTTCATCAGTCTGGACAGCACCACATTCAAGTCCCAGGAAGGCGAGGGAAGTCTGACGGGAGGAAACACTTTCTTCAAGCCTTCCAAAAAATCCTTGACCACAGGAATCTGAAAGAAGGAAGTCTGTGAAGGGCATTTCCTGTAGGCAGTCAAAGCAGCCAGATGAACCTTAATGGAATGGAAATTAAGGCCAGACTGCACCAAATGTAAAAGGTACGGAAGGATGACATCTTCCTTACATGTCGTCGGATCAAAGTTCTTGGACTTACACCAGATGCAGAACCTCTTCCACTTGTAAGCATAGGATGTCCTAGTGGAAGGTCGTTTAGACTCCTTCAGTATGTCCATACAATCTTCTGGTAGATTCAGATGGCCATATTGCACTATTTCAGGAGCCATGCCGCCAAACTCAAAGACGAGAGGTTGGGGTGCACCATCCGCCCCCCGAACTTCGTGAGAAGGTCCGGCCTGCACGGCAACCGCATGTGAGGAAGGAGAGACCGGTGAAGCAGTCCGTGAACCACCACTGTCTGGGCCACTCCGGGGCGATCAGGATCATCCGCGCCCTGGACTGGGACAGCTTGATGAGCACTGCCGGAATCAGGGGAATGGGTGGAAAAGCGTACAGAAAGCTGTTCGACCAATCGATCCATAGCGCATTCCCCAGCGTCCCCCGCTGGTAGTACCTGGATGCGAAGTCTCGGCATTTGCTGTTTTCGGCGGTGGCGAACAGATCTACGTCTGGAGTCCCCCACCTTGCGAAGACTTCTCCTAGTACTTCGTCGTTTATGACCCATTCGTGGTTTTCCTGAATCAGCCTGCTCAAGGCGTCCGCCTGAGCATTCTGCACTCCTGGCAGATGCGTGGCCGTAATCGTCAGTCCTCTGGCCAGCAGCCAGCGCCAGATCGCCTGCGCCTCCTGCGACAGAGTGCGCGATCTCGACCCCCCCTGCTTGTTGAGATAATACATCGTGGTTGTATTGTCCGTCTGTATCAGCAGCGAGTTGGTCTGGAAGGACGGAAGGAAGGCCTTCAGTGCCAGGAAGACAGATCTGAGTTCCAGGAAATTGATGTGGTACGTCGATTCCAAAGCAGACCACTTTCCCTGAATCTGCAAGTCCCCGGAATGCGCTCCCCAGCCCTGGAGAGACGCATCCGTCACGACACTCGTCGTGGGAATGTCCTTGTGGAAGGGCACCCCCTTGAGGAGGTTTTCCGCCGAACACCACCACTTCAGAGACTGAAGAGCATGCAGCGACAGACGTATCTTGTCGTCCCAAGAGCCTGTCCTCTGATCCCACTGATCCTCCAAACACTCCTGCAGTGGTCTCATGTGTAGCCGAGCGTGAGGCGTGAGGAAGATACAGGAGGCCATCGATCCCAGTAGAGAAGACACCTTCCTCACTGTCGTCGATGGAGCAGTCCTGAGGTCCTGAGCCTTCCGAAGGAGTGATAACCGTCTCTCCTCCGAAGGAGACACGCTTGCTGACCGCGTATCGATGGAGGCCCCCAGGTACTGTATGCACTGGACCGGAGTCGTGACCGACTTGGACATGTTGACGTGTAACCCCAGCTTGTGCAAGAGCTCGCACGTCCATCGGAAGTGTTCTTTCGCTTCCGCGAAGGATGATGCCTTGATCAGCCAACCGTCCAGATACGGGTAGACAAACACCTTGTTCCTCCGCAGGTGTGCCGCCACCACCGCCATGCACTTCGAAAAGGTCCTGGGCGCAGATTTTAGCCCGAATGGCAGTACTGTGTATTGATAGTGATTGACGCCGACTTGGAATCGCAGGAACTTTCTGTGCTTCCTCGCTATGGGCACATGGAAGTACGCATCCTGTAGATCTATGGCACAGAGCCAGTCTCCCCGTTGCAGCTGAGGGTAAATCTGGTGCAACGAAAGCATGCGGAACTTCTCTCTGCGAATCCATTTGTTTGCCTGTCGCAAATCCAGAATGGGCCTGAACTCGTTCTTGTCCTTCTTGCGAACGAGGAAGAACCGAGAGTACAGACCTCTTCCCCTTTGAGACAGAGGTACCTCTTCTACCGCCTTTTTTCTCAACAAGATGTCTGCCTCCGCCTGGAGCTCTCTCAGCTGGAATCGAGAGCTGACCGGCGGAATCGCTGGAGGCGGGCTGGTAAACCGAAGACTGTATCCATTGCAAACAATATTCAGCACCCACTTGTCCAGAGTAATTTTTCTCCACTCTGCCGGAAAAAATTGAATGCTTCCCCCCACTGGAGTGGGTAACGGTTGAGGGGGAAGTAGCCGCTCAGGGCCGAGACCCGGCCGGGCCCTTGGTCGTGGTAGTAGCCTGCTGGCCTCCTCTACCCCTCTGGCGCTTCTGGAAGGGCTTGCGGAACTGCTGCTGTTGTTGCTGCTGCTGTCCCGAGCCCTGCCCACGCCCTCTGCCCGAAGACCCGAACCTCCTCTGGAACGGGCGCTTCTTCTTTTTGGCCTTTTCCAACCCGACGGCCGTCAGGGTTTCCGCCTCCGCCTTCATGCGGGCCATCTCATCGTCCGCATGCTTCCCGAACAGGGTTTCCCCCGAGAAGGGCAGGTTGGCCACTCGTTGTTGCGCCTCTGGTTTGAGGGACGTCAGGCGCAACCACGAATGACGCCGCTGGTGGACGCCATGACAGTAGGCGTGGGCGGCCAATAAGGACACATCCGCCGCTGCGCTGATCACTTGATTAGAAACCAGCATGCCTTCGCGCACTGTCTCCAAGAAGTCCTCCTTCTTGTCCCGTGGCAGTAGGTCCGCATATTGCTGCAGGGACTCCCACAGGGCCCGGTCGTAACGGCCCAACAAAGCCCCTGAACTCGCCGCCTTCATGGTGGTGGCGGCGGTCCCACACACCTTCCTGCCCGCAGAATCCAGCCAGCGGCTTTCTTTGTCAGGCGGAACCGTGGATGACGGGGCGGTCGAAAGCTGTTTTCTTGCCGCCGTCACGATCACCGAATCCGGCTTCGGGTCCACTCTCAAAAAGGAAGGATCCGACTCCGGGGCCCTATACTTTTTCATGAGCCTGGAGGGAGCGGCCTTCGTCGTCGCGGGAGTGAGGAACAGCTCCAACGCGGGTTCCACCAGTCCTGGTACAAGAGTCAGTAGGGGGCGAGACAGGTGTTTCTTATGAAGCGTCTCGAATATCACGGACGTCGTGGGTGTTGGAACCGTCACCGTGATACCCAACTTTGCAGCCCCTCGCAACAGCACCTCTTGGAAAGAGACCAAGTCGTCCACCGGAGACACCCTAGTCCCCGGGGAGTCCGACAGCATCGGGGAAAGGTCCCTGTCCGAGGAGCGCGTATGCGACCTGGACCTATACCTCCTACGGCGTCGTCTTGAGTCCGACGAGGACCGTCCACGGCTCCGTGACCTTCTCCTCCTGTGAGAGCGGGAGCGCGACCTCTTCGGCTTCGGCCTGTCCGCCGGTCTAGCCGGTCCAGGCGACCGCGGGCATCGTGGCTTCGGGGTCCCCTGCGGCAGCGTCGGGTACCTTGGAAGGGAAACCGACCGTGGGGGAACCGGCGGCGGTCCCACAGGAGTGCGTGGAAGCGGCTGAGGTGGGGGCGGCGGAGGCAGCGTCCGCGGCTGAGGTGGCGGCAGTGGTGGAGGTGGCGGCGGTGGAGGTGGAGGCGTTGGTGGAGGTGGTGGAGGAGGAGTCGGCGGAGGCGGGAGAGGAGGCAGCGACGGAGGCATCCGAGGAGGCGTATACACCACCGAGTACACCGATTCCGGTGATTCTCTCTTCCTCGACGTCGACCTGTGCCTCGACGGCGACCTGCGCCTCGACGGCGACCTGCGCCTCGACGGCGACCTTGAGCGTCTCGACGTCGATCTCCTCTTCGGCGACGTCGACCGTCTCCTCTTCATTGACGGCGAACGGTGATCCCTCGACGGCGAATGCCGACGCCGGGTCCGATCTCGACGCCGACCGCTGGACGGGGCCGACGACGGTGTCGTCGCCAACGACGCCGAAGTAGTCGACGGCGGCCTACTCAGGTCCCTCGACGGCGAACGTCGACGCCGCTTCTCCCCAGAGCCCTGGGGAGACGGCGAACAGACGGTGGTCATCCTCCTCGACGTCGCCGTCGACGCCCTCGACGTCGATGGGGAGTGGGAGCGCTTACTGGTCTTCCTGCCCCTGGGGAGCCCCCCAGGGGCCTCAGTATGGGCCAAATCAGCCCCTCCAGACCCACCTGGTGCCTTCAGTCTTCTCTCCTCCAGAACTCGAAGCCTGATTTTCATTCTGACCCTCAGGGTCCTGGCTGAGAACGAGTGGCAGATGGTACAGCTTTCAGGCACGTGGGACTGGGGAAGGCAACCTATGCACACCTCGTGTGGATCAGTTTTAGCCTTCTTTCGACCACATTCCGGGCACTTGTCGAACAAGCCAGGCATGTTGACAGTACCAGCTACTAACACTAGCAAAAAGTGACAAAAATTGCCAAAATCTCCAATAAATCCTTGAAAAGGGGAGAGCTCAATGCTCCAGGGTCCTGCTAGCAGGAGCCGGAAAAAAGAACTGAAAGTAAATGGGACCTGCTGGGCATTCTGGGATACTGGGGAAAGTTCTGGAAACCTGGAAAGTTTTCTTAAAGGCACAGTATCCTGTTTTAAGCCACATAATGGCAGCCTATGGGGCTTGTCTGTCCACTCCTTCCTCTCTATCATTCCAGTGGCTTTTGCTGGTAGAGGCAGGGTTTTTTCCTATATGGAGAAAAACTAGACAGGCAGTGCTGTTTGTGGATGTTGGTGGAATTCTAGTTGAAGTACTGGACAGTGTAGCCTGTGGGTATAGGCTGCATTATCTGTCTTTAAATTAAATTCTCTCTTAAAGGTGTATGCAGGTCTGCATGATTTGTCACCTTTAGAGATTATTTTTTATTGCTCCGGGGTCCACGCACATGGGCGGGACTATTCACTAGATTATGACTATAACAGAGATCCCCTACTACAGAAACATTGTTGCTCCAAAGAGATCATTGGAAGATTGAAATTTTTAGCCGTCCTGACCATCAGCGCATGGAAAAGGGCTATACCATCTGTAGGAGAATTCGATTGGACAGTCGATTTGCACCCATTTTTACTATAATGTAATATTCATCCCACTGCTTTACCTCCCTCTTCATTCACATCAGAATACAGTGAATTGGAAAATACAGTGAATTGGAAGAGTCCAGGTCTCTTATATCCGTAGGAGTTGGCGGGACCAGTGGCATCGGGACTGTCCTTAGAGGCTGGTCTGAAAGCGGCAAAGAAGGTGGAGGTGTCATCGAAGGTGCTGCCAGTGGAGGCAGTGGCAGAGGTGAAAGCAGGGCAGGTTGATGCCCAAACGGCTACTGAGGGAGCAGTCTTCTGAAGGTGTCCACTATTGGTTTCAAAGGTAAAAATAAACATGCACATGAAACACCTCTTATTCTATATAGCCACGATGAAGTGTACAGGACGGATGAGTATGATCAGCTACGAAAGTCTATGACTGGTAGTCCTAGTGCTGGTAAGCATCCTCATCACCCAAGCAGTTTTCTTCAAACTCTGGGACATAGGACATTCAAATGTGAGGCACTATAAGCACTTTCAGGAACATCCTGTTCAGAATCCAGTAATGTGTGGGAAGACTTGCTGTCACTTGAATAGGTGAAAAAGTAACTAGCGTGGAAGAAAACAAGTTACTTACCTGTAAGTGTAGTTTTCCAGTATTGGAGCTTTCATAGATTCACATGCATGAATCATTTCCCGTCGTCGAGACGGGAGTCTCCGGTACATAAAAAAGCATTGCTTAGTAGTATAGCAAACTGGAAAAAAGGCCTAGGCCCATTTTCCTTTTGCAACCCATAACCTTCGTTATGTAAAAAAGGACTAAACTTGTCTCTGAACCAATCAGAGCCTCTCACCCTCTAGAACACTCCTGAGAAAACATTTTGCCCCTCAGATTTTCGTGCACTTGTGCCATAACACCTTTTGTGCTAAATCCGAGGTGAGCCTCTCAGGGGAGGAGGGTGGGTTGCATGTGAATCTATGAAAGCTCCAATACTGGAGAACTACAGTTACAGGTAAGTAACTTTTTTTCTTACTCCAGTATTGGAGCTTTCATAGATTCACATGCCTGAATCAGAATAGCGAGCAGTAAATCATTGCACATTTTTTGTTACCCAAGACCTGCAACAGGGAAACATATGTAGTGTGATAAAAGCGATCTTCCTATACCAATACCCACAAAAAATACTCTGCAAATTGCATCTAATACAATAAACAACAATAAAATGTGCAAATGTAACCAATAAAGGAAGGAGGGATGGTTAAGAGGGCTCACCGTTACTGGATAAGGTTCCTCAGCACCGCTTCTTCCACCGCCACATCTCTTCCTGTGGCTGCATCCAAGCAGTAATGCCTGGTTAAAGTGTGCGTACTTGTCCAGGTCGCTGCCCTGCAGATATCCTGGATCGGCACTCCCACAATCAAAGCAGTGGAGGTGGACACTGCTCTTGTCGAATGGGCACGGGCTCGTGCATTTAGAGGTCGCCCAGCTGCCTGATGACAATACTCTATCGCACTGGAAATCCGTCTGGCAATTCCCCTTTTTGACAAAGGGAAACCCTTCCTGGGTGCGCTGAAGGCGACAAAAAGTTGTGAAGACTTGCGGAAAGATTTCGGTTTTTTGCAAAAAGAACTTTAGACAGCGTTGGACATCCAGCAAGTGGAGAGCTCTTTCCGCCGCTGTTGTTGGTTGAGGAAAGAATCGTTTGAGAATTAGAGGCTCATTTAAATGAAAATCAGTTGGTACTTTTGAAATGAATTTTGGATTAGTCCTGAGTATCATTCTATCCTCTTTGAATTGTAAGAAAGGGTCTTGGACCATGATAGCCTGTATTTCCCCCACTCTCCTGGCTGAAGTGAGCACGATGAGAAGTGCAACTTTCCACGACAGGAATTTAAGATCTGCCCTGTGTATTGGCTCGAAAGGCTGTTTCATTAACTGGGAAAGAACAATGTTCAATTGCCAGAGAGGTGGTGGAGGCTTTACTGGAGGAAAAACCCGGAACAATGCCTTCATGAATTGTTTGAGGACTCTTGCGGACCACAGAGATGGTCCAGAGGAAGTCCTTCTGTAGCGTGATATAGCGGCTAGGTGTACCTTTATAGATGCATGAGCCAAACCAGACTTTGCCAAAAGCAAAATGTATGGAATAATCTCGTGTGCTGCAGAGTTCAGAGGATGAATGTTACATCTTTTGCACCATAAACAGAATCTCTTCCACTTCATCCTGAACGTTTTGTTCGTTCTATCCGCTCTGGCTCTAGATAGTATCTCTCTGCACTCCGCTCAGATGTTTAGATGCTGAAATTCACAGTATTCAGGAGCCAGGCCGCTAAGTGCAGTGATTTCGGATCCGGATGAAGTACTTCTCCCCGGAACATCGTCAGGAGTGATGGTATTGGCTGGAGGCGAATCGGGCGTTCCTCCGACAGTAGTAGAAGCTCCGCGAACCAGTGTTGCCTGGGCCACCATGGTGCTATCAGGATTATCTTGCACGGTTCTTTTTTGATCTTCATAAGAACACGCGGCAGGAGGGGAATTGGAGGAAAGGCGTAGGCAAAGATGCCTGACCATGCCATCCAAAACGCATTCCCCCAAGATCCCCGTTGGGGAAGCCAGCTTACGAAGAACTGGCATTTTTTGTTATCCACTGTTGCGAAGAGGTCTACTGTCGGTTTTCCCCATCTTTGGAAGATGCTGTTTAGACTCCCTTGGTCGATCTCCCATTCGTGGCAGGTGGATTTGAGCCTGCTGAGAGTATCCGCCTTGACATTCTGGTCCCCTGGGAGATGTTCCGCTGTTATGGATATCCTGTGTTGCAGCGCCCATTCCCATATCTTTTGGGCTTCTTGAGACAGGGAGAGTGATCTTGTACCTCCCTGTTTGTTTAAATAGTGCATTGCTGTTGTGTTGTCTGTTCTTATTAACACAGCTAATCCCTGTATCCTTGGTAGGAACGCTAACAATGCTAAGTGGACGGTTCTGAGTTCCAAGAGGTTGATGTGCATTTGTTGTTCGTGCAACTTCCAGCGACCACTGACTTGGAGGTCCTGAAGGAACGCTACCCAGCCTTCTAAGGATGCGTCTGTCATAATCACCAGTGGGGCTGGTTGTGTAAGGAATGAAAGACCCTGCGAGATGTTCCGTTTTTGGGTCCACCATGTTGCCGCGTGGACCATGGTTGGCGTTACCCTGAGTATATCATCGAAGGATCCTTCCGCCTGATGCCATTGTAGATCCAGTTGCTCTTGCAACAGACGCATCCTTAGCCTGCAGAAAGGTACGAGGGGAATGCAAGATGACATCGTTCCCAGTAATGATTTGTACTTGCGTACTGAAAGACACTTTCTTCTTATAAAACTCTGGGATAGAGATATTATTCCCAGCTGTCTTTCCTTGGAAGGGAACGCTTTGTTTACCTCTGTGTCTAGTATCGCTCCCAAGAAGGTGATGTTTCGTGTTGGCTGAAGAGATGATTTTTCTATGTTTAAAGTCAGACCTAACCTGGCAAACAGTTCCATGCGAGCCGTTGTTGACAACCGGGCCGATGCTGCTGATGGCGCTTTGACTAACCAGTCGTTGAGGTAAGGAAATTCTTGGTGTTTCTGTAGGAGAGTAGGGTCTGCTTTCTATGATCACCCCCACTTTTTGCTTTTGCTTTACTGGTTTTCGACTTAGATGTGGCTGTGGGCCTGCTAATCAGACCCACAGCCCTGCTGTTCTCTCTCTAAATTGATACCATGTACTTTAGGTGCATAACCCATTTGGAAAGGATCACCTTATTGGCCCCTGTACAGTGTAACTTAGGTGCCCAGGGCATAGGTGTACCCTAGGCCTACCAGGGGCTGCAGCATGTATTATGCCACCCCTGGCCTGGCCTTCCATTATGACACAACTGGCTGATCACTCAGCCTGGGCAAGGTTGTGTAATCACTCCTTGCTTAGGTACACATGTGTCTATATGTAAGATAGGTATAAACCTATCAGCCACTCCTATGGCAGGCCTTAACAATCCTGGAGGCAGAGTGCTTGGTAACATGTGAGATGGTGCTCTAGCATGAGCTGGGCCTGTCTGCAGCTTTCGGAACCATGTCCTTATAGCTGTTCTATGATATAGCCTACCATATACTCTTAAAGTACCTTATAATCTTAGACGGTTATGGTAACTATGGTCTGGCTTTATCGAAACATGTCGTGTAAGGTGTCTACCACTGTGGAATAATACCCCCATACCATTTCTGGACATGAGGATATTATTCCCCCCTTCTAGAGGGAAAGACATGTTAAAATCATACTTCACTGTTAGCCTCTGACCAAAGCCTCAGCATCACAAAATGGATGCTGCTGCCACGACACAAGTCTGACCTCCTGCAGCTGGGAGTGATCCCAGCCAGGGAGGCCTGGACAATAGGTTTCCTGCTTGGGGAGGTGATAGCACCTCCCCAGACAGCCTTTAGTGTATTGGGGCAGGGTGGGCTGAAAGGAATGAGACATGCCTGGGGCACACAAGGTGTTCCTTGCATAGTCCAGTTCAAACCGGCGCTGGGGCACTCCAGCCCCAGATCTGGCGCGAAACTGGACAAAGGGAAGTGGGTGTAACCACCCCCTCCCAGGTCCCACCCATAAGGCGTGACCTAGCAGGTATCCCAGCCCCCCAGATTAGTATAAGAGTGGGAGTTGGGCCTCAAGACTTTAGATTATCCTGAACCTGCAAACTTGAACAGAAACTCTGGACCTTCGACATTCGACGAAAGAAGAAGACTGAAGAATCTCCCTTGTGGCCAAGGAGTGGCTACCCTGTGCAAACAGGCACCATCAAGAGACTACCCTTTGCTTTGCCCAAGTTCTACGAGGAACCGACTGCAGAGCCCGACCAGAGCCTTGACTTCCAGACTTCTCCGACCCTGATCCACATCCACAGCAGAGCTGAGATCCGTGGAGGCGACGAGCGACGTGGGACCGGCTACCTGGGAAAAGTGGCTAGTATCTTCAAGCGCAGCTTCTGAGGCACCCTCGAAGTTGTGCACCGGGGATTGAGAAGCCCCACCCCCAAGCACCATCTGCACCGAAGATCAGCCCCCCACACTCCACGAGTTCTGCGTGGGGCCCTTCAGCATTTTCCTGCTTGACGCGTCTGTCCGGTTGCTTGCCCGCTGGCTAGTGGCCTTTGTGAGAAGTTGGCCTGATGTATGATGTCACTAGTTATAGTGTACACCTTATATCAGTCCAAATACCCTTATGGTGATTGGTTGTAAAGTCAACCTTATAGACCAGCTATCCTAGTGGTAGCATGGACAAGAGCAGTCTTAGGCTAAACTCTGAATGGCATGTGAAGCCAGCTGTGATACCATATATAATCCCTTGAATACCAAATGAGGGGACACCACAACAGATATATATATAAAATAAAGTGTATTTATTCTAAGCAAACCCTCAGCACTCTTTATGAGATTAGAGGTAAGTACAACACAGTCTTATTAATGCATACAGTAAGTCACACAGGTAAGTAATACAGTTAGGCCCTAGGGGCCACGCAAACCATATACTAAGTAAGTGGTATAAGAACCACTGTCACGGAAATAGAATAGGCCTAGGCCTAGGGAATCGCTGGGGCTACACTACACTAGCGTTAGTCAGGAAGTGGGAGGCCCACGGGATTCGTGTGCAGAGTGGAAACACTCACGCGTAATGCGTAAAAGTCAATAGCAATATTACAGTTTAGAAATAGGCAGATTTAGGACACTTCCGGAGTAGCTAGGAAGTTGAGACTTGAAAACTAGACACTAGGATAGTCACTATCCTGATGAGCACCGGAGTACCCAAGTTACCTAGCCCACAGGCTGCGGGTGCATAGGGGTGAAGATGCGTCGTTTTCGTCGTCGACTCCTATGGATGCCTGAAGAAAGATGCTGACAGGCAGTCAGTGAAGAGTGTCCGGTGGATCCCAAGGCTGGGATCAAGAAGAGAAGAAACCTGCAAGCAGAAGGGACAGAGTCAAGGTCACTAGCCAGTGACCACGTGGAACCAGGAAGGAACCAGGCGATGTCGTGAAGATTGCAGGTGAAGGTGAAGCTTGTCGCTGCAGCCAGGAGGACCAGGAAGCGTCGAGGACGACCAGGACCAGGAGGCGAGCTGTCCCACGAAGGCTCTTGCTGTCGGCGGCGTCGAAGTTGGACTAGGACTCACCAAGCCTTGGCAAGCGGAACCCACGAAGAACAAAGGACTTGCTTCTGGTGCAGACCAGGAAGGTCTGGGGTGCTTCTTCTTTGCAGAGAAGCGGGAGCCAGTCTGGAGGAGCCAAACCAGCGCAGAAGATTTCAGGGTGCGTCGTCACAGAGGCCACTAGCTAGCGGGCAAGCAACCGGACAGACGCGGCAAGCAGGAAAATGCTGAAGGGCCCCACGCAGGACTCGTGGAGTGTGGGGGGCTGATCTTCGGTGCAGATGGTGCTTGGGGTTGGGGCTTCTCAATCCCCGGTGCGCAACTTCGAGGGTGCCTCAGAAGCTGCGCTGTAAGTTACTAGCCACTTTTCCCAGGTAGCCGGTCCCACGTCGCTCGTCGCCTCCACGGATCTCAGCTCTGCTGCAGATGTGGATGAGGGTCGGAGAAGTCTGGAAGTCAAGGCTCTGGTCGGGCTCTGCAGTCGGTTCCTCGTAGAACGGTCGCAAAGCAAAGGGTAGTCTCTTGATGGTGCCTGTTTGCACAGGGTAGCCACTCCTTGGCTACAAGGGAGATTCTTCAGTCTTCTTCTTTCGTCGAATGTCGAAGGTCCAGAGTTTCTGTTCAGTTTTGCAGGTTCAGGATAATCTAAAGTCTTGAGGCCCAACTCCCACTCTTATACTAATCTGGGGGGCTGGGATACCTGCTAGGTCACGCCTTATGGGTGGGACCTGGGAGGGGGTGGTTACACCCACTTCCCTTTGTCCAGTTTCGCGCCAGAGCTGGGGCTGGAGTGCCCCAGCGCCGGTTTGAACTGGACTATGCAAGGAACACCTTGTGTGCCCCAGGCATGTCTCATTCCTTTCAGCCCACCCTGCCCCAATACACTAAAGGCTGTCTGGGGAGGTGCTAGCACCTCCCCAAGCAGGAAACCTATTGTCCAAGCCTCCCTTGCCAGGATCACTCCCAGCAGCAGGGGGTCAGACTCGTGTCTGTGGCAGCAGCATCCATTTTGTGATGCTGAGGCTTTGGTTAGAGTTAAACAGCAAAGTAGGATTTTAACATGTCTCTCCCTCTAGAAGGGAGGAATAATATCCTTATCACCAGAAATGGTATGGGGGTATTATTCCAAAGTGTTAGACACCTTACACGACATGTTTTGATAAAGCCAAACCATAGTTACCATAACCGTTTAAGATTATAAGGCACTTTAAGAGTATATGGTAGGCTATATCATAGAACAGCTATAAGGACATGGTTCCGAAAGCTGCAGACAGGCTCAGCTCATGCTAGAGCACCATCTCACATGTTACCAAGCACTCTGCCTCCAGGATTGTTAAGGCCTGCCATAGGAGTGACTGATAGGTACACATGTGTCTATATATAAGGGTAGATATAGGCATACTATATCTAAGCAAGGGGTGATTACACGACCTTGCCCCAGCTGAGTGATCAGCCAGTTGTGTCTGATTGGAAGGCCAGACCAGGGGTGGCATAATACATGCTGCAGCCCCTGGGAGGCCTAGGGTACACCTATGCCCTGGGTACCTAGGGTACACTGTACAGGGTCCAATAAGGTGATCCTTACCAATTGGGAATGTACCTAGGGTACATGGAGTCCATTTTAAAGAGAGAGCAGACAGCCTGAGACCCTGAATGGCAGGATCTCAGGCCAACTAAGTCGAAAAACCAGCTAGACACTAGGCAAAAAGTTGGGGGTAACCATAGTCAGATATCCACCTTCCTACAGCCTTTGTGACGACGCACCCTGAAATCTTCATCGCTGGTTTGGCTCCTCCAGACTGGCTCCTGCTCCTTTGAAAAAGAGAAGCATCCCAGACCTTCCTGGTCTGCACCAGAAGCAAGTCCTCCGTTCTGCGTGGGTTCCGCTTGCCAAGGCTTGGTGAGTCCTAGTCCAACTTTGACGCCGCCGACAGCAAGAGCCTTCGTGGGACAGCTCGCCTCCTGGTCCTGGTCGTCCTCGACGCTTCCTGGTCCTCCTGGCTGCAGCGACAAGCTTCACCTTCACCTGCAATCTTCACAACATCGCCTGGTTCCTTCCTGGTTCCACGTGGTCACTGGCTAGTGACCTTGACTCTGTCCCTTCTGCTTGCAGGTCTCCTCTCTTCTTGATCCCAGCCTTGGGATCCACCGGACACTCTTCACTGACTGCCTGTCAGCATCTTTCTTCAGGCATCCATAGGAGTCGACGACGAAAACCGACGCAGCTTCACCCCTATGCACCCGCAGCCTGTGGGCTAGGTAACTTGGGTACTCCGGTGCTCATCAGGATAGTGACTATCCTAGTGTCTAGTTTTCCAGTCTTGACTTCCTAGCTACTCTGGAAGTGTCCTAAATCTATCGATTTCTAAACTGTACTATTGCTATTGACTTTTACGCATTACGCGTGAGTGTTTCCACTCTGCACCTGAATCCCGTGGGCCTTCCACTTCCTAACCTTTGGTAGTATAGTGTAGCCCCAGCGATTCCCTAGGCCTATTCTATTTCCGTGACAGTGGTCCTTATACCACTTACTTAGTATATGGTTTGCGTGGCCCCTAGGGCCTAACTGTGTTACTTACCTGTGTGACTTAATGTATGCATAAATAAGACTGTGTTGTACTTACCTCTAATCTCAAAGAGTGCTGAGGGTTTGACTAGAATAAATACACTTTATTTTATATATATATATCTGTTGTGGTGTCCTTTCATTTGGTATTCAAGGGATTATATATGGTATCACAGCTGGCTTCACATGCCATTCAGAGTTTAGCCTAAGACTGCTCTTGTCCATGCTACCACTAGGATAGCTGGTCTATAAGGTTGACTTTACAACCAATCACCATAAGGGTATTTGGACTGATATAAGGTGTGCACTAGAACTAGTGACATCATACATCAGGCCAACTTCTCACATTGGTGAGCAGCGGTTGGGATCTGAGCTTGCTGTTGTAATACCATTGTAATCTTGAGATACTAAATTGAAAGATCACACAGATATTGTCTAGGTACATATAACATAGATTATAATACTTAAGTCCTACTGGACTTAGTAGTTGTAGGTTGAAGGGAGTAACACACCCTGACTACAACTACCAGAGAGGTTTAGTAGAAACAACTAGTGTAGGTAGGTGCACACACCACACCCTCACTAGATCATGTCTCTGGGAGGAGATCAAGTAGATGCTCTCTCAGGAGGATCAGGTCTGCAGAAGACCCCCTCTAGATATGATACCCTAACATTCCAGGAGATGAGACAATTGTGTACCTCCAGAGGAATAAAACAGGGTGCAAACCCTACCCTCCTTCAGTTAAGACAACTCCTAGAGGAGTATGATGCTCTTAAAGCCTCTCAGGCAGGTACCCTAGGTACAAAGGAGGGTCTACCCACCACAGATGAGTCAGATGGGACTTCAGATGAAGAGGTAGACAGCCAGGGCCAAGTAGGAAGACTTAGCCAGGCTAACCTAAGCTTACATGGGAGTTTGCATGGGGTCCCCCCATACAGACCCCCAAGTGGGCTTACACAGAGAAGCAGGAAGGACAGATCCCCTTCAAGGGAATCCATACACTCCCATGTCTCTAGCATCTCTAGTGTTTCCTCTACAGAGGAATGACTTCCCCTGAGAGAAAGGAACATGAAGCCAGAATGAGGGAAGCTAATCTGAGGATTCAGAGGGAAGAACTTGCCCTTGCCAAGGAGAAGCTTGCTCTGGCTAGAGAGCAAAAGTTAAGTGGGTCAGAACCCACTGGTGGCAGCAATATCCCTAAGGATAGAGACAGGCACTATGATAATAGAAACCTGAGCAAGATTGTCCCTCCCTACAAGTGTGGGGATGACATCCACAAATGGATAACTGCTTTGGAGAGAGCTTGCAAAGTACAGCAGGTACCCCAAAGTCAGTGGGCAGCTATCTTGTGGCTCTCCTTCTCTGAGAAAGGTAGAGACAAGCTCCTCACAGTTAGTGATGAGGATGCAGATAATTACACTGTCCTGAAGAGTGTTCTGATTGATGGGTTTGGCCTAACCACTGAACAATACAGGTTGTTGTTCAGGGATACCCAGAAGACCCAGACTCAGGACTGGATTGACTTTGTAGATTGTGCCACTAAGGCTCTGGAAGGCTGGCTAATGGGAAGTAAGGTTAAGGACTATACAGGATTGTATAATTTGATCATGAGTGAACAAATACTTAACAACTGTCAAAACCAGCTCTTGCATCAACACCTGATTGATTCTGATCTGACTTCTCCCCAAGAATTGGGAAAGAAGGCAGATAGATGGGTCAGGACTAGAGTTAAGCAGAAAAACCAGAACCAGGGCGGTGATCAGAAAAAGGCAGACCAGAAGGGTAATGATCAGAAACAAAAAGACCAGAAGTCTTCGCCAGGCCCCCAAAAGGCTCAGGGGGAGGGTGGTCCCAAAAAGGATAAAAAGAAAGATGGCCAAAAGAAACCATGGTGCA
The DNA here is from genome assembly GCF_964204655.1 of Triturus cristatus. Taxonomy (NCBI): domain Eukaryota; kingdom Metazoa; phylum Chordata; class Amphibia; order Caudata; family Salamandridae; genus Triturus; species Triturus cristatus. The sequence goes on from NC_140590.1 coordinate 57,086,870, forward strand.
ACTATTGTAAGTCCAACTCACATTGGTTTAGTGAGTGCACCAAAAAGGATAAGCCCCCAGCCACCATTGCCCCTAAGGCAACTGTACCCCCTAGTTCAGCTGTAAGTGGTGGTTCCCAGCAAAAGGGTGTAGTAGGGTTAACCCTGGGAACTGAGGAGGATTCTGGCCTAGTCAGAGTACCTACTCAGGCTGTTCTGATCTGTGATGGGGACTTAGCTTTGTCCTCTACTGTAGGCCCCAGTAACCTGGGCAAGTACAGACAGACTCCTTTTATCAACCAAAGAATGGCTCAGGCCTACAGGGACACTGGGGCTAGTGTCACAATGGTGACACCTGCTTTTGTGGACCCTGGACAGATCATACTAGGTGAGAATTACCTAGTGACCAACGCTAGCAATGCCACTACCTCCCATAGTGTGGCTATTGTTAACTTCTCCTGGGGAGGGGTAACTGGCCTCAAGAAAGTTGTTGTTAGTTCAGACCTTCCTGTAGAGTGTTTACTGGGCAATGATCTTAAAACTTCAGTTTGGTCTGAAGTGGAGTACAGGACCCATGCAGAAATGTTGGGGATAGATGCACATGTCCTTGCTGTGACCAGGTCACAGTCCAAAAAGTGCACCACTGAACAAGTGCTGGATCCTGAAACTATGGACCAGTCACAACCCAAGAGAAAGAGCAGGAGGGTTAAGGCTGTGCCTTCCCCCCTGCCTCAGGTGGTGGATCAGCCCTCCCAGGAGGATGATTCTGAGAGCCCTGAAGGAACTGTCCTAGAAGAACTTGAACCTGATCAGGTTGAGTTTCTTGGGACAGGGGGACCTTCAAGGGCAGATCTGAGGCAGGCTCAATTAGACTGCCCCTCTCTTGAACCCCTCAGACAGCTGGCTGCTGCTGAGGCTGCAGGGAATGCTCAAGGTACCCATAGAGTGTATTGGGATGAAGGGCTACTGTATTCAGAGGCTAGAGACCCCAAGCCTGGTGCATCCAGGAGGTTGGTCATACCACTGAAGTTCAGAGGCTTCCTTCTTACATTGGCCCATGATATTCCCCTTGCAGGCCATTTAGGCCAGAACAAGACTTGGGACAGGCTTGTCCCTCACTTTCACTGGCTCCATATGTCAGAAGATACTAAGGAGTTTTGTCGCTCCTGTGTCACCTGCCAAGCCAGTGGCAAATCAGGTGGCACCACAAAGGCCCCCCTCATACCACTACCTGTGGTGGGGGTCCCCTTTGAAAGAGTGGGCATAGATATTGTAGGACCAATGGACCCACAAACAGCATCTGGGCACAGATTCATACTGGTGATAGTGGACCATGCCACCAGGTACCCAGAAGCAATTCCCCTGAGGACCACAACAGCTCCTGTTGTGGCAAGGGCCCTGCTTGGAGTATTCTCCAGAGTGGGCTTTCCAAAGGAGGTCATTTCTGACAGAGGTGCCAACTTCATGTCAGGATACTTGACTGCAATGTGGAAGGAGTATGGTGTTAACTACAAGTTCACCACACCCTATCACCCACAGTGCAATGGGCTTGTTGAGAGATTCAACAAGACCCTAAAGGGAATGATAAAAGGATTACCAGACAAGCTTAGGCGAAGATGGGACATCCTTTTACCCTGCCTTCTGTTTGCTTACAGAGAGGTCCCACAAAAGGGGGTTGGCTACAGCCCTTTTGAGCTTTTGTTTGGGCATCCTGTAAGAGGACCCCTGTGTTTGGTAAGGGAAGGATGGGAGAGACCTCTCAGACAACCCAAACTAGACATAGTGGATTATGTACTTGGTCTCCGCTCCAGGATGGCAGAGTATATGAAGAAGGCTTCCAAAAACCTTGAGGCAAGCCAAGAACTCCAAAAAGCTTGGCATGACCAAAATGCTGTACTGACTGTTTACCAGCCAGGACAGAAAGTGTGGGTGTTGGAGCCAGTGGCCCCAGCAGCACTCCAAGACAAATGGTCTGGACCCCACACTATTGTTGAGAAAAAGGGAGAAGTCACCTACTTGGTGGACCTTGGGACTCGCAGAAGCCCCCACAGGGTGCTTCATGTCAACAGATTGAAGGCATATGTTGACAGGGCAGACATGGGGCTACTCATGGCTACAGATGAGGGGCAGGAGGAAGAGAGTGACCCTCTCCCAGACCTGTTGACTCAGAACCCTGATGATGGCTCAGTTGATGGTGTGGTCTTTTCTGACAGCCTCACTGCCCATCAGCAACAGGACTGCAGGCAAGTTCTGCAGTCCTACAGACATATGTTCTCTCTGACCCCAAGTCAGACAAACTGGTGCACCCATGAGGTGGACACTGGTGACAGTCTGCCTGTGAAGAGTAAAATCTACAGGCAACCTGACCATGTCAGGGACTGCATAAAAGTTGAGGTACAAAAGATGTTGGAGCTGGGAGTCATTGAACCTTCAGAGAGCCCTTGGGCTAGTCCTGTAGTCCTTGTGCCAAAACCTCACACCCAAGATGGTAAGAGAGAGATGAGGTTTTGCGTGGATTACAGAGGTCTCAATGCTGTCACTAGGACAGATGCCCACCCAATACCTAGGGCAGATGAGCTCATTGACAGACTGGCAGCTGCTAAGTTTTTGAGCACATGGGTCCCTGTGTTCACTGGCCACTGCGAGGAGTTTCCTGCTGCTGCTTTCACCCGCGCTGCCTACCTGCTGTGCTCCAGTCCCCCGCCGCCGCCATCCACGCCAGCGGCTGCAGAGCAGGGACAGGGTAGAGACTACATCCCCCAGCATTCAGAGCGCCAACAGTCCCGCGGACGTCCTGTTTGCGCCACGAGGCGCTTAAAAGAGCGTCGCTGTCTCGGTGGAGCGGGTCCCTGTGTTCACTGGCCACTGCGAGGAGTTTCCTGCTGCTGCTTTCACCCGCGCTGCCTACCTGCTGTGCTCCAGTCCCCCGCTGCCGCCATCCACGCCAGCGGCTGCAGAGCGGGGACAGAGTAGAGACTACATCCCCCAGCATTCAGAGCGCCAACAGTCCCGCGGACGTCCTGTTTGCGCCACGAGGCGCTTAAAAGAGCGTCGCTGTCTCCGCGTTGCGGGACGCGCGCGGGCGACGCCGGGCTGAGCCCGGGCAGAGGGCGGGCCGTCTGTGGCCGTCCGGGGCCAGACGAGGCCGGGCTGGGCCACCTCTCTAAGGCAAGTGAATACGTCATGCTCGGACATATCCTTTTTGCATTTCTGTTGATGTACCCCAGCTACTCTTGTGAATCTGTGACTCGCACCAATTCGGAGGCCGGCTCACGAGTACGCTAGAGGCTCTGTCCCCCATTATTGGATAAATATCAAACTGTGACTGATCGGTCGCTGGTCTGCTTCGTGCTTTCATCGCCCATTGCTGTCTGGTGCTCCTGATCTGCTTTGAATTACCTTTAGTAAACCGATTTAGCTAGAGCTTCCAGTGACCTCCCTGATTTAAGATACATATCTGTTATCAAGTAAAATAAGAGGGTAGTTGTTGCTCCCTTTTTTGTGCAATTAAATTTACAATTTATAACCCATTATGTTGCATATGCGCTGATTGTAAAAAAATTTAGTAGCGTATCTTTAAGATTAGGGCATCTAGGTCTATTACAGACAGCTTGTAATTGGGTTATTGAAGTAAAACTTCCCCACACTGCCAACCTATGGTAAAAAATAATTCCACTATGGACAACTACCTCGTGAAAGTAGTAAGTAAAATCAATAAAGATAGAAGGAAATCACTGGGCCGTGAAAATACTACTGACTTAGGCTCTCTGAGTAACGCTGTTAACACTACTACAAATGTTGTGGCATCTAATGCCCCAGCTACTGAATGTTTGCTAACAGAGTTTTTGGCGCTACCAGAGTCCCCTGTAGTTTCAGAATGTCCTCTGCTTATGTCTGCAGACCCTGACGCCACACCTTTGAATCTGTTGGACGAATCTAGAATTGATCATTTAGCATGCTCCCCAAAAAAAAGGGCAGTAAGGGAATGTAGAAAAACGATACCCAAGCGGGGTGGTGCTCAGCACAAATTAAATTGTGAAGCTACTCCCAAAAATTCCTACTGCCAAAAGGGAACTATGACAAAAAATTGTGGCACCGATACATACATGAGCACAAATAGTATGTCCTGCATTATTAAAGCTTTTGAGGATAAATTAGAGGCTGTTGTTAAATCGCTAGCTGATAAAATAGACCTACTATCTGCAGAAGTGCTTAGACTAGGTGGCTCTCTTTCTACAATAATTGACACTCAGAATAAACCACAAGGTGGGATAATGGAGCAACAGGGAAGAAATGCACAAGTTCCGATTAAGGAGAATACCCTTCCACCTAATCCCATACCAAACAATGAGATGGTGGATAAAATTACTACATCAAATGTAGCACCATCTACTACAGGTTGGACAACGGTTCAAGTTAAGAAAACTCGTTCTACTAACTTACCCCCACAATGCGAACCATATGTTATAGTACTTACAAATGTTCCGCCCTTAGATATTACGCAGTCTAATGTACAAAATGAATCACATGATTCCCTTAAACGGAAAACAGTTTCCTGGCTAAACCACAATTGTGGGTTCCCCGTCAATTACTCGGATCAGATATTATCAACTAGACGGGTCCCTTGGATTGGGAGTGCCAGGAAAACTTGTAAAGGTGATTGCGTAATCGTTAATTTTAAACACCCCCAACACGTGGCGACTGTACTACTTAGAGCAGCATCATTGGTACTGGGAGAGAATAGCGTGGGTGTACATCCTTTAGGTTATTTCTACCACCATCTAGCTAGGACTACACAGATCAATACTCCAAGTATGTCCCAAAACAATAACCAATGCTTACCATTTCAGATCAACACAAACAATAGGTATTTGGCATTAAGTACCCTGGATCTGAATGACTGACTAATGTCAGCCAATGCGCCAGTTGTGGAGACTAAGATAGCAACACAAGGTGGGGACAGGATTTTGGCCATAGTGGAACCAAACGATGAAATTGATCAAATAAGGATGGAGACCCCTACAATACTATATGATACCCCGATACCTTATCCTATGACAATCGAGGAGCCCTATACAAATCTAAGGTCAAGTAATGCTATCCTGGGCGAGGATGGACAATGTGGCATCAAGCATATTGTGAATGGGGGGATAACTACTGTAAAGCCACCACTATATGAAAATAATGTTTCACACACCACTGCGGATGGTGCAGCTGAACTTCCATCTGTTAGATTAACATCATGGAATATAGCAGGGCTAATTAGAAACCTCAGGATGAAGTTTGGTGCTCCTATATCGAGAATTATGATATTATCCTCCTGCAGGAGACCTGGGCTATAGATACACCGCACAGACTGGGTTATAGAACATTCAGTCGCGGCGCAGTACCGTCCGCAAGAGGAAGAGTTTCTGGGGGCTTGGTGATATGGATAAGGGTTACCATGGAGGTTGACATCATACTTCTGCCGATTGATTCCCCCGATCTAATGGGATTAAAAATAGTAACAAGGGGAAAAGAAATTATATATCTACTAAATGTATATAATAGACCGCATCCTCTTAGTAAAGAATCACAGGTGATAGAACTCCTTGATTCTTTTTTAAATACTTTAAGTCCAAGCAAGCAGATAATTGTTGGAGGAGATTTTAATTGTCAATATGAGCCAGTATTGGGCTTGGATACTCTATTCGAAGAACAGGACATAGCTAATAATGTCCTGCCCTTAGAGTCCAATAATATGGTTAAAAATTCTAGAGCAGCTGTGCAGATTTTACAAACCTCAGTAAATCATGATTTAAGGGCGTGTAATGGCCGTTTTCAGTCTGATAGACCAGCGGCTCCAACTTTTGGCAGGGGAAACTATAGGTCACACATAGATTTTTTATTGGTTTCCATGAGTCTATGGTTTTTAATAATAGATTTTAAAATAGACCACAGAGCAGAGAGTGACCATTTCCCCCTCCAATTGTGGTTACATCCAGAACCTTTTACACCTAATATAAGCATGGTAGCCATGCTAAATAGTTCCGCAGGAGAACTCCAGGTTTCAAATAACAGGCGCGTTATTAAGTGGCCCTATATTTTGGCCAAGGATGAAACAATGACAAACATATACAACTCCTTTGCTGATATATTGGAGGAACGCCAAATGCCTGCTCCAGGTAGTCAGGATGTTTTAGATTTACATTACAAACTAGTAGATGCACTGACTCCCCATTTAAGTAAAATCTACAAAAAGGATTCGAGACAGAAAGACAACCATTTAGTGACAACAAACCAATGGTATAACAAAGATTGTCGTAAAGCTAAGACTGACCTGATCCAGGCTGTAAAATTAAAGGACTTCCAGGGAATCCAAGATAGTAGATTAGCATATAATAAGATATTGGCCCAAGCAAAAAAAGCATGGGACGATGCTCTCTGGGATGACCTTATAAATGCTGCCAACCAGAAAGACCAGGGTACATTCTGGAATCTAATCTCCAAGGGAAATAAAAAAGGCAGATCATCCAGGGATATATACCTCGATGAAAAAACCTGGTGTGATCATTTCTCTAAATTATATTGTAACCACAACGATGAGTTGGTTATGGAGGACCAAGAGATCAATATATTAACTGATAATAATACCCTCTTACATTTTAGCTTAGAAGAAACAGTTGAGGCATTACAGGCTATTAAAATGGGTAAAGCACCTGGCCCCGATAAAATCCCTGGTGATTTGCTAAAGCATGATGTAGGAATTTGGGGACCCTACATTAACTTTTTATGTAATTCCATAGCGGATGGGACACCAATTCCTGAATCTTGGAAAGGGGCTGAAATCGTTACAATTTTTAAGAAAGGGGATCGTTATGACCCAGCCAACTACCGCCCTATAAGTTTAATAGATCTTTTACAAAAAACCTTCGCCAGACACATTTTAAACAGACTTTTAATATGGATAAAAGGGGCACAGATTTTATCTAAATACCAAGCAGGATTTAGGTTAAAAACCAGTACGGTGGATCAAGTATTTAGATTCATGTGTATTTGTTGGAAATATATTAATATAAGAAAGGGAAGTTTGTATGTAGCATTCATTGATTTAAGGGCTGCGTTTGACCTTGTACCCCGTAAACTATTATGGTCCACCCTTAAAGATATGGCAGTTCCTAGTGAGTTACTTAAGGAAATAATCAGACTCCATACAGGAAATTATGCTAGAGTTAGATGGGGCAAGGGAGGAGAAATTTCAAAGGATATCCCTGTGGGTCGGGGCGTCCGCCAAGGGTGTGTGCTGGCGCCCACACTCTTTTCTCTCTATGTTAACAATATACCCACCTATCTAAGAGATTGTAAACATGACTCCCCGAAATTAGGAGATGAGGTGATCACCGCATTGCTTTTTGCTGATGACACAATCCTCATCTCGCAAACCCCGCAAGGTCTACAAAACCTAGTAAACACTTTTAATAACTACTGTGTGGAGAAGGGGTTAGAAATAAACTCATCTAAAACAAAATATATGTCCATAAATCCTGAGAAATCCTTTAGAAAGAATTTGGCCTTAAATGATCAGAAATTGGAATATGTGGAGAGTTTTAATTACCTGGGCATTATGCTGGACAGTATGCCTTATTGGAAGGGGCAATTGGAAAAAAGTAAACTAACTTTGAAACAAAATCTATTGCCTATCCTAAAGGTGCACGGCAGTAGTCAATCTAAAGCAATTACGCCGGCACTAGAATTATTCAAAGCAAAGGCTCAATCGGCAGCATTATATGGCGCCGAGGTCTGGGGTTATTCCTGCAACAACACTTTTAGGAAGGAAGAAAATATCTTCATACGCAGGCTACTTAAAATACCATTAAGAACACCGATAACTCCAGTGTTTATGGATATCAACCTTAAAAGGACTGACCCTCAAGCCACATTAAGGCCACTACTCTATTGGATTAGACTATGGACAACCCCTGAGCTGAGTGACTATAAGAATGGACTGATAGAAATAATTAGGATTGATGAATATAAAAATATTCCTTGGTTAAAACACATTTCCCAGTGGTTTAGAAGGCTTGGGTTCTCCCATTTTTGTGAAAACCCTCAGAACATGTCACCACCCTCAAAAAAACTCTTGAAATCTGCCTATTGGGTATATGTTAAGAACGAAGTATCCTCTAGCTCCCAACTAGGTACATTGACGCAGAGATTCTTGTCCATTAAGGATACTCCTGTATTCGAACAATTTATGGACGAGATAAGACCCCCTTTAGCAAAAACGCTGTATTTACAATTCAGATATGGGGTCCTGCAGATTTCTGCAAACACTAGTAGCTGGAGGGGCAATGAAGATGATAGAGGACTGTGTACCCTTTGCTTGCAAGAAGCAAAAGAAAATGATGCTCACCTACTGTTTTTCTGCCCAGTTTAAAAAAAGCCAAGGGATCGATGGATCAAACCCTTATGTAAAAACATGGGGTTTAGACTTTAATAAAGAGGCAGAACGTACACTTAAGTCAAATACTTCACAACCAATAGTGTTCAGCATAAGTAGATTCCTATTCAATGTATATCTTATTAGGAACCAGAAAGGCTGTAAACTGTAATATTTAAAGGCTGGTTATACCACCTCCTGGCTTGCTTTGACACCATGAACTTTATCTCTCTCCCCCCTTTTTAAATATATTAGAATAACCTTTTAAATATTATCTGGCTTTTAATTAATTTATACTGTTTTTAGCATAGCTGTGATAGAATTCATTGTGATTGATCTCCACATTTATTGTCTGGAATCTGGATTGTGTATTGTATATGTCTTAATATCTATGTATGTTGCTTTTATGACAAATATGTCGAAATAAAGCTTGAATTGAATTGAATTGAGCACATTTGACCTGACAGCAGGCTACTGGCAAATCAGGCTAGCTGAGAATGCAAAGGCCAAAACTGCTTTCTCGACCCCAGGAGGACATTATCAATTTGTGGTAATGCCCTTTGGTTTGAAGAATGCACCTGCCACTTTCCAAAGGTTGGTGAATCAAGTCCTTACTGGGCTGGATGATTATTGTGCAGCTTATCTTGATGATATTGCTGTCTTTAGCTCCACCTGGGAGGATCACCTGGTCCACCTGAGGAATGTTTTAGAGGCCCTGCAAAAGGCAGGCCTCACTATCAAGGCCACTAAGTGCCAGATAGGGCAGAGCAAGGTTGTATACCTGGGCCACCTAGTTGGTGGGGGTCAGGTTCAACCACTGGAGAGCAAGATCCAGACCATAAAGGACTGGACTCCTCCAACTACCCAGACTCAGGTCAGAGCTTTCTTGGGCCTGACTGGGTACTACAGAAAGTTTGTTAAGAACTATGGGTCCATAGTGACACCACTTAATGACTTGACCTCCAAGAAGATGCCAAAGAAAGTTCAGTGGACAGTAAGCTTTCAAAAAGCATTTGATGACCTGAAGCAGGCCATGTGCAGTGCACCTATTCTGAAAAGTCCAGACTACTCCAAAGAGTTCATAGTCCAGACAGATGCTTCTGAGTTGGGTGTGGGAGCTGTTCTTTCACAACTGAATGTAGATGGTCAAGACCAGCCCATTGCTTTTATAAGTAGAAGGCTGACCCCTAGAGAGAAACGTTGGTCAGCTATTGAGAGGGAGGCCTTTGCTGTGGTTTGGGCCCTGAAGAAGCTGAGGCCATACTTGTTTGGCACTCACTTCAAGATTCAGACAGACCATAAGCCCCTCTTGTGGCTAAATCAGATGAAGGGTGAAAAGCCCAAACTTCTTAGGTGGTCCATTTCCCTACAGGGGATGGACTTCACAGTGGAACATAGACCTGGGACTGACCATGCCAATGCAGATGGACTCTCCAGATATTTCCACTTAGAACATGAAGACTCAACTGGTCAAGGTTAGTTTAATGTCCCTAAGTTTGGGGGGGGGGGGTTGTGTAGGAGAGTAGGGTCTGCTTTCTATGTTCACCCCCACTTTTTGCTTTTGCTTTACTGGTTTTCGACTTAGATGTGGCTTTGGGCCTGCTAATCAGACCCACAGCCCTGCTGTTCTCTCTCTAAATTAATACTATGTACTTTAGGTGCATAACCCATTTGGATAGGATCACCTTATTGGCCCCTGTACAGTGTACCCTAGGTACCCAGGGCATAGGTGTACCCTAGGCCTACCAGGGGCTGCAGCATGTATTATGCCACCCCTGGCCTGGCCTTCCATTTTGACACAACTGGCTGATCACTCAGCTGGGGCAAGGTCGTGTAATCACCCCTTGCTTAGGTGTAGTATTCCTATACCTAACTTACATATAGACACATGTGTACCTATCAGTCACTCCTATGGCAGGCCTTAACAATCCTGGAGGCAGAGTGCTTGGTAACATGTGAGATGGTGCTCTAGCATGAGCTGAGCCTGTCTGCAGCTTTCGGAACCATGTCCTTATAGCTGTTCTATGATATAGCCTACCATATACTCTTAAAGTGCCTTATAATCTTAAACGGTTATGGTAACTATGGTCTGGCTTTATCGAAACATGTCGTGTAAGGTGTCTAACACTGTGGAATAATACCCCCATACCATTTCTGGACATGAGGATATTATTCCCCCCTTCTAGAGGGAAAGACATGTTAAAATCATACTTCACTGTTAGCCTCTGACCAAAGCCTCAGCATCACAAAATGGATGCTGCTGCCACGACACAAGTCTGACCTCCTGCAGCTGGGAGTGATCCCAGCCAGGGAGGCCTGGACAATAGGTTTCCTACTTGGGGAGGTGCTAGCACCTCCGCAGACAGCCTTTAGTGTATTGGGGCAGGGTGGGCTGAAAGGAATGAGACATGCCTGGGGCACACAAGGTGTTCCTTGCATAGTCCAGTTCAAACCGGCGCGGGGGCACTCCAGCCCCAGCTCTGGCGCGAAACTGGACAAAGGGAAGTGGGTGTAACCACCCCCTCCCAGGTCCCACCTCTAAGGCGTGACCTAGCAGGTATCCCAGCCCCCCAGATTAGTATAAGAGTGGGAGTTGGGCCTCAAGACTTCAGATTATCCTGAACCTGCAAACTTGAACAGAAACTCTGGACCTTCGACATTCGACGAAAGAAGAAGACTGAAGAATCTCCCTTGTGGCCAAGGAGTGGCTACCCTGAGCAAACAGGCACCATCAAGAGACTACCCTTTGCTTTGCCCAAGTTCTACGAGGAACCGACTGCAGAGCCCGACCAGAGCCTTGACTTCCAGACTTCTCCGACCCTGATCCACATCCACAGCAGAGCTGAGATCCGTGGAGGCGACGAGCGACGTGGGACCGGCTACCTGGGAAAAGTGGCTAGTATCTTCAAGCGCAGCTTCTGAGGCACCCTCGAAGTTGTGCACCGGGGATTGAGAAGCCCCACCCCCAAGCACCATCTGCACCGAAGATCAGCCCCCCACACTCCACGAGTTCTGCGTGGGGCCCTTCAGCATTTTCCTGCTTGCCGCGTCTGTCCGGTTGCTTGCCCGCTGACTAGTGGCCTTTGTGACGATGCACCTTGAAATCTTCACTGCTGGTTTGGCTCCTCCAGACTGGCTCCTGCTCCTTTGAAAAAGAGAAGCATCCCAGACCTTCCTGGTCTGCACCAGAAGCAAGTCCTCCGTTCTGCGTGGGTTCCGCTTGCCAAGGCTTGGTGAGTCCTAGTACAACTTTGACGCCGCCGACAGCAAGAGCCTTCGTGGGACAGCTCGCCTCCTGGTCCTGGTCGTCCTCGACGCTTCCTGGTCCTCCTGGCTGCAGCGACAAGCTTCACCTTCACCTGCAATCTTCACGACATCGCCTGGTTCCTTCCTGGTTCCACGTGGTCACTGGCTAGTGACCTTGACTCTGTCCCTTCTGCTTGCAGGTCTCCTCTCTTCTTGATCCCAGCCTTGGGATCCACCGGACACTCTTCACTGACTGCCTGTCAGCATCTTTCTTCAGGCATCCATAGGAGTCGACGACGAAAACCGACGCAGCTTCACCCCTATGCACCCGCAGCCTGTGGGCTAGGTAACTTGGGTACTCCGGTGCTCATCAGGATAGTGACTATCCTAGTGTCTAGTTTTCAAGTCTCAACTTCCTAGCTACTCCGGAAGTGTCCTAAATCTACCGTTTTCTAAACTGTACTATTGCTATTGACTTTTACGCATTACGCGTGAGTGTTTCCACTCTGCACACGAATCCCGTGGGCCTCCCACTTCCTAACTAACGCTAGTGTAGTGTAGCCCCAGCGATTCCCTAGGCCTAGGCCTATTCTATTTCCGTGACAGTGGTTCTTATACCACTTACTTAGTATATGGTTTGCGTGGCCCCTAGGGCCTAACTGTATTACTTACCTGTGTGACTTAATGTATGCTTAAATAAGACTGTGTTGTACTTACCTCTAATCTCATAAAGAGTGCTGAGGGTTTGACTAGAATAAATACACTTTATTTTATATATATATCTGTTGTGGTGTCCTTTCATTTGGTATTCAAGGGATTATATATGGTATCACAGCTGGCTTCACATGCCATTCAGAGTTTAGCCTAAGACTGCTCTTGTCCATGCTACCACTAGGATAGCTGGTCTATAAGGTTGACTTTACAACCAATCACCATAAGGGTATTTGGACTGATATAAGGTGTACACTAGAACTAGTGACATCATACATCAGGCCAACTTCTCACAACTATGGTTTGGCTTTATCAAAACATGTCGTGTAAGGTGTCTAACACTTTGGAATAATACCCCCATACCATTTCTGGGGATGAGGATATTATCCCTCCCTTCTAGAGGGAGAAGACATGTTGTAACCTACTTACCCGGTTAAAGTTAACCAGAGCCCCAGCATCACAAAATGGATGCTGCTGCCACGACACAAGTCTGACCTCCTGCTGCTGGGAGCGATCCCGGCAAGGGAGGCTTGGACAATAGGTTTCCTGCCTTGGGAGGTGCGAGCACCACCTCAGACAGGCCTTAGTGTATTGGGGCAGGGAGGGATGAAAGAAATGAGACACTGCCTGGGGCACACAAGGTGCTCCATGCATAGTCCAGTTCAAACCGGTGCTGGGGCACACCAGCCCCAGTCCTGGCGCGAAACTGGACAAAGGGAAGGGGGTGTAACCACCCCCCTCCCAGGTCCCACCCATAAGGCGTGACCTAGCAGGCAACCCAGCCCCCCAGATTAGTATAAGAGTGGTAGCTGGGCCCCAGGAGATTAGATTATCCTGAACCTGCAACTTGAACAGAAACTCTGGACCTTCGACATTCGACGAAAGAAGAAGACTGAAGAATCTCCCTTGTGGCCAAGGAGTGGCTACCCTGTGCAAACAGGCACCATCAAGAGACTACCCTTTGCTTTGCTGAAGTTCTACGAGGGACCGACTGCAGAGCCCGACTAGAGCCTCGACTTCCAGACTTCTCCGACCCTGATCCACATCCACAGCCGAGCTGAGATCCGTGGAGGCGACGAGAGACGTGGGACCAGCTACCTGGGAAAAGTGGCGAATATCTTCCAGCGCAGCTTCTGAGGTACCCTCGAAGTTGTGCACCGGGGATTGAGAATCCCCAACCCCAAGCACCATCTGCACCGAAGATCAGCCCCCCACACTCCACGAGTCCTGCATGGGGCCCTTCTGCATTTTTACTGCTTGCCGCGTCTGTCCGGTTGCTTGCCCGTTGGCTAGCGGCCTTTGTGACGACACACCTTGAAATCTTCACTGCTGGTTTGGCTCCTCCAGACTGGCTCCCGCTTCTTTGCAAAAGAGAAGCACCCCAGACCTTCCTGGTCTGCACCAGAAGCAAGTCCTCCGTTCTTCGTGGGTTCCGCTTGCCAAGGCTTGGTGAGTCCTAGTTCGACTTAGACGCCGCCGACAGCAAGAGCCTTCGTGGGACAGCTCGCCTCCTGGTCCTGGTCGTCCTCGACGTCTCCTGGTACCCGTGGCTGCAGCGACAAGCTTCACCCTTCACCTGCAATCTTCACGACATCGCCTGGTTCCTTCCTGGTTCCACGTGGTCACTGGCTAGTGACCTTGACTCTGTCCCTTCTGCTTGCAGGTATCCTCTCTTCTTGATCCCAGCCTTGGGATCCACCGGACACTCTTCACTGACTGCCTGTCAGCAACTTTCCTTCAGGTATCCATAGAAGTCCACGACGAAACCTGACGCAAGTTCACACCTATGCACCCGCAGCCTGTGGGCTAGGTAACTTGGGTACTTCGGTGCTCACAAGGGTAGTGACTATCCTAGGGTCTAGTTTCCGAGTCTCGGCTCTAGCTGCTTCAGAAGTGTCCTTAAACTGTTAATTTCTAACTGCTAGTAATTCTATCGACTTTTACGCATTACGCATGAGTGTTTCCACTCTGCACCTGAATCCCGTGGGCCTCCCACTTCCTAACTGTTGCTAGTGTAGTGTAGCCCCAGCGATTCCCTAGGCCTAGGCCTATCCTATTTCCGTGACAGTGGTCCTTATACCACTTCTTTAGTATATGGTGTCATGATTCCGATTGCCGCTCCGAACCGAAGGGCTGGGAGTTAGCGGTCTAGACGCCAAGAAGCGGAAGTCAGACTGACTCACTTCCGGGCGGACGCGCTCATCAGCCGGGGACTCCAGCAGCACCAACACTTTGAATTCTACCAACGCCGCCGACGAGGAGACGCAGCTCTGGACTCCAGCCTCCAGGTATCGTTCCTGTAACTTGTTCGCAGGGCCATTGATACGGCCGCCTGCGCTCCGCCTAGCACCAGTGGTGCTACTGTATATTGATGTTCCGCTTTCCAGCCATTGCGCACCAGAGTGTGTGTGGTGGGCTGGGTTCCCCTTTGCTTCTGTTATTATTTGCGCAGGAGCGCTGGTTTTCAGTTGATGATTTTGTGTTCTCTCCCTGAACTGGACGGAGTCATAAGACCGTGCAGACATTTGGATAGCCTGCATCTCATTTGGGGTAGTGTTATTCCCTGCTCTTAGCCAAAACCCACAGGAGAGTGAGAGGAACGGTACAGAGCAGCTACTTTACTATTTGCGCAGGAGCGCTGGTTTTTCTTTTACTCATTTTGTGTTCGAACACTGTGGTGCTTCCAATTCGCCGCCTTGGGACCGCTCTTCAAACACCAGAACAAGGGTGCGGAAGCCACGGATGATAATCACACCATTCCCCACAAGGTACTTCCTTGGTCCATGGGCTAGTGCTACGTAGAAGGGTGGAGAGGTCTGAAACTTCGGTGAGCTAATCGTGTCCCCTTCTTTTCCCCACACAGCCGGTGTTGAGGAAGCCCTCTTGACTCAATCTTATCTGGCTTCTACCCCCGATACCCCCTCTGTCCTGGTCGGTATACACACCCTACTAGGGGAAGGCGGGAGACGGGGGTGGTAGTTCTTGTCGCCTCTGCAGGATCGCCTCGCAAGTGGAAGGTAAGACTTGGGAGGCTCTGACATATGGTTTGCGTGGCCCCTAGGGCCTAACTGTATTACTTACCTGTGTGACTTAATGTATACCTAAATAAGACTGTGTTGTACTTACCTCGAATCTCATAAAGAGTGCTGAGGGTTTGACTAGAATAAATACACTTTATTTTATATATATATCTGTTGTGGTGTCCTTTCATTTGGTATACAAGGGATTATATATGGTATCACAGCTGGCTTCACATGCCATTCAGAGTTTAGCCTAAGACTGCTCTTGTCCATGCTACCACTAGGATAGCTGGTCTACAAGGTTGACTTTACAACCAATCACCATAAGGGTTGTTTAGACTGATATAAGGTGTACACTAGAACTAGTGACATCATACATCAGGCCAACTTCTCACAGTTTGTTTGCTTAGAACCGCTGCAACTGGGGCCATTATTCGTAAAAATTCTCGGGGCTGACTTCAGGCCGAAAGGCAGTACCTTGAATTGGTAGTGCTCTCCGGCCACCATGAACCGAAGGTGCTGTCTGTGGGAAGGATGAATGAGGATGTGAAAGTACGCATCCTGCAGGTCCAATTTTATCATATGATCTCCTGGGTTTAATAGCAGCAGAATATCTTGGAGGGAAACCATTCTGAAAGATGGTTTCATGAAATAGGTGTTGAGGGACCTGAGGTCCAAAATAGGACGCCATTGGAGAACGTTTTTCTAGACTAGAAAAAACCAGGAATAAAATCCCCTTCCTCTCTGGGAGTTCGGTACCGGTCCAATTGATCTCTTTCAGAGCATTGTCCGAATCTCCCGACGCATCTGATGTAAGTATTTGACCTCTTGAGGTTTCGGCGGTGTACAAGGGGGCGTGTGCAGAAGTTCTAGAGTGTGTCCGAATTGTATTATGCTGAGGACCCATTGGTCCGTAGTTATTTGCTGCCAATTTTGAAGATAAGACATTTTTCCACCAAGGGAAACATGTGACGTAAGAGGAATAGGTGTAGCCGGAATCAGAAAGTCGTCATTGTCGACGGGTATTGTCCTTCCCCTGATGACCCTCGACCTCTGGGAGTAGATTTTGTGTAACCTCCTGTTTGTCATTGTGTATACTGTTGACGGTAGGGCTGAGATGAGGTGGAGTAAAAAGTGTATCTGCCTTGTTGGTAACCTCCTCTATAGGAGGATTGGCCCCTACCTCTAGAGACTCGAAAAGGAACCTTCCTATATTGCAGCGTTCCCAGTGATTTTGCGGTGTCGGTATCTTTTTTGATACTCTGCAAAGCTTCCCGAACAAATCCTCTCCATTGAAGGGACGGTCCAAGATTTTATTCTGGACTTCAGGCCTAAACGCTGTTGCTCTCCGCCATCCTTGCCGGCGTAAGACTGCCGCTCCTCCCAAAGATCTGAAGGCCGTGGTCGCAATGTCCATTGCGCTTTCTCCTTCTTGGAGGATCTTTCTGGCTTCCTGTCTATCAGCTTCTGGAATGCTGTCTATGTAAGACGAGAGGTCGCACCACATTTGTCTATCATACCTGCCCAGAATGGCCAGGGCATTCTCCGCCTTAACTAGAAGGGCAGACATGGAAGAAAATCTCTTCCCCGCATTGTCCAAGCGCCTACCCTCTGTCGGGAGGTGTCATAATTGGAGCTGATGGATTCCTTGATTTTTGCTGAGCCGCCTGGGTTATAACTGAGTCCGGCTTGGGCTGGCCAAGTAGACAAGCTGGAGCATCCGAGGGCGCTTTATATTTCTTGTCCAGTCTGGCGAGTACTGGAGTAACCGTTGCTGGTGTCTCCATGACCTTGAGACCTTCTTCCCATAAATGACTGACAATCGGGAGAGATCAAACTGCCTTGCGAAATGGCTCCTTGAAATCGTACAAGAAACATTCCGTCTTGCCAGATGACATGGTGAGCGCAAATCTCTTTGTAGCCCTCTCCATTAGATTATGGAACCCCCCTGATGTCCTCCGGAGGAGAATCTACAAGTTTCGGTGAAGGAGACGAAGGCGACGGAATGAGTTAATCGTCCCACTCTTTACTAGGGTCTGTTATCTCTCTCTCTTCCTGTTCATCATCAGAGGTCACTGGATCTTGTTGTGGTAGTGGTGATATAGGCAAGGACTCCGGTAAAACCTCTTGCCGTCGCACTGGCGTACATGGAATAGATCGTGGCTGAGATGTAGTCACCGGTATTCTTTGAGAAGTTTGAGGTATAGGAAGCCTCCTTTTATAATCATCTAACAAACTGTAGATCCGTTAGCAGTGAAGACGGAACGCTCACCATCTCTTCCTGGTATTCCTTGCGATAGTGTTGCCGGGGACGATCCTGAGATCCCTCAGATTCGTCTTCCCAGTCATCCTCTTGGCACTTTACATGCAATTGCGACGGGTTCCTGGCATAGCCAAA
This sequence comes from Triturus cristatus, assembly GCF_964204655.1. Classification (NCBI taxonomy): domain Eukaryota; kingdom Metazoa; phylum Chordata; class Amphibia; order Caudata; family Salamandridae; genus Triturus; species Triturus cristatus. The sequence continues at coordinate 57,104,642 of NC_140590.1, forward strand.
AGGGCCATCATTATCTTCCTCCTCCTGTGACTCTTCCTCCTCTAATAGGTGGGATGGTACTAGAGGTGTCACCTTGCTTGGAGAGGTAAGATCTGGGGTAATTCTCCTCTTCCTGGCAAAATCCCATTTTTCTGGGGTTTCTTCTCTCGTCGACGAGCTTGTCGACGAGATCGCCGTCAAAACCGCAAACGAAACTATCGTCGTCGACGCTGCTGTCACTGTCGTCGTCGACAATCCTGTTGTTGCTGCCGTCGACGACATAATCGTGGTCGATGCCGTCGTCGAAGGTCTCGTTGTCGACACTGCCATCGACAACGCCAATGTCGACGGAGATAAAGCTTTAATAGTAAGTTTTACCTCAGTTTTCTTCGTCGACGCTATTTTCTTCGTCGACGACGTAGTTTTTCCAATTTCTCCTCAGGAGGTGTGGAGGCTGGCTTCTTGAGAGAATGTTTTACTTTAGGGGGTGATTTTGAGGGCTCCGAGCTTGTCCTCTTAGTGTGTTTTACCCCTGAAGCATGACCCTTGCTCTCCTTTTCCATACGTGGAGGAGATTTTGAGGGACTGCGCCCTGAAGACCCAATAGTGGTCTTTTTAAGAGCCTTCTCAGGTCTTTCCCCTGAGGTATGAGCCTGAGGAGACCTGCTTCTTTTCTGAGATCTCCTAGAAGTTGTAGACGCCTCATCACCGTCACTAGACACAACGCCTTTCCTGGTCTTAAGTTTTTGAAGCCATAGTAAAAGCCTTCCTTCACGATCCCTCAGCGTTTTATTAGAAAAGGTACGACATACCTTACAGTCCTTTGCCTGATGGTGTGAGTAAAGACAGTATATGCAATCCTTATGATGGTCGTATGTATATAGCCTTTTCTTTGAACAGGTAGCGCAGGCTCTAAATAAACCTTTCTTCTCCTTGTCAGCCATTCTCAGGCGTTGGTGAAGAAAAAAGCAGTTGAAGAAACTCTCCAATCCAGAATGAAGTAGAAATAAACTGTAGAATTTGAGCACAGCTCAAAGGAGACTCCCTAGCACAACATGCGGTAGAAAATCTGAAGGGTAAAAGGTTCTCTCAGGAGTGTTCTATAGGGTGAGAGGCTCTGATTGGTTCAGAGACAAGTTTAGTCCTTTTTTACATAACGAAGGTTATGGGTTGCAAAAGAAAAATGGGCCTAGTAGCTATACTACTAAGCAATGCTTCTTTATGTACCGTCATCAATTGGGTCCTCATCAATTGGGTAAACGTCGGAAGCAAAGGCATACTTTGTGTTGTCAATGATGGTGGCGCCGCCGAAGGTACTATAGTCGTTAACAAGGATCTGATTGTTGAAGTTGGCCTGATGTAGAACATTTCACTATCAATGACAGGGTTCTGTACAGTGTCGACAATGGTACCTTTATGGACAGTGACAAGTTCTGTCCCACAGATGACAATGACAGTGTTGTCAACAAATGTAGCTTTTTCTTCGATGTTGACGATGATTAAGTCACCGGCGGAGACTGGAATTCATTCAGCGCATCCAGAGAGCAGGATTTTCATACTGGTTTTTGCAGGATGGAAATCGTCCTGTAGATAGCATTTTTCTGAATAAGCACCAGAATCTGTGTGAGGAAAATCCAGGTTTCCTCCTTTACATCACCTTTGTGGAAGTGCTTTATGGAGCACTTTTCACTGAATCATTCCAAAATGAGAGTTCATCCCCATAAGAAGGAGGGTAGGTTTTCTTTTCCAGTACATACAGGGCCAACCTCCTCACTCTGTCTCACTGTTTGCAATATATTTTCTGAAGATGTGTTGACACTATTGCAATTTTTCAGTGCCAGATAGTTTTCCAAATAAAATTTTACGATGTTCAACGCTTTTGCAAAGTTTACATTTTTTTTTGCAGTACTTACATGTTGTGTACTTTTTTTTTTAAACATTGTGGATTAATCCTTTTATGTTCATGGTGCTGTTTATAGACATTCCAGTGCTTTAACAGTTTGTGTGTCTGCTTTTGTTTTTTTTTTGTGCTTAGTAAGATGTGTTTGGTCTGCAGCGCCACCGGTGTACATGGTCGCTCTTTACTAGTGATACGTGCCCAATTGTTGCATGTCCTTTCAGGTGGCCTTGTGTGATTTTTATGACTGTGCGCTCACACCACCTGGGGTGCCTATGTCTGCAACTTTGAAGAAATCAATTGTGCCCCTGGGATTACAAGAGGCAGAACACGTTTGGTGTTGATGGATGCATTTGAATGGGTAGTCAATTCATGAGCACCTTTTTGGGTTGTAAGCAGCACACCACTTTCGGACCCTGTGGGTGCACTTTTCCGTTTGTTGAAGTTGTGTGTAACTTAAGGGCAACGTGCCACATACTCGGGCGGTTATATGTGTTTGGGTTGTTTCACGTTAGCTTTCCTACCGACATTAGTGGAGGTGCCATTTTTTATTGTGTTATTTTATGTACATCTTCCAGTTGCGTTGGTTTGACGTGCATATATATTCTTTGCCTTTTCTGAGCAGTTCCTCCAATCTTTGTTTCAATCTTGCATGATGGAGAAGAAAACAAGTTACTTACCTGTAACTACAGTTATCCAGTATTGGTATCTTTCATAGATTCACATGCCTGAATCATTCCCCGTCGCCGAGGCGGGAGTCTCGGTAGATAAAAAAGTAGTGCCAAAAAATAATTAGTAGTAGTAGTAGGCCCAAAGAAGAAAGGCCCTAAGGCCTTAGAAGCCTATCTACTTCGTTATGTAAAATAACCCAAGAATTGGTAACAACCAATCAGACATCAGCACCCTTCTAGAACCCTCTCAGCAGAGCCAGCTCTCCTCAGATTTTCCTAGCACGAGTGGGAAGCTTATATCCCAAACATAGAGAACTGACTCTGCGGGGAGGAGGGTGGGTGCATGTGAATCTATGAAAGATACCAATACTGGATAACTGTAGTTACAGGTAAGTAACTTGTTTTCTTATCCAGTATTGGGGTATCTTTCATAGATTCACATGCCTGAATCAGAGTAGCAAGCAGTATGCCAAGCATACAGTCGTTTGCGGATGGTGGGAGACCATTGTTGATACACTCCCAATTACGCCCGCAATTTGATAAGTAGAAGGCATAAGATGTTTTCTGTTAAAATCCAAACATGTATCTTACATAAAGAAAAGACAATGTAGCTTAAAATATAGCAATTATAAACAGTAAATTGAAGAAACATCTATATCTGACCTTAGTTTAAAAGATGCTGAAGGACGGCTTGTCCTACCGCTGTATCTTCCTGCAGAGTAGATTGCAGACAGTAGTGCTTTGTGAATGTGTGAACATTCCTCCACGTTGCAGCACGACAAATATTCTCCAAGGATACTCCTGCGAACAATGCAGTAGATGCTGCCATAGTTCTAGTAGAATGCGCCTTGACCTTTCTTTGTAATGGTTTATTGGCTTTATCATGACAAAAATGAATTGTAGAAGCCAACCATCTGGCTATAGTCGCTTTAGTCACAGCAGACCCAAGTGTAGCTTGACCATAAGCTACAAGCAATGGATTGGACCGCCTGATGTCCTTAGTCCTTTGCAAGTAAAATTTCAGACAGCGTTTTATATCCAGTGAATGCAACGCTCGCTCAGATGGTGTGGCTGGATTTGGGAAGAAAACTTTTAGTTTCACTGGCTCATTTAAGTGGAACTGAGTCGGAACTTTAGGGATGAATCGTGGATTTGTCCTGAGAGTAACAAAGTCTTTAGAGAACTGCAAAAAGGGTTCTGAGATGGTGAACGCTTGAATCTCACTGACTCTTCGAGCCGATGTAAGAGCCAAAAGAATAGCCACCTTCCATGTTAAAAATTTTAGCTCAGCCTTGTGGATAGGTTCAAAAGGCCTTTTCATCAATTGAGCTAGAACTGTGTTCAACTCCCACTCTGGAGGAGGTGCACGAATTGGTGGAAAAACACGGAATAGCCCCTTCATAAATTGTTTTATTAATGAAGAGGAACAGAGTGAAGGCTTAGAAGTACTCTTCCTGAATCTTGATAGAGCCACAAGATGAACTTTAATTGACGGGAATGCAAGCACAGATTTGGCTAGGGATAACAAATAAGGAAGGATTTGCTCTACTGGAGCTTGTAAAGGATGGACATCCTTCCCCTCGCACCAATGACAAAATCGTTTCCACTTCAAACGATAAGTTTTTAAAGTACTTTGTGCGCGTGATTTAGATAGAATCTCACGGCATTCCTGTGAAATGGTTAGATCTTTGTATTCTAGGAAATCAGGAGCCATGCGTGCAAGTGCAGCGACTGTGGATCTGGATGGAGTATTTGACCCCTTTCCCTTGTCAACATCGTCATCGTTGGTATTAGACGGATGGAGCTGTGATCTAGAAGAAGCAGCTCCTGGAACCAATATTGCCTTGGCCAACGGGGTGCAATCAGAATGAGGCGGCAATGTTCCATCTTCACTTTGCGGATCACTTTCGCAATTAGTGGTATCGGGGGGAAAAGCGTACGCACAAAGCCCTGACCATCTCATGGACAGGGCATTTCCTCTTGATCCCTGTTGAGGGAATCTGCTTGCGTAATAGCAGCATTTCTTGTTTTCCTTTGTAGCAAACAAATCCAGTGCCGGTTTGCCCCATGATTGAAAAATTTCGTCTAGTTGCTTCTGCTCTATCTCCCATTCGTGACAGCCTGCCAGAGATCTGCTTAGGTCGTCGGCCAACGTGTTGTGAAGGCCCCTGACGTGCTCCACTCGTAAGGATATCTTGTGTGTTGTAAGCCATTCCCATAGTTCCTGAGCTTCCTGCGAAAGGGACAGTGACCTCGTTCCTCCCTGTTTGTTGACGTAATACATGCTGGTCGTGTTGTCCGTCCGGACCAGCACTGAGGCCCCTGCAATCCTCGGGAGGAACGCCTGCAGAGTGAGAAAAATGGCGCGAAGCTCCAGTCTGTTGATATGCTGTTGGCAGTATTCCTGGGACCATCGTCCCTGATTCTGTAGATCTTGGAGATGTCCTCCCCACCCCTGCATGGAGGCGTCTGTTGTTACCACGAATTCTGGAGGAGATGTTAGAAAAGAAAGGCCCAGGGCCAGGTTTTCCATCTGTGACCACCAATGCAGAGAGACCATCATGTGAGGTGTTATCCTGATGGAGTCGTTGAACGACCCCACGGCCTGTTTCCATTGTAGATGTAACTGTTCCTGCAGAGGTCTCATTCGGAGCCGTGCTAAAGGTACAAGATTTATAGTTGATGAACACATCCCCAGAAGAGACGCAAACCTCCGGACAGAAACTGACTTTCTTCTTGCGATTAAAAGTGCTAGCTTTTGTAAACGAAGCTGACGTTCCTCTGACAAGAATGCCTTGCATTGTTTGGTGTCCAGCATTGCTCCCAGAAACTGAATCCTTTGAAGAGGGAGCAGTTGAGATTTGCTTTTGTTGAGAGTGAGGCCTAAGTTTGAGAATAGACTTAGGCATGCTGAAACTGCCTCTACGGTAGTCTGCTTCGAAGGGCCTTTGAGCAGCCAGTCGTCCAGGTACGGAAATACCTGTATTCCCTGTGACCTTAGAGTCGCTGCTACTGGTGCAAGACACTTTGTAAAAATTCTTGGAGCAGATTTCAGCCCAAACGGAAGGACTTTGAACTGATAGTGGACGCCAGCCACTACAAATCGCAGGTACTTGCGATGCTTGGGAAGGATAGGAATGTGGAAGTACGCGTCCTCCATGTCCAGAGAAGCCATAAAATCCCCTTTGTTTAGGCAGCTCAAAACTTCGGCCAGTGTAACCATCCGAAAACTCTGCTTCTTTAGAAATGTGTTGAGCTTGCGGAGATCCAGAATCGGGCGCCACTCCCCTGACTTTTTCTTTATGAGGAAAAAACGAGAATAGAACCCGGTTCCCTTCTGGGGCGAAGGAACTTTCTCTATTGCGTTCTTGCGGAGCATTATTAAAGCTTCTTTGAACAATAAGTGAAGACGAGGGGGAGGGGGACCCCTGGGCGGGGCAGTAGGGGGTTGTTTTGAGAACTCCAGGGTGTGACCGTTTCTGACTAGGTCGATGACCCAACGATCCGAGGTGATCTCCTCCCAATTGTGTGCAAAAGTTGTTATCTTTGCTCCCACTGGGAGGGAAGGAGGGATGACTGGCATCCAGCGTAAATCATTGCTTCTTGTTGGCGTCGCGACCCTGATTGTTCGATCGCCTTCTACCTCCCTGACGAGAGAAACTATTCGAGGAAGATTGCCTGTATGATGATCGTCCATAAGGCTGTCTATATTGAGACTGATATTGTCTGTTTTGCTGACTTTGATAATTTCCCCTTGATACAAAGCCTCGACCTCTTGCACCACGGAAAGATCCCCGTTTGTATTGGAGAGCAGCTAGTGACTTAGCTGTATCCGTATCAGTCTTGATCGCTAGGAGGGCCTCGTCTATATGCTTCCCAAACAAGGATTCTCCATCATAGGCCATATCAATGATTTTGGCTTGAACCTCTGGCCTAAAAGATGTTGCTTTAAGCCATCCTTGACGCCTAAGAACTGCAGCCCCTGCAAGTTGCCTAAAGTTGGTATTTGCAATATCCAGAGCACAGTCTATGATCTCTGATGCGGCTCGTTCTCCCTCTTGAAGTATTTTCCTTGCCTCTTGTTGACGATCTTCAGGAATGAGGTCTATAAATTCAGAGAATTCTGACCACATCTGGCAGTCATAGCGACCAAGAATGGCCAAGGAGTTTGCAGCTTTGATAGAAGTTGCCGCCATCGTAGAGAACTTCTTGCCGATCAGATCCAATCTTCGCCCTTCCCTATCCGGCGGCGTTGATATTGGCATAGCCGGATTTTTGGACTTTTGTTGAGCAGCCTGTGATATAACGGAATCTGGTCGGGGATGACCGATTAGACAGGAGGGCGTCTCTGGAGGAGCACGATATTTCTTATCAATACGAGGGAGGACCGCAGGTACAGAAGCAGGTGTCTTCATAATTTTTAACCCCTCATTCCAAATAAAATCGATGATGGGAATTGCTCTGGTAATTGTCTTTTGCTCCTCCTTAAAGTCATGGAGGAAACAATCCGTATGCTCCACAGTGACTGGTAGTTGAAACCTGACTGCTGCAAGTTGCATTAAATTGTGAAAGCCACCTATATCCTCTGGAGGAGAATCCGATGGCTGCGGAATAGGTGGAGAAGGCATGGGAATAATGTAATCATACCAAGGATCCAGATTGGTATCTTTATCCGGTACTTCACCTTCTTCGATATCTTCCTCATCAGAGGAAATGGTATCATGGTGCGATTGCGTCCCCGAACCAGCAGGGTGAAGTGGCGAATTTGGAATGTCCGTGTGTGGTTCTTCCGTGGGTTGTAAATTAGGAAGAGGTTGTTGTGGAGGAAAGCGTTGGCGATAATCCGCCAGCATGGCCTGAAGGTCCTGAATCAGTGTAGGCGGGAGGTGACTCGATTCTCTACGATCCCAATCCCTTGAGGGATGCCTGTAAACTGGTGCAGCAAGGCCTTCCTGGTACGCATGTTCATGGTAGTCATCCTCCTCATCCACCTCTTGACACTTAATATGCAACTCCGAGGGGTGCCTAGCTATCCCGAAAGGACCCTCATCATCCTCCTCTTCAAAATCATCACCTTTCGTATATGAGTCCAGGATATGCGAAGGCAGCAAAGGAGAAATATTGCTGTAATCCTGTTTATGAAAAGTTTTTAGCTGAATATGCGTGTACGCAATAGGCGTAACATGGGTAGTTGGTGGAATCGCTTTAAGGAAACCTCTCGTCGACGGGCTTCCCCTCATCGACGGACTTGCTGTCTTTTGAGGCGTCGACGGGATTGTCATCGTCGTCGACGGGACCGTCATCGTCGACGAGGTCTTCGCCGTCGACGGGATCGTCATCGTCGACGAGGTCTTCGCCGTCGACGGGATCGTCATCGTCGACGAGGTCTTCGCCGTCGACGGAATAGTCGTCGTCGACGGGGTCTTCGTCGTCGACGGGGTCTTCGTCGTCGACGGGGTTTTCGTCGTCGATGTTGTCATCGACGATGTTGACAGAACTTCCTTCAAGCTAGACGTCGACGCAATTGTCGACGGAGTCTTAGACGTCCTAGGAGACATGATAGGTGACGATATCGAAGTAGTGGAGACTGTAGCCGTCGACAGAAGAGCAGCAGAAGTCACAGAGATAGTATAAGATGATCCCACTGACAAAGTCTTAACCTGAGATTTACTCACGGTTTTTGTAGTTGAAGACTTCTTGGATCTGTCAGAGTCTTGTGACTTCTGTGAATGGTCAGAAGTTACATGAGAGGCCTTATGATGTTTTCTCCCTTCACTGGAAGAACTATCAATTGATCTAGCTCTCTTGCTAGATGTCGAGGCCCTGTCATCCTCCTCAGCCGAGGAAGATTTCAACCATAACAATACTCTTGCCTCTCTGTCCCTTAAGGTCTTAGGAGGGAAAGTCCGGCAAATTCTACAGTCCTTAGCAACATGCTTAGGATGTAGGCAATAAATACACTCCTCATGCTGGTCGTCTACATGGACCCTCTTCTTATCACAGGTCCTGCAGGGTCTAAACAAAGCTTTTTTGTCAGACATGACTGAAGAAAAGAAGAAACTGAGTAGGCACTCAGGGAGACTCCCTTCCACACGACGTGCGGTGAAAATCTGAGGAGAGCTGGCTCTGCTGAGAGGGTTCTAGAAGGGTGCTGATGTCTGATTGGTTGCTACCAATTCTTGGGTTATTTTACATAACGAAGTAGATAGGCTTCTAAGATATAGGCCTTAGGGCCTTTCTTCTTTGGGCCTACTACTACTACTACTACTACTAATTATTTTTTGGCACTACTTTTTTATCTACCGAGACTCCCGCCTCGGCGACGGGGAATGATTCAGGCATGTGAATCTATGAAAGATACCCCAATACTGGATAAGAGATTTGTTCTGCTTTTCTGAGTTTGCAGTCTGGATTGTGTGTACAAGGAAAGGTGGTGAACTGTAGTATGTCCCGTCTCCATCTTCTGTTTATGCCTGAGTGATGCCAAAGCACTGATAGTGTGTGATGGGAGTGGAACGTGATCACTTAATGGCTGCACCACTGCCATTTGAGAGAGCTTATTCGAGGATGGGATGAGCTGAAAATCATACATCTGGTGATCGGCGGTCTGGGGCAAGACTTGGGTGAAATCGTGGATTTTGCCTCTCACCAGTAATCTGTAGTGAACTACTTCGAATAAGCATACTGGTTACAGTTCTACTGTGTACCTAAACAAATAGGTATTTAGTGACAGTATAAGATCCTCTACATTGGACTTAAATATAGAGCAGAAACATCCAAGCAAGAGTTTCCCAAAATGTTACATACCTTGGAGATGGCACGGCTGTGGTGATGTTGACTGGCACATCACCTTGCCAAACAGATGACGAGGCAGGGTCAATGCAGAGGGGCTCCAGGCTGGTGGTGTTGGATGAAATTCCATATCAGACAATGGTAAAGAGGAAGGTGCCCCCGTGGGCTGGCGCATAAAGCTGGCATCCTGAAACAAAAGATACAACACCTTAGTAAAGAAACAAGGAAAAATCTTTTTGAACATAGAGGAGGAATTCAGTAATCCTGCCAGCAGGTAGGTCGCCCCCCCAGCCGCCACACGGTCCTCTTGTGCTGCTGCCTGCCAGTGCCCTCGCTGCCGCCGAGTAAGCCCTTCTGTGCCTGTTGTCCCCTCGTCTTTTTGCCTGTGCCCCCGTGACCCCCTCACCCGTTTTTTCTTCTGTACCCCTGTTCCTTGGTGCCCCCTCGCTTTTGCCTGTGCCCCTGTGACCCCCCTCCCCCGTTTTCCCCCGGTCCACCTTCCCGCCGCTGCGTCCTGCGGCCCCGCCCCCCGCTGTCCCATTCGCCACCTTGCTCCCGCCTCCCAACTGCTCCTCCCTCCCACTACCCCTTTAAATGGAGGCCGCGCAGCGGGCACGCCAAAGGCAAGCCCGTCTGCACCCGTCAGCTCCTGGACCGCGCCCAGTGCCAGGTCCCCTGGCCCTCGGCGGAACCAACCCACCCGACGGAGATACGACGCCGCCGCCCTTCACGCACTCAACACCGACCGACAGCCAGCCTGCTTCCGAGCCACCCCGAAACGCACCCATGGAGCCTTCACCTGCCATGCCTGCAAGTTCTCCTGCCTTTGGACCTGCGCCGAGCCCGCCAGAACAAGCGCCAACAAAAACCACTTCAAGTGCATCCTGCTCAACACCCGCTCCGTTCACAAGCACGCCGTCGAACTCTGGGACCTCCTCAACACAACAGCACCGGACGTCGCCTTCCTCACAGAAACCTGGATGAACGCCTCCTCATCCCCCGACATCGCCATAGCCATAGCCATCCCGGACGGCTAGAAGATCACCCGGAGGGACCGCGTCAACCAAGCCGGAGGTGGCATCGTCATTGTCTACAGAAACACCATCCGCATCACGACCAACACCGACGACACCCTCACCACCGCCGAGCTCCTTCACTTCCAGTTACACACCGACCCCAAGACCACCCACAGAGGTACTCTCATCTACAGACCCCAGGACCACACACACAATTCAGCGAAGCCATCGCAGACTTCATCAGCCCGCTCGCCCTCGCCTCCTCCGACTACATCCTCCTAGGGGACCTCAACTTCCACCTGGAGAACAACAAGGACAACAACACCACCACCCTACTAGACAACCTCGCCAACCTCGGACTCAAGCAACTGATCAACACTCCCACCCACTACGCCGGCCACACGCTTGACCCCATCTTCTCCTCCAGCAACCACATCTCCTTCAGCCACTCCACCGGACTTCACTGGACCGATCACAGCTGCATCCACTTCAACTTCAGGAAAACCACGACTCACCTCTGCCCGCAACAAGCCCCCCGTAGATGCTGGAGCAAGATCACCACGACCAGCTCACCACCTCCCTGAGCCAAAACCAACCCACCAACACTACGGACCCAAACGAAACAGCCCGCAACCTCACACAGTGGATCACCAACTGCGCCGACGCCCTTGCACCACTGAAGAACCCTCCAAGCAATCCCGACAGCAAGAAAGCCTCATGGGTCACCGACGATCTCAAAGACTCCAAGAAATCCTGCCGTACCCTCGAGAAAGCCTGGCGCCACGACTAGTCAACAGAAAACATGACAGCCCTCAAGAACGCCATCCGCAAACACCACCAGCTGATCCGCACCACCAAAAGGACATCATTCAGACACCGACTGGACAACGACACCCACAACAGCAAGGAACTCTTCAGCATCGTCAAAGAGCTCTCCAACCCCAGCGCCAGCAACAACGACATCACGCCATCGCAAGACCTCTGTGACTCACTCGCCACGTTCTTCCACCGCAAGATCGCCGATATACACGACAGCTTCGGCGCTCAGACTACGTACCCATCCACCAAACCAATGCCCCCCACAACCATCCTATGCACCTGGAACCCCGTCAGCACGGAAGACACCACCCACTCTGGCTACCCAGCCAACCCCTGCCCACACCACATCTTCAACAAAGCAGACACCATCATCGCACCCCAACTCCGGGACATCATTAACAACTCCTTCACATCCGCCACATTCCCGGAGAGCTAGAAGCATGCGGAGATCAGCGCCCTCCTGAAGAAAACCACCGCGGACCCCACAGACCTCAAGAACTTCCGTCCCATCTCGCTCCTCCCCTTCCCCGCAAAAGTCATCGAGAAAACCGTCAACAAACAGCTGACCACCTTCCTCGAGACGAACAGCTCACTCGACCCATCGCAGTCCGGATTCCGAGCGAACCACAGCACCGAAACCGCCCTCATCGCAGCCACCGACGACATCAGGACCCTGCTTGACAACGGTGAAACTGCCGCCCTCATCCTCCTCGACCTGTTGGCCGCATTCAACACTGTCTACCACCGCACCCTGACAACCCGCCTCCACCACGCCGGGATCCAAGGAAAGGCCCTGGAATGGATCACCTCCTTCCTCTCCGACAGAACTCAGAGAGTCCGTCTCCCGCCCTTCCGCGCAGCGGCCACCAAGATAATCTGCGGCGTACCCCAAGGATCCTCGCTCAGCCCTACCCTCTTCAATGTCTACATGAGCCCCCTCGCAGCCATCGCACGCAAACACAACCTCAACATCATCTCCTACGCCGACGACACCCAACTGATCCTCTCCGTCACCAACGACCCCGCCACCGCCAGAGCCAGCTTCCAGGAAGGAATGAAAAACGTCACAGAATGGATGAAGCTCAGCCGTCTGAAGCTTAACTCCGACAAGAGGGAGGTCTTCATCCTCGGACCCTCCCCCTCCGCCAGGAACGACTCCTGGTGGCCCCCTGCTCTGGGCACCGCCCCCAAGCCCACGGACCACGCACGCAACCTGGGTTTCATCCTTGACTCCTCCCTCACGATGACCAAGCAAGTCAACGCCGTTACATCTTCCTGCTTCACCACCCTCCGCATGCTCCGAAAGATCTTCCGGTGGATCCCCACTGGAACCAGGAAGACAGTCACCCAGGCCCTCGTCACCAGCCGACTGGACTACGGGAATGCCCTCTACGCTGGGACCACCGCCAAATTACAGAAAAGACTCCAGCGCATTCAGAACGCATCTGCACGACTCATCCTGGACATTCCCAGACACAGCCACATCTCTGCACACCTGAGAGACCTGCACTGGCTCCCCGTCAGCAAGAGGATCACCTTCAGACTCCTCAGACTCCTCACCCACGCACACAAGGCTCTCCACAACATGGGCCCCGAATACCTCAACACCCGCCTCACGTTCTACACACCTACCCGCCAGCTCCGCTCCACCAGCCTCGCCCTCGCCACCGTCCCACGGATTCGCAGAACCACCACCGGAGGAAGGTCTTTCTCCTACCTGGCTGCCAAGACGTGGAACTCCCTCCCCACCCCCCTACGACTGACCCAGGACCATCTCTCCTTCAGGAAGCACCTCAAGACCTGGCTTTTCGAGCAGTAGCGGCACCCCCCTCCCAGCGCCTTGAGACCCTCGCGGGTGAGTAGCCCGCTCTACAAATGTTCCTGATTGATTGATTGATTAATCATATCGGTTGGATTTGGCCCTCTCTGCAGGGTTACCCCAAATCTTTTTGCCTTTACCCTTCCTGTTTTCTGCACTCATTTTTGTTGGCTTGATGACCCAGTGCACTTTACCACTGCTAACCAGTGCTAAAGTGTATTTGTTCACTCCCTAAAACATGGTAAAATTGACGTACACCAAATTGGCACATTCAATTTACTTGTACGTTCCTAGTAAAGTGGCACTACATGTACCCAAGGCCTATAAATTATATGCCACTAGCAGGCCTGCAGCATTTACTGTGCCACCCACTTAAGTAGCCTTTTTAAATAGGTCTCAGGTCTGTCATTGCAGCCTGTAAGCAGTTTTAAACTGCCAATTCAACTTGGCAAAGTAAAGCCCTTACTAGGCCTTTTTAAATACATATAAGTTACCCCTAAGGTAGGCCTTAAACAACCCATAGGGCAAGGTGTGTTGTATTTAAAGATTTGGGTATGCAGTTTTAAGATTTTCAATGTCCTGGTACTGAAAAACTCCTACATTTATTTTTCGTTACTGAGAGACATACCTCTCCCTTAGGATAGCATTGGGGTACCTTATTACATTTAACCCCTTCAGTGCCACGCCCTTTCCCCCTCCTGTGCCGGGCGTTGCATCAGTGGGTGGGGTTCATGACAAGATAGTCTCGTCATGGGCACAGCGCAACCGTGCTCCATGACGAGACTATCTCGTCATGGGCACAGAAGAGGTTAATAAGCTATAGCTTTTGTTTGGTAGCAGGTAGAAATATCATGTTTGGTGTCTAGGGAATTGTTATTTAAAATTCTCGTTAGTGGTAAAGTTGGATTCGGAGTCACAATTCTGAAAAAGCCACTTTTGAAACGTTGTCATTTTATTGTCCTAAATTATTTGTTGCCTTCAGCATATTTCCTCAGTTACATGACTAGTTATTGTAAGAAGTTGGCCTGATGTATGAAGTCTTGTTCTGGCCTAAGTGTCCTGCAAGGGGAATATCATGGGCCAAGGTAAGAAGGAAGCCTCTGAACTTCAGTGGTATGCCCAACCTCCTGGATGCACCAGGCTTGGGGTCTCTAGCCTCTGAATAGAGCAGCCCTTCATCCCAATACACTCTATGGGTACCTTGAGCATTCCCTGCAGCCTCAGCAGCAGCCTGCTGTCTGAGGGGTTCAAGAGAGGGGCAGTCTAATTGAGCCTGCCTCAGATCTGCCCTTGAAGGTCCCCCTGTCCCAAGAAACTCAACCTGATCAGGTTCAAGTTCTTCTAGGACAGTTCCTTCAGGACTCTCAGAATCATCCTCCTGTGAGGGCTGATCCAGTGCCTGAGGCAGGGGGTAAGGCACAGCCTTTACCCTACTGCTCTTTCTCTTGGGTTGTGACTGGTCCATAGTTTCAGGATCCAGCACTTGTTCAGTGGTGCACTTTTTGGCCTGTGACCTGGTCACAGCAAGGACATGTGCATCTATCCCCAACATTTCTGCATGGGTCCTATACTCCACTTCAGACCAAACTGAAGTTTCAAGATCATTGCCCAGTAAACACTCCACAGGAAGGTCTGAACTAACAACAACTTTCTTGAGGCCAGTTACCCCTCCCCAGGAGAAGTTAACAATAGCCACACTATGGGAGGCAGTGGCATTGCTAGCGTTGGTCACTAGGTAATTCTCACCTAGTATGATCTGTCCAGGGTCCACAAAGGCAGGTGTCACCATAGTGACACTAGCCCCAGTGTCCGTGTAGGCCTGAGCCATTCTTTGGTTGATAAAAGGAGTCTGTCTGTACTTGCCCAGGTTACTGGGGCCTACAGTAGAGGACAAAGCTAAGTCCCCATCACAGATCAGAACAGCCTGAGTAGGTATTCTGACTAGGCCAGAATCCTCCTCAGTTCCCAGGGTTAACCCTACTACACCCTTTTGCTGGGAACCACCACTTACAGCTGGACTAGGGGGTACAGTTGCCTTAGGGGCAATGGTGGCTGGGAGCTTATCCTTTTTGGTGCACTCACTAAACCAATGTGAGTTGGACTTACAATAGTTGCACCATGGTTTCTTTTGGCCATCTTTCTTTTTATCCTTTTTGGGACCACCCTCCCCCTGAGCCTTTTGGGAGCCTGGTGAAGACTTCTGGTCTTTTTGTTTCTGATCATTACCCTTCTGGTCTGCCTTTTTCTGATCACCGCCCTGGTTCTGTTTTTTCTGCTTAACTCTAGTCCTGACCCATCTATCTGCCTTCTTTCCCAATTCTTGGGGAGAAGTCAGATCAGAATCAATCAGGTGTTGATGCAGTAGCTGGTTTTGACAGTTGTTAAGGATTTGCTCTCTCATGATCAAATTATACAATCCTGTATAGTCCTTAACCTTACTTCCCACTAGCCAGCCTTCCAGAGCCTTAGTGGCACAATCTACAAAGTCAGTCCAGTCCTGAGTCTGTGTCTTCTGGGTATCCCTGAACAACAACCTGTATTGTTCAGTGGTTAGGCCAAACCCATCAATTAGAGCACTCTTCAGGACAGTGTAATTATCTGCATCCTCATCACTAACTGTGAGGAGCTTGTCTCTACCTTTCTCAGAGAAGGAGAGCCACAAGATAGCTGCCCACTGACTTTGGGGTACCTGCTGTACTTTGCAAGCTCTCTCCAAAGCAGTTATCCATTTGTGGATGTCATCCCCACACTTGTAGGGAGGGACAATCTTGCTCAGGTTTCTATTATCATAGTGCCTGTCTCTATCCTTAGGGATATTGCTGCCACCAGTGGGTTCTGACCCACTTAACTTTTGCTCTCTAGCCAGAGCAAGCTTCTCCTTGGCAAGGGCAAGTTCTTCCCTCTGAATCCTCAGATTAGCTTCCCTCATTCTGGCTTCATGCTCCTTTCTCTCGGGGGAAGTCATTTCCCTGTGAGAAGAGGCATTAGAGATGCTAGAGACATGGGAGTGGATGGATTCCCTTGAAGGGGATCTGTCTCTCCTGCTTCTCTGGTTAAGCCCACTTGGGGTCTGTATGGGGGGACCCCATGCAAACTCCCATGTAAGCTTAGGTTAGCCTGGCTAAGTCTTCCTACTTGGCCCTGGCTGTCTACCTCTTCATCTGAAGTCCCATCTGACTCATCTGTGGTGGGTAGACCCTCCTTTGTACCTAGGGTACTAGCCTGTGAGGCCCTAAGAGTATCATACTCCTCTAGGAGTTGTACTAGCTGAAGGAGAGTAGGGGTTGCACCCTGTTTTAACTTTCTGGAGGTACACAATTGTCTCATCT
Source organism: Triturus cristatus (assembly GCF_964204655.1). Classification (NCBI taxonomy): domain Eukaryota; kingdom Metazoa; phylum Chordata; class Amphibia; order Caudata; family Salamandridae; genus Triturus; species Triturus cristatus. The sequence goes on from NC_140590.1 coordinate 57,120,964, forward strand.
CCTGAAAAGTTAGGGTATCATATCTAGAGGGGGTCTTTTTCAGACCTGCCCCTCCTGAGAGAGCATCTACTTGATCTCCTCCCAGAGACATGATCTAGTGAGGGTGTGGTGTGTGCACCTACCTACACTAGTTGTTTCTACTAAACCTCTCTGGTAGTTGTAGTCAGGGTGTGTTACTCCCTTCAACCTACAAACACTAAGTCCAGTAGGACTTAAGTATTATAATCTATGTTATATGTACCTAAACAATATCTGTGTGATCTTTCAATTTAGTATCTCAAGATTACAATGGTATTACAACAGCAAGCTCAGATCCCACCGCTGCCAACAATGTGATAAGTTGGCCTGATGTATGATGTCACTAGTTCTAGTGTACACCTTATATCAGTCGAAACAACCCTTATGGTGATTGGTTGTAAAGTCAACCTTATAGACCTGCTATCCTAGTGGTAGCATGGACAAGAGCAGTCTTAGGCTAAACTCTAAATGGCATGTGAAGCCAGCTGTGATACCATATATAATCCCTTGAGTACCAAATGAAATGACACCACAACAGATATATATATAAAATAAAGTGTATTTATTCTAGTCAAACCCTCAGCACTCTTTCATCCCTCCCTGCCCCAATACACTAAGGCCTGTCTGGGGTGGTGCTCGCACCTCCCAAGGCAGGAAACCTATTGTCCAAGCCTCCCTTGCCGGGATCGCTCCCAGCAGCAGGAGGTCAGACTTGTGTTGTGGCAGCAGCATCCATTTTGTGATGCTGGGGCTCTGGTTGACTTTAACCGGGTAAGTAGGTTACAACATGTCTTCTCCCTCTAGAAGGGAGGGATAATATCCTCATCCCCAGAAATGGGATGGGGGTATTATTCCAAAGTGTTAGACACCTTACACGACATGTTTTGATAAAGCCAAACCATAGTTACCATAACCATTTAAGATTATAAGGTACTTTAAGAGTATATGGTAGGCTATATCATAGAACAGCTATAAGGACATGGTTCCGAAAGCTGCAGACAGGCTCAGCTCATGCTAGAGCACCATCTCACATGTTACCAAGCACTCTGCCTCCAGGATTGTTAAGGCCTGCCATAGGAGTGGCTGATAGGTACACATGTGTCTATATATAAGGTAGGTATAGGAATACTACACCTAAGCAAGGGGTGATTACACTACCTTGCCCCAGCTGAGTGATCAGCCAGTTGTGTCATAATGGAAGGCCAGGCCAGGGGTGGCATAATACATGCTGCAGCCCCTGGTAGGCCTAGGGTACACCTATGCCCTGGGCACCTATGGTACACTGTACAGGGGCCAATAAGGTGATCCTATCCAAATGGGGTATGCACCTAAAGTACATAGTATCAATTTAGAGAGAGAACAGCAGGGCTGTAGGTCTGATTAGCAGGCCCACAGCCACATCGAAGTCGAAAACCAGTAAAGCAAAAGCAAAAAGTGGGGGTGAACATAGAAAGCAGACCCTACTCTCCTACAGTTGTACTCAGCAGTTGGTCTTTGTGCTTTCCTTCCAGGCAGCCATACAATATAGATATTGTGGATTAGCAGGATTGGCCATCTAACCAGGATGGTGGGGGGGGAGGGGGGGGGGGGGGGAAGGGGCAGAGCTGTGTACAAACCCACTTGCACTTCAAAGACTCTGCCTCACCACACACACAAAGTACTTCATACTAGCCTATTGTGCCCTCAGACATCCTGGTGACAGGGAGGCAGGAAATCCAAAACACTTAAGGGGAGTGGGGTGCGGGTTGAGGGGGAGAACTCCAGAAGTTTCTGCCACCGGGTATAAAACTAGGACCCTCACACCCTCTATTCATTTCACTTCCGAACCTGCAGAAATACTCTGAGGACTGCCCTGCTGCCTGAAGCCTGCCTTGTGCCCTTAGTAGACTGCCATGATGCTTGAGACCAGCAGTGACTCCAAGAGTTAGTTGGCTGGCCTCAGGGACAGAAAAGGCTCCAATCAGCTTGACCCCGCATCTGGACCCAGCCTGAGTGAATCCTGACCCTCCAAGTGGTTTGCACCAGGCCTGGACCCTTGGATAGCCAAATCCAAAACTTGGGACTCAAAATATTTTCAGCTAAAAAGTGTTCTGAGAGGAGACCAGGACCTACCTGCTTGCAGATATGCCCAATGTGCATTGCTGTAGCTCCCGCTTCATTCTTCTCCACAGCAGGAAATCTTGTTCAGTTGCTCCTTGCAGAGGGGTCTCCGGCCTCGTGGAGCACTAGTTGACTACAGCTTGCAGCTTCGTCACGCTGGAGATCTTCGACTTCCAAAAAACAGACTAAGGCCCATATGTATGAAACTTTGGTTTTGCGATTCTCAAATAGCGATTTTTAGAGAATCGCTATTTGAGAATCGAAAAATGCTATGTATGTAGGATTTGCAAATAATTTCGCGAATCCTACATATTCCTTAATTGCGAATTGCAAATTCGCAATTAAGGAATACCTCTTTGAAAAATGCAAAAATATGCATTTTAGAAAGAAATCGCAAATTACCAGCAACCAGTAGTTGGTGGCAATTTGCGATTCCTTAAGGCCAAATTGCACTTTTTTGGTGCTTCTTACATTGCATTTAAGGAATCGCAAAATTTGCAATTCCTTAAATGCAATTGCAAAATAAGGAATAGCAAATTTTGCGATTCCTTATTTTGCACGCAGATTTGCCTTCATACATACCACTTAGCAAAATTGCGATCGCAAACGCCGAAATTCGGCGAATTTCGGCGTTGGCAATCACAATTTTGCTTGATACATATGACCCATAGGGTCTTATGTACAAAGTATTTTTGCGGTGGCCAATAGCGAAAATGCTTTTACATATGCTCAAAGCACAAATTTCGATTCAGTAAATTATTACCGAATCACATATTGTGTTTGCAATTAGGTATTTGAGAGGGGCATGTTCCAAACACCAAATCTGAAAGAGGTGTATTAATGTTTTGAGATCGAATTCTGGTCGCAAATACTTGAACGAGGTGGTAACCCATTTGCAAATGGCAAGGGGTCCTGACAAAACCCCTTCCCCTTTGAGAATAGAAAAGAATACATTTCTTACCTGTAATCCTAGTTCTCTTCCAGGGGAATCCTTATCAAAGACATAAGCGTTGACTAGTCCCACTCACATGCAGGGACCCCGGAGCACTTTTTAAACAATTATAATACATTTCTTAATAAAGCTGCTGTAGGACTAGCTGGCAATGGCTTTTTAGCTAACTGATAAGATAGTACAATGCATGAAACAATCCATCTGGAAATTGATTGTTTGTAGGAGGCTAGACTTGTGCATACTGGACCAGTGATCTGATTTCTTGATAATTCTGTTCTTGTCCAAGTAGAATTTATTTCAAAACCCTCTTAACTTCTGTTATGAACCCCAACGTACCCCAATATAGGCCTAAGTAGTTGCAGGTCTTTTACCTACATTTGTCCCACCATTGTTCTACATAACAGGTCTGGCGTTTACTTTTTAACTAGTTTGGTGCCGCATAAATGTTGTTTGGTTTTCTCCGAAAACTAGCCACATTTATTATGCATGAGGATTCTCAGTATCACAGCAGGATTACCATCTTCTGCATAATAACTCTGTATAAGGAACAACCACTATCATCATCCTCGGCTGACATGTCCACAGTACCAGGACAGATCTAGGTAGAATCCCTGATCGTACCTTTCAGGTATATAAGAACCACATCTTTGCTAGACAGGTCAGAGAAAGACTTCCATGCTGACATGCTGTCACGAGACTCTGAAGTCCCTGTACGCAGACACTCCAGCACGCAGCACTCTGAAATCCCTCGCGGGGTGCCCAACTCAAGACCAAAATGGGGTCCTTTGCTCTCTCACATCAGGTAATGGGGTTGACTCTTTCCTAGGGGGATTCTTGAATATACACCTACATACATGCTAGGTACATTTAGGTACATCTAGTTAGGGTTTGCATCGTAGGAGTACTCATGATGATGCCTGCATATATTCATTGTTTTAGCACCATGGTAGAATTCTAACTTTTATTTTCTCTGTTGGTGTTTACAACCATATATATCTGTGTCTGTCTAATGGTTGTTGCAGCACACGTATTTTATACTAGAATTACACTGGTTCAATAAACGCTTAATGAAAACCTCCCCATAATTTGTTCTGTATATCCCTCTGAGAGCAAGTGAGCACAAGTGACTAAGCAAAAAGTACTTTACTGTTTCCACGATCCCTGAGGGGTCAGGGCTGTCGTGTTCGATAGTTTCCAGACACTATTCGCTCCTTGGTAAGGGGACACATAATGGCACTGTGTGCTAGCTGGTCTGTAGGGGAACATATCCTGTGGGGGAAATGCATCTTGTGTTATCAGATTGAGAATGCAGTTCAAAATCCTTTGACATCAGGCAGAGGACACCAATCCCATAGTTTATGTTGTCCAAACCCAAAGATCCTATATAGAGTTCTAGGAACTACACGACATGGAGCCGCCAAGGTTGGTTTGGTTCTTATTTAACTGTCAAATCTGAGTAGTTCAGTCATGCTTTTCTCAGAGACCCCTACTCACATTTACCCAGAGACGTCTGGAGTGGAAAGGGAATAATCTGCCACAGCTGAGTAGGCATACCCTATGTATTGGCTGTAGGTATATTCAAGCTTGAAAGATTATAGTCCCCTACATTGCGCATAATCCTTTTTTCTTTTCCATACTTAAAACATCCTTGAAAAATGTCTGTCCAATATGAGGCTGCATTAAATGAGAATGCAGGGTAAGATGAACAGGAATGTGCAATAAACATTTCAGAAAACGTCAGAAATAAACTTACTTTAAAATTAGCAGATTTTGGGGTCCCAGCACTGTTACCTTCGTGGTTGAGGCACATGAGGCATACAGAACAGAGGTGTTCTATTCTTGGGCCAAATTCCCACCTATAGACGCATGTTCAGATACATTTCATTCTTATATCGCGGATAAGATACCAGATGAATACTGTCCATAAGAGGACATAGAAGTTCCGATCACTTACCAAAAGCATATAAATTGGTTTAAAGGCACCCTCCCACACACCACAGAAAAAGTGAGACTCAGTCTGCTCATCAGAGACAGAGCACCCTGGTCAGTCCTAGCTGCCTACACACCATATCCAGAAATTGATACATTGCCAATAGCAGACTTACGTACACTTCACAAAGAAATAATTAAACTTTATAGAAATTGAACACAGTTCATTATGAGAACTCTCACACTTCAACCTACAAGGGTTACTCCAGAAGAACTACTACAAGGGACTGCAACTAAAATCACCCCCACAAACACTGAATGCAGTTATGGGAAGCACAGAAAATAGTACATCTAGATTCTGTGTTTACACACACAGGCCCACAAGAAAAACACAGAATACAAACAATCTGCTTGCCGATGGGGATAGCTCCCCAGATAGATGATTGTACCACTTGGGGTACAGTTTTCGCTGCCATCTATACCAAGACTAATGGCATCCCTTCAATAGCAGTGATACCAGTAGTATTAAGACAAATACAGAATGAGTACGGGGAAGAGCCTGCCCTGAAATTAGGGATGAAATAATAGGTCATTTTTCTCAGGTATCTACAATTATCTTGGCTAACATAAAAGGGGAGGAAGCAGCGGTGGCTAGACGCTAACGCCTGAGGAAATGCACTCCTGCACAACAGGAGTGAGAATTACCAAAAATGATCAAAGAAACCTATGTTTCATTGGGTAGAGATAATTTTGGAGCTCACCTGCGAAACCACAAGTAATGGGTAGTCCTTAAAAGGATAAATCCAAGCAAGCACTTGATTCCTCTTAAAAGAAAAAGGATAATAAACAACAAAAAAATTGAGATAATCGATCACAATCTAGGGGTGGGTCTCTTCAACATGAGCCCTCTGACCGGAGGTATAACCTTAGAAAGCATGACATTATTAAAAAACCTGACAGTTATCAGGATACTGATACATGTTCCTCTCAACACAGATCAGGAGAGCAAGCAAAGTCAAGAGATACACATCGCATTTCAGATTATAATATCAAAAAAGATGATAAATCAAAATCCAAACCTCAATTTAAAAAGAAGGCAGTAGGCCTCAAAATAAGAAATACCCAGGCTACTGAGTATTCAACTTCTGAACGGGGAATGGGATCTGACGATGCTAGACAGCGTAGCAGAGGTAACAATAGCTCACCAGAACCTGATGGAATTTCTGGTGACAGCGGCGTTGAATGAGCAAATCACGGTGGAAACACCTGATACATGGGTAAGTGTCTCATAGCACTCTATGTGGAGGGGGACATATCCAGGAACGTGAAGGGTCTCTCTTGGGAGAACCTGACTTTTGGATATGATATCCTTTTGGCTGAAAAAGATTGGCCACCTGAGTTTGTTTTGGACTGCCCAAAATTAGAAACAGTAATTTTACCGGCTTTCTCCAACATCGTTCCAGAATCACAAACATTAGTACGCGCAGGCGTAGGCGGTAGCACTAGCTCCTGCATTACACCGCAATCAAGTAGGGTGGAATGCTAAGTAACCTCATCATGTAATCTCAGTAAAAACTACTCAAACTTCACAGACAGTACGCAATAAAACATGACGCGAAAAAGCAAGTCAGGGAAATCTTACATCAACTTGAATACCAAGGTGTGATAGAGAATTGCACCTCTTCCATGAACAATCCTTTGTTTCCCATAGTCTAGTTTTGTACTATAGGCATTTAAACATAGTGCTGCATTAATGAATAACATTGTGCGGAAAAAATACAAAATACTAGATATCTCAAATGGATTCTTCCACCAAAATATAGCACCTGAGAGCAGCTATTTTACTGCTTTTTTGGCCCTAAACTCTCACCATCAATTCTGCATTTTGCCGCAAGGGTATAAGAATAACCCTGGTTTTTTTCAGCAAGAGTATTAGAGTTACTTCAACATGTTGACGAGGAGGCATTATCCTATGTAGATGATATTTATCTGAAGGATAATGAACTATTGGATCATTTGACCAGGCTGAACAACATAATTTTGGAGTTTGCCTCCGAGGACTACAAATTAATCATTAAAAAAAAAAAAAATCAAGAATTGCCCATCTTAATGTCCTATTTTTAGGATAAGAGCTCTCAAGTGAGGGGAAAAGTCTAGCAGCTAATTTATTTGAAGAATGTGCAATGGTTCAACCTTCTAAGACTCTGAAAAACGTACAATCCATTTTAGAATTCCTAAATTTTGGCAGAACATACATTTTAGATCACGCAGAAAAAGTAAAACCTTTCTACGCATTAATTAGACCAGATGTTTCAGTTCGAAATTGGACACAGGAACATACAGAAATTCTCAGTTCCCTACAAGCTGACATGATAGCTTCCATAAACTTACACACACATGTAAACACCACAAATTTAGCAATTCGTGTAATCGCGGGTCAATCCAGGTACACTTACCTTACCTTCAATGAAGGCGAAACAGTACAAGTCATATTTGTACACAGACACGGAGATGCGTTTTGCATCCACTGAAATTATTCTGATAGCTGTACAGACTGCTGTAGGGAGAGAAAGCGCACTGATCAGGGGAAACGAATAATTGTCATAACTCCTGTACCAACCTTAGAGGCTGTTACTAAAGCCAGCGTTCCAAACGTGAAAGCACTGCATCCAAGATGGATACAATGGGCAAATTCTCTCACTGCAACAGATGTAGACTACAAATTTGATTCTACATTAAAAACACAAGCATTCTTGCAGTACGAACAAAGACATCCTCTCCGTAATTAAATAATGCCTCCAGATCAGTATGAATACATTATTTACACTGACGGTTCCACTCAGCCTGCCGTAAGAAGTTAACAACAATACAGCACAGCTTGTGCGATTGTAAAGGGACGTATGCGGGATCTCATGTTCCATCCTAGCAATACACAGACGCAGCCTCTAGGAGACTGAATGGCGCAGCTGGCAGAGATAAAAGCCCGGATACTGGCACTCAAAAATACAGATCGAGAATTCCCCACATTAATTGTGTGCGATTCATTGTATTGTGTCCAGTCTTACAATGAATATCTTTACTTACGGGGCCAGAATGAATTTAAAGATTCAAAAGATTGCCCAATAAATAATAAATTACTTTGGGAACATGTGCTAGAGCTGAAAAAGGCCTTTCCATGGGCTCTTGTGATTCATACACAGAGTCATCAGCATGTTTGTGTGCATGATGAAGCGAATTTATTTGCTGATGAAGCAGCCAAGGCGTCAGTGCAAACTGCTGCCGCTGCTGCAATCCCTCGTTCTAGCACAAGAGTAGACGGACAGATAATGGTAGCTGTCATCGCTTCGCGTAGAAACAGCACAGCCTTGCCAAAAGGTTTTCCACTCATGGCCACCTCAATCACCTTTACTGATATCAGACAGACCTCTCGCATGTGTCTATTTGGACCACTGCGGCCCCCTACAACAGGGCTTACAAGTACAACTTGGTGGCAGTGGATTCATGCTCTAGATTCCTGTCGGTTTGGCCTCAGCCCTCGGCTGACACTCAAACTGTTATAATGGATTTGCAAGTCTTTATAGGGACATACGCAATTGGCACATTGCATTCTGGTAGAGGCCCTACGTTTAGCTCTCGGGCTTAAAAAGAAGCCATGGGAAGTTTGGTTGTTGCATTGCGGTACTCCTCTCCGTATCATCCTGAGGGTAATTCGATTGTGGAGAAGAAAAAACACAACTTAAAGCAATCCTTAACAGCAAGGGTATTAGGCTTGGGTGGTAGTTAGGTCAATCACCTATATGGGGTCCAAAGGGCACTTAATAACATGCCAAGATGTTCCCGAGGAGGCCGTACTTCATATGAGGTCCTGTTTGGGAGAAGAATGTGGCTACCCAACCTTGATTGTGGCAGCACAGTGGCGGATGAAAAAAGCATTTGACATCACTGATCGTTTGGATGTTTTACAAGAACTACAAAGCCATGACCAAGTAAAGCGCACCAACACTGGGGAAGTAAAATCAGTTTCGGCAAGGCCTGCCTGGGTCCCAAAGATCGGGAACCTGGTCAGAGCAAAGATTGTAAACAAAAGAATTTTGGCCATTTTACAGAGCACCTGTACTTGTCCTGGCTGACGAAGGAACAAGAACAGTACTCCTTTCGCCTCTTGCCTGCAAAAAATAAAAGAGATTTGTCTCCATTGATCTGATCAAACCACATTATGTGGTCGATACCGAATAGCAGGCCGCGTGGGCTTCTGGGTAGCCTCCGATGATCTCTTGCTACCATTCAGGAGGTTAAGACAGAAAGATTAATAACATTTGAAGTTCTACTCTACAAAGTAACGGAGTTGCCAACAATGGAATGAAGCTCGTGCCTATTGAAATTGAACAACAACAAAACACAAATGAAACAGATCTCAATTCGGCATAATACGACATCTATGTGAATATGTCTCACGAGTCATCTGCCAGTTCAACAAAACCTGCTCAGCTACTAAAGATAGATCGAACAGCGTATGGTTACTTCATCAATTTTTACATCTATTCTCTGGATCCTAGTGAACATGAGTCACCACTAGCTTCTGTTCCCCTTAAAGAAAAAATATTTAAACTCTACCTTTGGCTAAAAAAGACTCACTTTGTTTGTCCCTGGCTACAGCTATAGATGGCAATTGGTCTACTTTTCCTAGTCTGGATAGGTGTAGTGACTGTCTTTTTCCTGCTTCTAAATGGACATTATCTTCTAGAACGCTCCGCAGTATACTATGTGAACTTGGTACTCAAACCTAATACATCATCTCATTGTGAACTAAGAGACCTGTCCTTTGTGAATAGTACAGCGGTTCCGATTCCTGAAGGAATAGTATGGGATAAGGTTCCATATGATGTATTTGGTCCCACTGAACTTTTGAAAATATGACAAGTATTTAACATTTCTTTGAATGATATCACCTCCAGTACATTCTCTGATAATTGGGACTATGAAACTGTGAATAGTATGCTGCCTGATTTAGAACAATCCGCTGCATTCTCTAAAAATGAGTTGTATGGTGATACATCTGATTTTGATACCATGTACTGTTACCAACATTATGGTCATCATTTCCTGCACAGAACGATTATCCCACGTAATGTTTTTATTTACTATAAATGGGAACATTGCCCAACACAACCGAAAGGTAGTTCACAAACGTTTGCTTATTTTTCCAGGTTTAACACATCAGACATGTGCTCATAATATTATAGGGTTGCACCTACACCTGCAAAGAAAAATATGCTTACCAACACTAAACAGATATACTCTGCATCGTTTATTTCCCAATTGCCTGAACAGGGTTTCAACTTATGAAAAGACACAATAGACATAAAATCAGTCTAGGGGACTAAAGAATGGCAGGTTCATTGAAATGAGGCATTATTTAGAGCATGCCTCATACCACAGTAAATTATCTTTCTTAACGTAACTGTGTAACAGACTTCCTGCCTTGGGTTAGCCAAGATCAAGGACTTGAACACACCTCTGATTTCCTTGCTTTCACACTTTGAGAGATGGAAAACCTATACACAACATACTGAGGATACACTTTATGACATTTTACATGATGGTTCATACAATTCATCAGACCACAATTGGAAGGGATGGTTGGTTTGGCCTATAAACACAAATAGGTATCAATCAAGATTCAAGGGTACCACCGAAGGGTTTCGTAACCATAGGCCTGACTTACGCTATGTACAACAAGAACATATGGGGGTGGTGACATCCTAGTGTCGGGAAGTTCTCTAGAGTGGCTAAAAACCCCAACACTGTCCCAGGTGAAACAACAATTGTCCTTACTCTCTCACGACATGGGTCTTAGGGAGGTTTTGCTAGGTCCCCATAAGCCATGTCTGAAACGCTTCTTATACGCTATTTACAATGAGGTATGGAAAATCTCTCTACAGGAGGTTGCTGACCGATTGCGTGAAATTAATAGGGTTAACCTACAGAAGGCTTTGACAATGGCATGGCCACACTATCATCCAGGATTAATTCACTGGGCAATATTGTGTAATTTCCATTCTTCTACATGGGCAATCGCGGTTACGATCCATTGAATTATTAAGCTGGACGCTACAATCATTGCGCTCTGGTCATGTGCCTTGGTGATATATCAACAGCACATCTGTTTTCTGTTTATAATTTAAAAGAAAGGCAGACAACAATGGCACCGAGAGATGCAGAATACACAATGTTGCACATTGAAAAATTAGACCAAATGCCATTCACCGTGGCTGAGTCACCTTCCACAGAATGGTTAATCCATGGCCATATAACATTGCCAGTGACAACATTCCAATTTCAATATTGTCTACAGTACCAGCAAGTAGGCAGGTATGAAGCGTTGGGTAGGTAATACATCCATGAAGCTAGGGAATTACCTTACAGATTTAAATGCAGAAATGGGGACACTGAAGTCTCTCAGCGGTTCAGACTATGAGAATTAGTTAAGTGGGTCTCTAATTTGTCAGGATATTATGCTTCACAGAGCTTGCAACGCTTTGATTGCAAAGCTATCTTGTCACTTGAAAGGATCCCCAGCTAACGTGATTCATCCAGTGTTCAAACTACTCTCGAAAGGGAGTTATTTGATGTTGAACGATCAAGGTTGTTGTGGGATGCTGCCAGGCATCGCATATCTGGTCACAGTAAGTTGCAGGGTTACTTGTTGTCTTGTTTCCACTGACCCACACAGTCAGGGAGGCAATGCTTTGGCCTTCGTTGAATGTTTCCCTCATACAGTTTGATTCTCTGAGCAGACTGAAAGCCATACTTTTACAGAAAGATGTGGTCCTAACTTCGGCTCGAGAGACCTTTGATCTTCAGGTGGCAAGGTCTTCAGCTGAGATACAGGCATTAGTCCGAACAAACTTCTCGCTCCATTTTGGGGAAATAATACATCTTATCTCTCTCAAGTCTGGTACAAGCGGGATAGCACACATATTTAAGAACATAGGTTCTGGGCTATTAAGCACCTTTCAAACGATCTTCTGAGTTATTCCATCTTTGATACACTCCATATTGGGAAGCGTTTTTGAAGGGCTTCTGCTGATCCCGCTACTGGTAGTGGGTATCCAGATTTTAATTTTCCTGCTACGCAATGGACATCCGAACTTCCAAAGAGATGGAAAAAGCGCACTAGCGACGAAGTTGCCGTGAACGGATGATACTCCAATCTAGGTACACCTTGGCTTCGGAGGTAAGCGTGCATTGGTTTCGGTCATTCAGATCAGTCTGGGTTGACTGAATATTGTCTGTACTCCGCTGCTTATTCTGAGGACACAAATGCGTATTGGACATCTAACACTTCTATTGGTTGTGCCTCCGGACGTGGATGTACTGCTGGCCCAGTTAAAGGCCCATGTAGTGCAGTGTCCTCAGAATATTCCAATCCTGATGTCTGCATTCTTAGAGCCACCACGGGATGTTGGAATGGACACCGGCTCTGTACCAGGCTTACAGGCATCAAGTGCTTCCTCAGCAATGGCTGTGGGAACTGTAGAAGATCACCTTTACTCCATTCACCTGATACAAGAGGTATTATAGGGACCGTCGTCTGTGAAGCCAAGCAAGAGTGATGTTGCTTCTCCCACACAGGACACAAACATTTGGCTCTCTGTGTGCTGGGAACAATTCGGCCTTTTTTCGAAACAAAACGAAATTGGAATTCGAAAACATAATTTTGTTTTTTTCCACTTTTGCTCTCACTGAGCACTATAGCTTTCGGCGTGCTCAGTTGGTCTAACAGTATGATGACTTGTATAGCTTTTTTTTTTACATGCTTTTATACTTTTAAACAGGCATATTTTAGCATTGGTTACTTTGTCATCCAGTCGGATGAGGAGTGGGTGTTATGAACCCCAATGTAGGCCTAGGTAGTTGCACAACCTTTTACGTACATTTGCCCTACCATGGTTCTACACAACGGTTTTGGCACTGACCTTTTACCTAGTTTGGTGCCGCATAAATGTCTTGTGGTTTTCTCCGAAAACTAGCCTAATTTATTATGCATGAGGATTCTTAGTATCACAGCAGGATTACCATCTTCTGCATAATAACTCTCTATAAGGGTCCCCACTATCGTCATCCTCGGCGGCTGACATGCCCACAGTACCATGGCACATCTAGGTAGAACCCCTGATGGTACCTTTTGGGTATATAAGCACCACATCTTTGCTAGGCAGATAAGAGGAGAAAGACGTCCATGCTGACACGCTGACATGAGACAGTGAAGTCCCTGAACGCGGACACTCCAGCACGCAGTGGTCTGACATCCCTCACAGGGTGTCAGGAATAGCGATGTCCAGCGCCTGCCTAGCAAATAAACTACATTTCCCAGAAGGCAAAATGGGGCCGGAGCCAGCGTCTACAAGTAGACGCGACGCCCGTTCAGCAACAGGCGTGATACTGAACAATTGTTAGCTCTGTGGCATTTTGGATCGGCCCTGGTGAGCGGGATCAGAATCTCCAGGATTTACACGGCGGTGAGCTAACTGCGGCACCTGGCAGAGCGTGCATCGGCACTGAGGCGTGGGACAGCGACGAGTGAACCGCGGCGCCCGGCTGCCTCTGTTGGGAGCACAAGCTGTGCATGGGACAGCGGTGAGTCAACCGCAAGGTCTATATTTCGGAAAACACTAAGGGCTTTTCTGAACTTGGCCACTGCATTTTAGTAGGTTGGTGGAAACCCTTTTTACGGGATAACATACTTTGTTTATTTTCATTTTGGGAACAGCGTTATTTCACGTAATTCTGGATAATTGCATTTCAAGTGGCCCCCGGACGGAGCAAGCCACGATTAGCATTCTTCACAAAGTTCTTGTGTCTCAACTGGACTTCCTTGAAGCGAGACTGGCATTTTAGTTTTCACCTTTGCAGCCTTTTTCAGTTATAGTGAGCAGGAGGGAAACTTGAGTTTGGGTGTGCTAGGCACAGGGTTATAGCCGTGCTGAAGTACGAATGGGGATGTGTGTGGTCTCATGCATTGTGTTCTGTTTTGTAGAACTTATCCACCAACAGAGACTGGTTGTTCTCAGTGGCTAAACGCAGGCTTGCTATAGTACTACAGTGGATAAGGTATTTATGCCCCCAATTAGTAAGACTTCATGAGAGTAGCATTATTGAGTAAGTATATTTGATCTGTGTTACCTTTTGTTTTACAGGTTCTCCTCCCTGCTGTTCCCAACCCTTCCTTTACCTCACTTGATCGCCCTACTACTCTGTAACTTTTCAGTTGGAGTTTGGGGATGTCAAAGGGATAGACCCCTTATTGCATCATCCGGACCCTGAGGAGTAAAAGATACTGACACAGGATGTCCAACTCAAGACCAAGACAGGGTCCTTCGCTCTCTCACATAAGGTAATAGGGTTGGCTCTTTCCTAGGGGGATTCTTGGCGATAAACCTACATACATGCTAGGTACATTAAGGTACATCTAGTTAGGTTTTCCATCGTAGGAGTACTCCTAATTACTGCCATGTATCTATATGCCTGCAAATATCTATTATTTTAGTATCATGGTAGAATTCTACCTTTTGTTTACTCTGTTGGTGCTCATAACCGTATATCTCTGTTTCTGTCTTATGGCTGTTGCAGCACCCGTATTTTATACTAGAATGACGGTGGTTCAATAAATGCTTATTGAAAACGTCTCCATTGTTTATTCTGTATATCTCTCTGAGAGCAAGTGAGCACAACTGACTGAGTGAAAAGTAATGTACTGTTTGGATTAGTTACTTACCTGTAATCCTAGTTCTCTTCCAGGGGTATCCTCATCAAAGTCATAAGCATTAGAATATTCCCACCCAGGCGCGGGACCCCGGAAACACTATATTATATGTGCCCCATATATATATATATATATATATATATATATATAAAACATACAATTGCAGCCTACTAAACCCCAGAGCTGAATCATGCCATAAGGATTCTCTACCATACATGAACAACATGCATTAGAAACAGGAGAAAACAATAGCAAAATTTGTTTTAGAAACTGTTTTAATGCTCAGCACACAGTAGAAATCCTCACAAATCACTGAAAGTATAGGAAGCTCCCAGGCTGCATTACAAACACCCAGTCTAAAACGACTGAAAAGCTAACTTGTAGCTGCATAGCAATAAACTGACACCGTGCCTTTAAGGCACACCTGACCCCTAACTTCCCATCATGTCTCACGGGTGACAGTTAGGTCAGTTGTTCTTTGCGGAGACTGAAAAAGCCATGGCACAAAGAGTTAACAACATCTTCAAAAGAGAACCATCCTTTGCCCGTGAGGAGGGAGGGTTGCTTATGACTTTGATAAGGATACCCCTGGTAGAGAACTAGGATTACAGGTACGTAACTAATCCTTCTCTTCCAGGGGATCCTCATCAATAGTCATAAGCATTAGAATAGAATAGCGAGCCTCACCTCATCTCCCTGCGGGCAAATGGGAAAAAAAACCCCAGAAAAATGATCAGTAGGCTTGGAAAGAAAAAACTAAGCTACCCAAATAGATTGCTCAATGAGGCTTGGCCTACTTAGTGAGCATCAGCCCTGGAATCAGATTCTAGGCAGTAGTGCCTCGTAAAGGTATGAACCGATTTCCAGGTTGCCGCCTTGCAGATCTCTGACATTGGGACGTCATGCAAGAAGGCAACAGTGGCCGCTTTCCCTCTAGTGGAATGCGCCTTAGGAGGCAACGGCCTTTTCGCCAGTTGGTAAGCTAAGGTAATGCAGGACACAATCCATCTGGAGATGGATCTCTTAGCGGCTGGGAAGCCTGTTCTCATGGCGCCATAATTAACAAATAACTGATCTGTCTTCCTGATGCCCTTGGTACTTTCTAAGTGGAACTTAAGTACCCTCTTGAGGTCCAAGGAATGAAGCGACCGCTCAGCCGGGGTCGCTAGAATTGGAAAAAAAGAAGGAAGGGAAATGGACTGATTCATATGAAAATCAGACACTACCTTAGGGAGAAAAGATGGATGCGCTCTTAAGACCACTTTGTTATGGTGAAAAACAGTGTAAGGCTCCTTGGTACAGAGCCTGGGTGTAATGGCTACCAGAAAAGCAACCTTCCAAGACAAATGCTGCAAGGAAGCTCTATGGATTGGCTCAAAGGGCGGGCCCATCAATTTGGAGAACACCAGGTTCAACTCCCACGGAGGAGAAGGGTTTCGAACAGGGGGATAGACCTTCTTCAACCCCTGTAAGAAGTCCTTGACCACCTGCATTTGGAAAAAGGAGGGCTGACTAGGAGATCTCCTGTACGCTGTAATGGCAGATAAATGGACCCTGATAGAAGCATGCTTTAAACCTCATCTTGCTAAGTACAGAAGGTAAGGGAGAATGACATCCTCCTGCCCCTTCGTAGGATCAAGGTGATGTTCTCTATGTGAGAAGTTGGCCTGATATATGATGTCACTAATTCTAGTGTACACCTTGTATCAGTCCAAACAACCCTTATGGTGATTGGTTGTAAAGTCAACCTTATTGACCAGCTATCCTAGTGGTAGCATGGACAAGAGCAGTCTTAGGCTAAACTCTGTATGGCATGTGAAGCCAGCTGTTATACCATTTGTGATCCCTTGAATACCAAATGAAAGGACACCACAACAGATATATAAAAATAGAATGTATTTATTCTAGTCAAAATACCCTCAGCACTCTTTATGAGATTCGAGGTAAGTACAACACAGTCTTATTTAAGCATACATTAAGTCACACAGGTAAGTAATACAGTTAGGCCCTAGGGGCCAAGCAAACCATATACTAAATAAGTGGTATAAGAACCACTGTCACGAACACAGGATAGGCCTAGGGAATCGCTGGGGCTACACTATACTACCAAAGGTTAGGAAGTGGGAGGCCCACGGGATTCAGGTGCAGAGTGGAAACACTCACGCGTTATGCGTAAAAGTCAATAGAAATAGTTATAAGAAATTAAGAGTTTTAGGACACTTCTGGAATAGCTAGGAGTTCGAGACTTGGAAACTAGACCCTAGGATAGTCAATACCCTTGTGAGCATCGGAGTACTCAAGTTACCTAGCCAACGGGCTGCGGGTGCATAGGTGGCTGTAGGAGAGTAGGGTCTGCTTTCTATGTTCACCCCCACTTTTTGCTTTTGCTTCACTGGTTTTCGACTTAGATGTGGCTGTGGGCCTGCCAATCAGACCCACAGCCCAGCTGTTCTCTCTCTAAATTCATACTATGTACTTTAGGTTCATAACCCAATTGGTAAGGATCACCTTATTGGCCCCTGTACAGTGTACCTTAGGTACCCAGGGCATAGGTGTACCCTAGGCCTACCAGGGGCTGCAGCATGTATTGTGCCACCCCTGGCCTGGCCTGGCCTTCCATTATGACACAACTGGCTGATCACTCAGCTGGGGCAAGGTAGTGTAATCACCCCTTGCTTAGGTGTAGTATTCCTATACCTACCTTATATATAGACACATGTGTACCTATCAGCCACTCCTATGGCAGGCCTTAACAATCCTGGAGGCAGAGTGCTTGGTAACATGTGAGATGGTGCTCTAGCATGAGCTGAGCCTGTCTGCAGCTTACGGAACCATGTCCTTATAGCTGTTCTATGATATAGCCTACCATATACTCTTAAAGTGCCTTATAATCTTAAACGGTTATGGTAACTATGGTTTGGCATTATTAAAACATGTCGTGTAAGGTGTCTAACACTTTGGAATAATACCCCCATACCATTTCTGGCAATGAGGATATTATTCCTCCCTTCTAGAGGGAGAAGACATGTTGAAACCTACTTACCCGGTTAAAGTTAACCAGAGCCCCAGCATCACAAAATGGATGCTGCTGCCACAGACACAAGTCTGACCTCCTGCTGCTGGGAGTCCTTCCAGCGAAGGAGGCTTGGACAATAGGTTTCCTGCCTTAGGAGGTGCGAGCACCACCCCAGACAGGACTTCGTGTATTGGGGCAGGGAGGGATGAAAGAAACTAGACACTGCCTGGGGCACACAAGGTGTCCCATGCATAGTCCAGTTCAAACCGGCGCTGGGGCACTCCAGCCCCAGCTCTGGCGCGAAACTGGACAAAGGAAAGGGGGTGTAACCACTCCCCTTCCTGGTCCCACCCATAGGAGGGACCTTGCAGGTAGCCCAGCCCACTAACCCAGTATAACAGTACGTAGCTGAGCACTGCAAAATTAGATTATCCTTAATCTGCAACTTGAACAGAAACTCTGGACCTTCGACATTCGACCTCAGGAAGAAGACCGAAGAATCTCCCTTGTGGCCAAGGAGTGACCACCCTGGGCAACCAGGCACCATCCAGCGACCGCTGCTTGCTTTGCGACTGATCCTACGAGGGACGACTGCAGAAACTGACCAGCGCCGAGACTTCCAGACACCTCTGACCCAGATCCACATCTACAGCAAAGCTGAGACCCGTGGAGGCGACGAGGGACGTGGGACTGGCGACTTGGGAAAAGTGGCTAGTAACTGACTAGCTCGACTTCTGAGGCTTCCTCGAGGCTGTGCTTGGGGAATTGAGAAGCCCCCATCCCGAGCACCATCTGCAAAGAAGATCAGCTCCCCACACTTCACGTGTTCTGCGTGGGGCCCTTCTGCACCTGAGTTGCTCGACGTGTTGTCCGGTTGCTGGCCCGTTGGCTAGTGACCTCTGCGACGACGAACCTTTGATTTCACCTTGCTGGTCCGGCTCCTCCAGACTGGCACTCGCTCCTCTGTGAAAGAGAAGCACCCCAGACCTTCCTGGTCTGCACCAGAAGCAAGTCCTCCATTCTGTGTGGGTTCCGCTTGCCAAGGCTTGTTGGGTCCTAACTCGACATCGACGCCGCCGACAGCAAGAGCCTTCGTGGGACAGCTCGCCTCCTGGTCCTGGTCGTCCTCGACATCTCCAGATACCCGTGGCTGCTGCGACAAGCTTCACCTCTTCACCTGCATCTGCACGACATCGCCTGGTTCCTTCCTGGTTCCTTCCCGGCTCCTGGCTGGTGACCTAGACTCTGTCCCTTCTGCTTGCAGGTATCCTTCCTTCTTGATTCCATCCTTGGGATCCACCGGACACTCTTCACTGACTGCCTGTCAGCAACTTTCCTTCAGGCATCCATAGGAGTCAACGACGAAACCCGACGCACACCTATGCACCCGCAGCCCGTGGGCTAGGTAACTTGAGTACTCTGGTGCTCACAAGGGTATTGACTATCCTAGGGTCTAGTTTCCAAGTCTCGACCTCCTAGCTATTCCAGAAGTGTCCTAAAACTGTTAATTTCTAATAACTACTATTTCTATCGACTTCTACGCATTACGCGTGAGTGTTTCCACTCTGCACCTGAATCCCGTGGGCCTCCCACTTCCTAACCTTTGGTAGTATAGAATAGCCCCAGCGATTCCCTAGGCCTAGGCCTATCCTGTGTTCGTGACAGTGGTTCTTATACCACTTACTTAGTATATGGTTTGCGTGGACCCTAGGGCCTAACTTTATTACATACCTGTCTGACTTAATGTATGCTTAAATAAGACTGTGTTGTACTTACCTCGAATCTCATAAAGAGTGCTAAGGGTATTTTGACTAGAATAAATACATTCTATTTTTATATATATCTGTTGTGGTGTCCTTTCATTTGGTACTCAATGGTATAACAGCTGGCTTCACATGCCATACAGAGTTTAGCCTAAGACTGCTCTTGTCCATGCTACCACTAGGATAGCTGGTCTATAAGGTTGACTTTACAACCAATCACCATAAGGGTTGTTTGGACCGATACAAGGTGTACACTAGAATTAGTGACATCATATATCAGGCCAACTTCTCACAGGGTGCACACAAAAACATTCAATTTCTACAATAATGAGTTTGATTTAACCCGTGGTAAAGTAGTCTTAGAGCTGGATAATGGGTTAGACACCCTATTGAGTTTGATCAATAAGTGAATTGCGCTCATCTGGGCTGGGGATTTTAATGTTCATACCTGCCCTTTGTCTGCTACTCGGGTATGTGGGGTAATCAACCAAGGAGGGGATATTTATATACACTTCACACAATGATTATGGTGGAGCCCTGAATTTAATGAATGCTAAATACCACTTAGAACTGTTACATTGTGCCCGTGAGATTAATGGAGACCAGATTTCGACCTGTGTAGGCAGGAATGCTTCATCTATCATTGATCATGTGTGACTTCTACTAGTGTCAGCAATCTATGCTATACTCTGAGGGTAGCTCAGCTAGCATTGAGCAACCACAACTATATCGTAATGACAGTCTTTTTTGGGGGTAGAAAGGTTGAAGCCCTTCCAAGTTTTATAGTTAACAATCGGCCCCATAAGACCCAATGGGGTACGTATTAAATGGGATGGAGTGGATTCCACTAAAACTTTACATGAAATTGTCATCAAGTGTGGCGAAGAGATTTTTTAATATCTTAATGATGATGTAAGCTTCACGCAACTGATACATAATTTTTCTTTTTTTTAAGTTCAAGAAAAGGTTTATTGAAAAGATTATGATCATAAAAACAATACTTCATATATGCAGTTATTTGTTAATACATAAATACATGAAGGTGTAATAAAGAACAATAACGATATATAATATCCATTAAAATAGTAAAAGGATAATATAGAAGATGATCTGAATACAAGCAAAGGTTCCCAGAAATCGTAAATAACAGTACATGTCAAAAATACACAAATAAAATATATATATATATATTAGAAAATGATAAATTAAACATAATTATAAATAAACAATAGGCGGTCAAGGAGGCTTGGTCACTTCTTGTTGTGAGGGAGCAGGTAAAGGAGTTTTCTTCACGGTATCGTCTAGAAATTGTGTTAGTGGGCCCCAAAGGTGAGAACGTTTAGTAGCATGAGAGATAGGATGAACGAGTGCTGTATCGAGGCGATGATTGTGACATACAGCATACCACCAAGCTAAATAGAACAATTTAGAGGAATCTTTCCAGTTTTTTTATATTTGCTGAAAAGCTACAGCTATTAACAAATCAGTAAGTGGTAACTGGGATTGACTTGTTTTCCAGTCTGGTGTTAAACTACCTAGGAAAATGTTTGTAGGGGAGAGTGGAATTGTGGTGTGAAATATAGTGTTGATTTGGTGCCAGACCTGTTTCCAGAATATTAAAACATGTGGACATGTGAAAAGCATATGATGGAGATCAGCATGAACCTGGGAACATGCCCAGCAAGTGTTGAGATTGGTGTTGTGTATTTTACGTAGGTATGTGGGGCTAAGAAACAATCTGTTGTAAATAAAGAAGAGTGTTTGTGTTGTGCTGGCCGCTCTGGATGATTTCCTAAGTTTCGTCCAAATTCTGTTCCAAAAAGAGATAGGCCAATTTGTTCCCAGATCGGATTCCCACGAGAGTTCCACTTTGGTTTTGTCTCGGATCTCAGGAGGTACTATTAAACGGGAATAAATGGTGGACGCTTTGGGGTTTATGTGCAAAAGGTTATGCCATGGGAAAAGGGGGTGGGAGGGTGAGGAAGGTGAGGATTTGAGTTTAGCATAAGTATTAAGTATTGCTTTCTGCAAGGTCAAAAATTTAGGTTTAAAGGAAGAAGACAAATAATAAAGAGTTTGTAATTGCGTAAATTGAATGGGTGCGCCCTGATCTAAAAATTGATGAACCCAGAGTAGACCTTTATTCCTCCAAGCCTTCCAAAATATAGGTTTCCTATTGAGAAGGATTTATTTATTGTGCCAAATTGTGGAATTCAGAAAAGTGTCTAAATTATGTACTACTAAGCGGGGTGCAGTGGATAGTAGTTTACAGGATTGCTTAATAATGGGAGTAGAGAGCTTTTGTGGTTTGCGAGCAAAGGAGAGATATTCCTGAAATGAGAAGGGAGCTAAACACGAGGTCTCAAGATCCACCCAGAGAGGTTTATCTTCAGATTGATTAGTGATCCAATTTGATAGTTATCGTAACTGAAAGGCTTTGTGATAATTGGAGAAATGGGGGAAATTGACACCGCCTTCAGATTTTGGTCTTGTTAATTTCTGTAACGCCATTCTTGGTTTTTTAGCATTCCATAAAAAAGAAGTCAAAATAGAATTAATCTTTAGAAAGAATTTAATGGAATAGAAAGTGGAATGTTAGAAAGGATATACAAAACTATCGGAGTCAACATCATTTTGATGGTGTCCAGACGACCCCACCAAGAAAGATGAAGGGGATGCCATCTTGCGACCAAAGTTTTAAGTTTGGCAGAAGATTTGTCTATGTTTAAAGAGATAGATGTCTTTATAGAGGGAGAGAACCAGATACCAAGATATTTTATATGTTTAGGGCTCCAAGTAAAGTTGGAGATCTTAAAATCATCCTTAAAGGTGTATTTAGTTAAGGGTAATATCTCACATTTTCCTCTATTCAGTTTATAGCCAGATACCAATCCATAGGCCTCCACCTCTCCCATGAAAGCTGTAAGTGAAGATTGTGGCTTGTAGAGAAAAACTAAAATATCGTCAGCATATGCTGCCAGCTTAATTTGTTGAGGATCCAAGACAAAACCTGTGATTGAGTTATTCGGGCGTATTCTTGAGAGAAAGGGTTCTAAGGCCAAATTGAAAAGAAAAGGGGACAAGGGGCATCCTTGGCGTACTCCTCGTTTAAGATTTAAGTAGGGGGAGATAAGGCCATTGGTAGATATGGCGGCCTTGGGCTCAGAGTAAAGTAGGGCTATTAAAGAAATGATTTTCGGTCCAAACCCAAACCACTTGAGAGCGTGGAAGATAAAAGGCCAGTAAACCCTATCAAAGGCCTTTTCTGCATCTAACGCAATTGCCGCCAAGGAGTCCGGATAATGTGATGATTTAGATAAAATGTCAAAGAATAAGCGTGTATTGTCAGTGATGTTGCGACCTTTGACAAAACCGGATTTTTCTTTTCCAAGCAGCATGGGAAGTTATGGTTCTAATCTTAGCGCTAGAGCTTTCGAGAAAATTTAATAATCAACGTTAACTAAGGATATAGGTCTATAATTCTTACAGTAGCGATAAAGAAAGAAGAGTGTGTAAGTGTGGGAGTAATAGATGAACGAAATGTAAATAAAATTCCACTGTGAAGCCGTCTGGGCCTGGGGCCTTGTCTTTTTTAAGAGTTTTTAAAGTATTTAACAGTTCTGTTTGTGTAAATTCAGCTTCCAAAGAGGCTAAATCTAATTGGGGATTAATATGTTTTTGAATTGTGGAGAAATATTGGGATATGTCTGTATCTGAGGGTGTGTTTTCTGGTGTGTAAAGGGATTGATAGAAATGTACAAATTCTTGGAGTATTTCAGTGTCTTTGAATTTAGGTGCTTGGCTATCATCTATAATGGAATCAATATGAAGTTTCTGTTGTTTAATCTTTAGATAATTGGCTAGAAGTTTGCCCGATTTATTTTGGCCACCATAATACTTTGCTGAGGATTTCAGTAAGTATAGGGAGGCCTGTTCGGTAGAGGATTCGTTAAAAGCGATTTTTGCAGTGATGAGATCTTTAAGGGAGTCCTTCGACTTGGAGGTGTGGAAGGAATGCTCAAGTTTTTTAATCTTAGCAAGAAGTGTGTTATGTAATATGTGGGAAACTTTACGTTTATTTGACACAAATCTAATGATGAAATCCCGAGCGGTGGCCTTAAAGGCGTCCCACACTGTATGAAAGGAGACATCTTTCGTTAAATTAATGTGAAAAAACTCTTGAGCTAAAGAGGTAAAAGATTAATTGAAATTAGGGTCAAGGAGTAAGGAATTATTGAAATGCCATTTTGTTGGCAATGTGGATTGATTTAAAATGTCTAATTGAATTGAAACAGGTGCATGATCCGAAATGAGTATAGGGCCTATGTCAGCAGAACATAAGGATTGCCAAATGTTGCGTGAAATAAAAATATGGTCTATTCGAGATTGTGTTTGATGTGGAGAGGAAAAAAAGTAGTATTCTCTTGTGGATGGGTTGCAGAGGTGCCATGAGTCTAATAAGTTTCTTTGTTGAATAGTTTGTGTGAAAACTTTGTGTGGCGTGTTTGGGATAAAGGGGGATTTAGAATTTCTTTCAATAAACGGGTCCATCACTTGGTTGCAGTCTCCTGCAAGAATAAAGTTTTCTGATGGGTATTTGAGCAATAATTGAGATATACGAGACCAAAACGTGGCATCACCGCTAGTAGGGGCATAAATGTTAAGCAAAGACAGAGGGGTCTTCCCCAGCAGGAGGTTAGTGAGAATCCACCTACCCTCTGTGTCGGATTCTTGATATACAAGCTTGGCATTCAGTGATTTGTGACAAAGAGTTATAACCCCATTCCTTTTGCCATCTCATGGTGTGAAAAAGATTTCACCAACCCAATTTCTTTTGAGTTTTAGTGATTCGCCTTCGGTGAGATGTGATTCTTGCAGTAACGCAATATTAACATCTAATTTGGAGAGGTGAGATAAGACTCTGTCGCTTAATGGGGGAGTTCAAGCCTCTGACGTTCCATGTGACAATTTTCAAAAACATTTGTGAGATGAAAGTAATAACAACGTAAGTGAACCAATAAAATCTCGTAAATTGTGAACAATAGTACATGTGAAAAATTCAACAATAAGAACTATAAAAAAACATTGAAGTAAACCTTATATTAGGTACGAAGATATTAAAAGTTAAAACCATTTGAGAGAAGCTGAAAAGGTGGGAAAGATGAAGAAAAGGAAGAAGCAAGATTGGAAAAAGAGGCAAATGATTTAAACATGTATGATAAGAAGAGGGAAAAAAGGAGAAGGGGTGAGAGCTGTAAAGAATATAAGAAAAAGGATCGTATCCACAAAAAAGTCAAAACAATAGAAGGATGGGGGGGGGGGGGGTGAGACCACATGGAACGATGACGTACCCAGACTCCATGAGGTAAGGCGGGGAAGACTTTGGGATGTAAACAACATTCAAAACTTAAAGGTCAAGCACATGAGGTTAGGTCCTGTGTAAAAAGAAACAACAAATGGTTAATACTAACAGGATGGAATATTACATCAGACATTATGAGGTTATAATGTGAAAGATAATAAGAACAAACAGACCATTATACCATGGCTAAATCCATTCTAGAATTCTGTAAGTAAAACAACATACTGAAAAGCTAAACCCTATTCCAATATATAACAGAAGGAGAGCTATTTAGAGATTAATGAGATCAAACAAACCATTATACCATGGCAAAAGGTATACTAAACCTCTATAGTTAAAACAGCACACTGAGGATTTAATCCCTATTCAAATATTCCAGAAGAAAAACTATTTAAAGCGATGTGAGAAGTTGGCCTGATATATGATGTCACTAATTCTAGTGTACACCTTGTATCAGTCCAAACAACCCTTATGGTGATTGGTTGTAAAGTCAACCTTATAGACCAGCTATCCTAGTGGTAGCATGGACAAGAGCAGTCTTAGGCTAAACTCTGTATGGCATGTGAAGCCAGCTGTTATACCATTTGTAATCCCTTGAATACCAAATGAAAGGACACCACAAAAGATATATATAAAAATAGAATGTATTTATTCTAGTCAAACCCTCAGCACTCTTATGAGATTCGAGGTAAGTACAACACAGTCTTATTTAAGCATACATTAAGTCACACAGGTAAGTAATACAGTTAGGCCCTAAGGGCCACGCAAACCATATACTAAGTAAGTGGTATAAGAACCACTGTCACGAACACAGGATAGGCCTAGGCCATCGCTGGGGCTACACTATACTACCAACAGTTAGGAAGTGGGATGCCCACAGGATTGAGGTGCAGAGTGGAAACACTCACGCGTAATGCGTAAAAGTCGATAGAATTACTAGCAGTTAGAAATTAACAGTTTTAGGACACTTCTGGTATAGCTAGAAAGTCGAGACTCGGAAACTAGACCCTAGGATAGTCACTACCCTTGTGAGCACCGAAGTACTCAAGTTACCTAGCCCACGGGCTGCGGGTGCATAGGTGTGAACTTGCGTCGGGTTTCATCGTTGACTTCTATGGATGCCTGAAGGAAAGTTGCTGACAGGCAGTCAGTGAAGAGTGTCCGGTGGATCCCAAGGAGGGGATCAAGAAGGAAGGAACCTGCAAGCAGAAGGGACAGAGTCTAGGTCACCAGCCAGGAGCCGGGACGGAACCAGGAAGGAACTAGGCGATGTTGTGAAGATGCAGGTGAAGAGGTGAAGCTTGTTGCAGCAGTCACGGGTACCAGGAGGCGTCGAGGACAACCAGGACCAGGAGGTGAGCTGTCCCACGAAGGCTCTTGCTGTCAGCGGCGGCGAAGTCGAGTCAGGACCCAACAAGCCTTGGCAAGCGGAACCCACGCAGGATGGAGGACTTGCTTCTGGTGCAGACCGGGAAGGTCTGGGGTGCTTCTCTTTCACAGAGGAGCGGGTGCCAATCTGGAGGAGCCGGACCAGCAAGATGAAAGTAAAGGTTCGTCGTCGCAGAGGCTACTAGCCAACGGGCCAGCAACCGGACAACACGTCGAGCATCACAGGTGCAGAAGGGCCCCACGCAGAACACGTGAAGTGTGGGGAGCTGCTCTTCTTTGCAGATGGTGCTCGGGATGGGGGCTTCTCAATTCCCCAAGCACAGCCTCGAGGGAGCCTCGGAAGTGGCGCTAGTCAGGTACTAGCCACTTTTCCCAAGTCGCCGGTCCCACGTCCCTCGTCGCCTCCAAGGGTCTCAGCTTCGCTGGAGATGTGGATCTGGTTCAGAGGTGTCTGGAAGTCTCGGCGCTGGTCAGTCTCTGCAGTCGTCCCTTGTAGGATTCAGTCGCAAAGCAAGCAGCGGTCGCTGGATGGTGCCTGGTTGCCCAGGGTGGTCACTCCTTGGCCACAAGGGAGAATTCTTCAGTCTTCTTCCTGAGGTCGAATGTCGAAGGTCCAGAGTTTCTGTTCAAGTTGCAGATTCAGGTTAATCTAATTTAGCAGGGCTCAGCTAGCTACTGATATACTGGGCTAGTGGGCTGGGCTACCTGCAAGGTCCCTCCTACGGGTGGGACCAGGAAGGGGAGTGGCTACACCCCCTTTCCTTTGTCCAGTTTCGCGCCAGAGCTGGGGCTGGAGTGCCCCAGCGCCGGTTTGAACTGGACTATGCATGGGACACCATGTGTGCCCCAGGCAGTGTCTAGTTTCTTTCATCCCTCCCTGCCCCAATACACTAACTCCTGTCTGGGGCGGTGCTCGCACCTCCCAAGGCAGGAAACCTATTGTCGAAGCCTCCCTCGCTGGAAGGACTCCCAGCAGCAGGAGGTCAGACTTGTGTCTGTGGCAGCAGCATCCATTTTGTGATGCTGGGGCTCTGGTTGACTTTAACCGGGTAAGTAGGTTTCAACATGTCTTCTCCCTCTAGAAGGGAGGAATAATATCCTCATGGCCAGAAATGGTATAGGGGTATTATTCCAAAGTGTTAGACACCTTACACGACATTTTTCGATAAAGCCAAACCATAGTTACCATAACCGTTTAAGATTATAAGGTACTTTAAGAGTATATGGTAGGCTATATCATAGAACAGCTATAAGGACATGGTTCCGAAAGCTGCAGACAGGCTCAGCTCATGCTAGAGCACCATCTCACATGTTACCAAGCACTCTGCCTCCAGGATTGTTAAGGCCTGCCATAGGAGTGGCTGATAGGTACACATGTGTCTATATATAAGGTAGGTATAGAAATACTACACCTAAGCAAGGGGTGATTACACGACCTTGCCCCAGCTGAGTGATCAGCCAGTTGTGTCATAATGGAAGGCCAGGCCAGGGGTGGCACAATACATGCTGCAGCCCCTGGTAGGCCTAGGGTACACCTATGCCCTGCGTACCTAAGGTACACTATACAGGGGCCAATAAGGTGACCCTAACCAATTGGGTTATGCACCTAAAGTACACAGTATGAATTTAGAGAGAGAACAGCTGGGCTGTGGGTCTGATTAGCAGGCCCACAGCCACATCTAAGTCAAAAACCAGTGAAGCAAAAGCAAAAAGAGGGGGTGAACATAGAAAGCAGACCCTACTCTCCTACACAACCCCCCCGCCCCCCCAAACTTAGGGACATTAAACTAACCTTGACCAGTTGAGTCTTCATGTTCTAAGTGGAAATATCTGGAGTGGAGTCCATCTGCATTGGCATGGTCAGTCCCAGGTCTATGTTCCACTGTGAAGTCCATCCCCTGTAGGGAAATGGACCACCTAAGAAGTTTGGGATTTTCACCCTTCATCTGATTTAGCCACAAGAGGGGCTTATGGTCTGTCTGAATCTTGAAGTGAGTGCCAAACAAGTATGGCCTCAGCTTCTTCAGGGCCCAAACCACAGCAAAGGCCTCCCTCTCAATAGCTGACCAACGTTTCTCTCTAGGGGTCAACCTTCTACTAATAAAAGCAATGGGCTGGTCTTGACCATCTACATTCAGTTGTGAAAGAACAGCTCCCACACCCAACTCAGAAGCATCTGTCTGGACTATGAACTCTTTGGAGTAGTCTGGACTTTTCAGAATAGGTGCACTGCACATGGCCTGCTTCAGGTCATCAAATGCTTTTTGACAGCTCACTGTCCACTGAACTTCCTTTGGCATCTTCTTAGAGGTCAAGTCATTAAGTGGTGTCACAATGGACCCATAATTCTTAACAAACTTTCTATAGTACCCAGTCAGGCCCAAGAAAGCTCTGACCTGAGTCTGGGTAATTGGAGGAGTCCAGTTCTTTATGGTCTGGATCTTGCTCTCCAGTGGTTGAACCTGACCCCCACCGACTAGGTGGCCCAGGTATACAACCTTGCTCTGCCCTATCTGGCACTTAGTGGCCTTGATAGTGAGGCCTGCCTTTTGCCGGGCCTCTAAAGCATTCCTCAGGTGGACCAGGTGATCCTCTCAGGTGGAGCTAAAGACAGCAATATCACCAAGATAAGCTGCACAGTAGTCATCCAGGCCTGTAAGGACTTGATTCACCAACCTTTGGAAAGTGGCAGGTGCATTCTTCAAACCAAAGGGCATTACCACTAATTGATAATGTCCTCCTGGGGTCGAGAAAGCAGTTTTGGCCTTTGCATTCTCAGCTAGTCTGATTTGCCAGTAGCCTGCTGTCAGGTCAAATGTACTCAAAAACTTGGCAGCTGCCAATCTGTCAATGAGCTCATCTGCCCTAGGTATTGGGTGGGCATCTGTCCTAGTGACAGCATTGAGACCTCTGTATTCCACGCAAAACCTCATCTCTCTCTTACCATCTTGGGTGTGAGGTTTTGGCACAAGGACTACAGGACTAGCCCAAGGGCTCTCTGAAGGTTCAATGACTCCCAGCTCCAACATCTTTTGTACCTCAACTTTTATGCAGTCCCTGACATGGTCAGGTTGCCTGTAGGTTTTACTCTTCACAGGAAGACTGTTACCAGTGTCCACCTCATGGGTGCACCAGTTTGTCTGACTTGGGGTCAGAGAGAACATATGTCTGTAGGACTGCAGAACTTGTCTGCAGTCCTGTTGCTGATGATCAGTGAGGCTGTCAGAAAAGACCACACCATCAACTGAGCCATCATCAGGGTTCTGAGTCAACAGGTCTGGGAGAGGGTCACTCTCTTCCTCCTGCCCCTCATCTGTAGACATGAGTAAGCCCATGTCTGCCCTGTCAACATATGCCTTCAATCTGTTGACATGAAGCACCCTGTGGGGGCTTCTGGGAGTCCCAAGGTCCACCAAGAAGGTGACTTCTCCCTTTTGCTCAACAATTGTGTGGGGTCCAGACCATTTGTCTTGGAGTGCTGCTGGGGCCACTGGCTCCAACACCCACACTTTCTGCCCTGGCTGGTACACAGTCAGCACAGCCTTTTGGTCGTGCCAAGCTTTTTGGAGTTCTTGGCTTGTATCAAGGTTTTTAGAAGCCTTCTTCATATACTCTGCCATCCTGGAGCGGAGACCAAGTACATAATCCACTATATCAAGTTTGGGTTGTCTGAGAGGTCTCTCCCATCCTCCCCTTACTAAACATAGGGGTCCTCTTACAGGATGCCCAAACAAAAGCTCAAAAGGGCTGTAGCCAACCCCCTTTTGTGGGACCTCTCTGTAAGCAAACAGAAGGCAGGGTAAAAGGATGTCCAATCTTCGCCTAAGCTTGTCTGGTAAACCTTTTATCATCCCTTTTAGGGTCTTGTTGAATCTCTCCACAAGCCCATTGCCCTGTGGGTGATAGGGTGTAGTGAATTTGTAGTTCACACCACACTCCTTCCACATTGCAGTCAAATATCCTGACATGAAGTTGGCACCTCTGTCAGACACAACCTCCTTTGGAAAACCCACTCTGGAGAAGACTCCAAGCAGGGCTCTTGCCACAACAGGTGCTGTTGTGGTCCTCAGGGGTATAGCTTCTGGATACCTGGTGGCATGGTCCACAATCACCAGTATAAATCTGTGCCCAGATGCTGTAGGGGGGACATTGGTCCTACAATGTCTATCCCCACTCTCTCAAAGGGAACCCCCACCACAGGTAGTGGTATGAGGGGGGCCTTCGTGGTGCCACCTGATTTGCCACTGGCTTGGCAGGTGACACAGGAGCGACAAAACTCCTTGGTATCTTCTGACATTTGAGGCCAGTGAAAGTGAGGGACAAGCCTGTCCCAAGTCTTATTCTGGCCTAAGTGTCCTGCAAGGGGAATATCATGGGCCAAGGTAAGAAGGAAGCCTCTGAAACTCAAGGGTATGACCAAACTCCTGGACGCACCAGGCTTGGGGTCTCTAGCCTCTGAGTACAGCAGCCCTTCATCCCAATACACTCTATGAGTACCTTGAGCATTCCCTGCAGCCTCAGCAGCAGCCTGCTGTCTGAGGGGTTCAAGAGAGGGGCAGTCTAATTGAGCCTGCCTCAGATCTGCCCTTGAAGGTCCCCCTGTCCCAAGAAACTCAACCTGATCAGGTTCCAGTTCTTCTAGGACAGTTCCTTCAGGGCTCTCAGAATCATCCTCCTGGGAGGGCTGATCCCCCACCTGAGGCAGGGGGGAAGGCACAGCCTTTACCCTACTGCTCTTTCTCTTGGGTTGTGACTGGTCCATAGTTTCAGGATCCAGCACTTGTTCAGTGGTGCACTTTTTGGCCTGTGACCTGGTCACAGCAAGGACATGTGCATCTATCCCAAGCATTTCTGCATGGGTCTTATACTCCACTTCAGACCAAACTGAAGTTTCAAGGTCATTTCCCAACAAACACTCTACAGGAAGGTCTGAACTTACCACAACTTTCTTGAGGCCAGTTACCCCTCCCCAGGAGAAGTTAACAATTGCCACACTACGGGAGGCAGTGGCATTGCTAGCGTTGATCACTAGGTAGTTCTCACCTAGCATGATCTGTCCAGGGTCCACAAAGGCAGGTGTCACCATTGTGACACTAGCCCCAGTGTCCCTGTAGGCCTGAGCCATTCTATTATTGATAAAAGGAGTCTGTCTGTACTTGCCCAGATTACTGGGACCTATAGTAGAGGACAAAGCTATGTCCCCATCACAGATCAGAACAGCCTGAGTAGGTATCCTGACTAAGCCAGCATCCTCCTCATTTCCCAGGGTTAACCCTACTACACCTTTTGCTGGGAACCACCACTTACAGCTGGACTAGGGGGTACAGTTGCCTTAGGGGCAATGGTGGCTCAGGGCTTATCCTTTTTGGTGCACTCACTAAACCAATGTGAGTTGGACTTACAATAGTTGCACCAGGGTTTCTTTTGGCCATCTTTCTTCTTATCCTTTTTGGAACCACCCTCCCCCTGAGCCTTTTGGGGACCTGGTGAAGACTTCTGGTCTTTTTGTTTCTGATCATTACCCTTCTGGTCTGCCTTTTTCTGATCACCGCCCTGGTTCTGGTTTTTCTGCTTAACTCTAGTCCTGACCCACCTATCTGCCTTCTTTCCCCATTCCTGGGGAGAAGTTAGGTCAGTGTCAATCAAGTGTTGATGCAACAGCTGGTTTTGACAGTTATTAAGTATTTGTTCTCTCATGATCAAATTATACAATCCTTTATAGTCCTTAACCTTACTACCCAATAACCAGCCTTCCAGAGCCTTAGTGGCACAATCTACAAAGTTAGTCCAGTCCTGAGTCTGTGTCTTCTGGGTATCCCTGAACAACAACCTGTATTGTTCAGTGGTTAGGCCAAACCCATCAATTAGAGCACTCTTCAGGACAGTGTAATTATCTGCATCCTCATCACTAACTGTGAGGAGCTTGTCTCTACCTTTCTCAGAGAAGGAGAGCCACAAGATAGCTGCCAACTAACTTTGGGGTACCTGCTGTACTTTGCAAGCCCTCTCCAAAGCAGTTATCCGTTTGTGGATGTCATCCCCACACTTGTAGGGAGGGACAATCTTGCTCAGGTTTCTATTATCATAGGTCCTGTCTCTATTCTTAGGGATATTGCTGCCACCAGTGGGTTCTAACCCACTTAACTTCTGCTCTCTGGCCAGAGCAAGCTTCTCCTTGGCAAGGGCAAGTTCTTCCCTCTCAATCCTCAGATTAGCTTCCCTCATTCTGGCCTCATGCTCTTTTCTCTGGGGGGGAAGTCATTTCCCTGTGAGAAGAGGCATTAGAGATGCTAGAGACATGGGAGTGGATGGATTCCCTTGAAGGGGATCTGTCTCTCCTGCTTCTCTGGTTAAGCCCACTTGAGGGTCTGAATGGGGGGACCCCAGTCAGACTCCCATGTAGGCTTAAGTTAGCCTGGCTAAGTCTCCCAACTTTGACCTGGCTGTCTACCTCATCGTCTGAAGTCCCATCTGACTCATCCGTAGTGGGTAGACCCTCACCTGTACGTAGGGTACTAGCCTGGGAGGCCCTACGAGCATCATACTCCTCTAGGATCTCTACTAGCTGAATGAGGGTAGGGTTTGAACCCTGTTTTAACTTTCTGGAGGTACACAATTGTCTCATCTCCTGAAAAGTTAGGGTATCATATCTAGAGGGGATCTTTCTAGGATCTATCCCTCCTGAGAGAGGATCAACTTGATCTCCTCTCAGAGACATGATCTAGTGAGGGTGTGGTGTGTGCACCTACCTACACTAGTTGTATCTACTAAACCTCTCTAGTAGTTGTAGTCAGGGTGTGCTAGGCCCTTCAACCTACAACAACTAAGTCCAGTAGGACTTAAGTATTTATAATCTATGTTATGTGTACCTAAACAATATCTTATGTGATCTTTCAATTTAGTATCTCAAGATTACAATGGTATTACAACAGCAAGCTCAGATCCCCACCGCTGCCACCAATGTGAGAAGTTGGCCTGATATATGATGTCACTAATTCTAGTGTACACCTTGTATCAGTCCAAACAACCCTTATGGTGATTGGTTGTAAAGTCAACCTTATAGACCAGCTATCCTAGTGGTAGCATGGACAAGAGCAGTCTTAGGCTAAACTCTGTATGGCATGTGAAGCCAGCTGTTATACCATTTGTAATCCCTTGAATACCAAATGAAAGGACACCATAACAGATATATATAAAAATAGAATGTATTTATTCTAGTCAAACCCTCAGCACTCTTTATGAGATTCGAGGTAAGTACAACACAGTCTTATTTAAGCATACATTAAGTCACACAGGTAAGTAATACAGTTAGGCCCTAGGGGGCACGCAAACCATATACTAAGTAAGTGGTATAAGAACCACTGTCACGAACACAGGATAGGCCTAGGCCATCGCTGGGGCTACACTATACTACCAACAGTTAGGAAGTGGGAGGCCCACGGGATTCAGGTGCAGAGTGGAAACACTCATGCGTAATGCGTAAAAGTCGATAGAATTACTAGCAGTTAGAAATTAACAGTTTTAGGACACTTCTGGTATAGCTAGAAAGTCGAGACTCGGAAACTAGACCCTAGGATAGTCACTACCCTTGTGAGCACCGAAGTACTCAAGTTACCTAGCCCACGGGCTGCGGGTGCATAGGTGTGAACTTGCGTCGGGTTTCGTCGTTGACTTCTATGGATGCCTGAAGGAAAGTTGCTGACAGGCAGTCAGTGAAGAGTGTCCGGTGGATCCAAAGGAGGGGATCAAGAAGGAAGGAACCTGCAAGCAGAAGGGACAGAGTCTAGGTCACCAGCCAGGAGCCGGGACGGAACCAGGAAGGAACTAGGCGATGTCGTGAAGATGCAGGTGAAGAGGTGAAGCT
The DNA here is from genome assembly GCF_964204655.1 of Triturus cristatus. Classification (NCBI taxonomy): domain Eukaryota; kingdom Metazoa; phylum Chordata; class Amphibia; order Caudata; family Salamandridae; genus Triturus; species Triturus cristatus. The sequence goes on from NC_140590.1 coordinate 57,155,123, forward strand.
TGTTGCAGCAGTCACGGGTACCAGGAGGCGTCGAGGACAACCAGGACCAGGAGGTGAGCTGTCCCACGAAGGCTCTTGCTGTCGGCGGCGGCGAAGTCGAGTCAGGACCCAACAAGCCTTGGCAAGCGGAACCCACGCAGGATGGAGGACTTGCTTCTGGTGCAGACCGGGAAGGTCTGGGGTGCTTCTCTTTCACAGAGGAGCGGGTGCCAGTCTGGAGGAGCCGGACCAGCAAGATGAAAGTAAAGGTTCGTCGTCGCAGAGGCTACTAGCCAACGGGCCAGCAACCGGACAACACGTCGAGCAACACAGGTACAGAAGGGCCCCACGCAGAACACGTGAAGTGTGGGGAGCTGCTCTTCTTTGCAGATGGTGCTCGGGATGGGGGCTTCCCAATTCCCCAAGCATAGCCTCGAGGGAGCCTCGAAAGTCACGCTAGTCAGGTACTGGCCACTTTTCCCAAGTCGCCGGTCCCACGTCTTTCGTCGCCTCCACGGGTCTATGCCCAAGCAAACCATACCACATGCTTAGCTTAATACCATATCCAATAAAGCCTCTTTAAATAAAGAATCTCGTGGTACACTCATAACATTGTAGGTTCTGAGAGAAACACAGCTAAGAAATGAAGATATATACACATATTAGCAACACAGGAACAAGGTTGCTGAAATGTCCATCTAAAGCCTGTTAATACAAGCGCAAGGGAATAATGTCCAAATTCACTTTTCTACATGACTTCTAGTGTGAACCATCCATAATCAGTGAACCGGGGTCAGTAAATGAATAAAACATTGCTCCTTTATGAAGAAATTCAGAGTGCGATGGAAATAATCTTCTCAGTGTGCAGACTGCTTTGAAGCCACAGTTCTCATTCAGTTAGTCAGGAAGCGATATGTTTCACAGAAGGGGCATTGCAAGGCAATAAATCACTGCCGAGTTTAACTTTAGAGTTCTTCTCATGTTAGTTCAATTTGTTAACCTCCATAAATCTATGCTGCCAGTGAAAATGCAAACTGAAAGGAAACCGGGCTCTCCCAGCCAGCCCATGCGTGGCAGTTAAGCAGCTGTCACAGATACCTCAACTGTGAGCAGAAAGGTTAATAAAGGGTCAAAGCTTGCCAGAAAGAAGAAATACTTCCATTTAGAGGCTCTTACATTTCGACCATAAATTATGCAGTTTTGCAGACCTTCAAGACTCGGGTGAAGCCAGAAAATCCCTCAGAAAGCCCAGTCATCTCAAGCGAGTCACAGGAATGCCGCCATCTTCCTCGGGCTCAAGCCACGCCCCCAGATACATAATTTTTCTAATATAAATGCAGTTATTAATGGGATATTGACCCATCCTAAACAGGCAAGACACAGACCACGTAGAAGTTGGTTTGACCGCAAGTGTACAGTAGCTTCTAATCAATTGAAACAGGCCCTACATTGCCAACCTAGAGATAATGTTTTGATCAAGATCCTCTTGTTTAATTATAAAATAGCCCTTTTGGCCAGGAAAACTGAATTACAGGCGGCAGCTTGTGACAAGCTGTCTGTGGCTGAAAAAACCACTATCAACAAATTATTCTGGGAAATAGTTAACTAGTCTTTTTTAAAGAGTGATTAATTCCCTGAATTATTATCTCATGTGACATGTGAAGCTTGGGTAGCCCACTTTTCAAGTATTTTGTATCCATTTGATCAGGAAACGAAGAGCGCATTGAGCAAAATACAGAGTAATTGGCCCACCCTACCATTAAACATCACAATTGAAGAGGTACGGATGGGTCTGAAGGTAAACAGGGGAGTTGGGGGGGTGAGCTCCAGATCACAACAGGGTCCCAGTAGACCTTTACAAAGAAGCAATTGATTTATGGGGGAACATTCTTACTAGGGTATTCAACATAGCAGCGACAGAGCGTATCCCACCTTCATGGGGCAAATGAACAAAAGTTACTTACCTGTAAACTGTGGTTCTCCAGTATTGGTGTCTTTCATAGTTTCACATGCTTGAATATTCCCCGTCGTCGAAGTGGGAGTCCCACGGTACATAACATAGCAATGCAGTAATAACATAAGCCTAATAGGCATAAAAGAAAGTAAAACCATAGAGTTTTCATGGATAGACAACTTGTCACCTCCATAACATATTACGGTCATTATGTTGTAGTCCAAAATCCAGCCAATCAGGTGTCCGCACCCTCTAGAACCCTCTCCCCAGAGGCTCAGGCCCTCAGATTTTCGTAGCACAAGTGTGACATAAAAGTCAAATACATGATGGGAGCCTCTGAGGGGAGGCGGGTGGGTCGCATGTGAATCTATGAAAGACACCAATACTGGAGAACCACAGTTTACAGGTAAGTAACTTTTGTTCTTCTCCAGTATTGGGGTGTCTTTCATAGATTCACATGCTTGAATAAGTAGTGAGCAGTGATATCCGAATAATACAAGGTACATAAGAAACAAAGCAATAGCAATACCCAGTGCAAAAGATTATAGGCATATAATTATATATATATATAAATAATAAATGTACCTTGTATACAGGAGGAGGGAAGCATCAGAGGCTCACCTTATTTAAAAAGATAAAAAGATTACGAAGGACTGCCTGTCCCACGGCGGTGTCTGTGTTGTCTGCACCATCCAGACAGTAGTGTCTCGTAAAGGTGTGTCTGCTGGACCATGTTGCCGCTCTACAGATGGATTGAAGAGGCACCCCAGTGTGAGAAGTTGGCCTGATGTATGATGTCACTAGTTATAGTGTACACCTTATATCAGTCCAAATACCCTTATGGTGATTGGTTGTAAAGTCAACCTTATAGACCAGCTATCCTAGTGGTAGCATGGACAAGAGCAGTCTTAGGCTAAACTCTGAATGGCATGTGAAGCCAGCTGTGATACCATATATAATCCCTTGAATACCAAATGAAAGGACACCACAACAGATATATATATAAAATAAAGTGTATTTATTCTAAGCAAACCCTCAGCACTCTTTATGAGTTTAGAGGTAAGTACAACACAGTCTTATTAATGCATACAGTAAGTCACACAGGTAAGTAATACAGTTAGGCCCTAGGGGCCACGCAAACCATATACTAAGTAAGTGGTATAAGAACCACTGTCACGGAAATAGAATAGGCCTAGGCCTAGGGAATCGCTGGGGCTACACTACACTAGCGTTAGTTAGGAAGTGGGAGGCCCACGGGATTCGTGTGCAGAGTGGAAACACTCACGCGTAATGCGTAAAAGTCAATAGCAATGTTACAGTTTAGAAATAGATAGATTTAGGACACTTTCGGAGTAGCTAGGAAGTTGAGACTTGAAAACTAGACACTAGGATAGTCACTATCCTGATGAGCACCGGAGTACCCAAGTTACCTAGCCCACAGGCTGCGGGTGCATAGGGGTGAAGATGCGTCGTTTTCGTCGTCGACTCCTATGGATGCCTGAAGAAAGATGCTGACAGGCAGTCAGGAGAGAGTGTCCGGTGGATCCCAAGCCTGGGATCAAGAAGAGAAGAAACCTGCAAGCAGAGGGGACAGAGTCAAGGTCACTAGCCAGTGACCACGTGGAACCAGGAAGGAACCAGGCGATGTCGTGAAGAGTTGCAGGGGAAGGTGAAGCTTGTCGCTGCAGCCAGGAGGACCAGGAAGCGTCGAGGACGACCAGGACCAGGAGGCGAGCTGTCCCACGAAGGCTCTTGCTGTCGGCGGCGTCGAAGTTGGACTAGGACTCACCAAGCCTTGGCAAGCGGAACCCACGAAGAACAAGGGACTTGCTTCTGGTGCAGACCAGGAAGGTCTGGGGTGCTTCTTCTTTGCAGAGAAGCGGGAGCCAGTCTGGAGGAGCCAAACCAGCGCAGAAGATTTCAGGGAGCGTCGTCACAAAGGCCACTAGCCAGCGGCAAGCAACCGGACAGACGCGGCAAGCAGGAAAATGCTGAAGGGCCCCACGCAGGACTCGTGGAGTGTGGGGGGCTGGTCTTCGGTGCAGATGGTGCTTGGGGTTGGGGCTTCTCAATCCCCGGTGCACAACTTCGAGGGTGCCTCAGAAGCTGCGCTGTAAGTTACTAGCCACTTTTCCCAGGTAGCCGGTCCCACGTCGCTCGTCGCCTCCACGGATCTCAGCTCTGCTGCAGATGTGGATGAGGGTCGGAGAAGTCTGGAAATCAAGGCTCTGGTCGGGCTCTGCAGTCGGTTCCTCGTCGAACGTTTCACAAAGCAAAGGGTAGTCACTTGATGGTGCCTGTTTGCACAGGGTAGCCACTCCTTGGCTACAAGGGAGATTCTTCAGTCTTCTTCTTTCGTCGAATGTCGAAGGTCCAGAGTTTCTGTTCAGTTTTGCAGGTTCAGGATAATCTAAAGTCTTGAGGCCCAACTCCCACTCTTATACTAATCTGGGGGGCTGGGATACCTGCTAGGTCACGCCTTATGGGTGGGACCTGGGAGGGGGTGGTTACACCCACTTCCCTTTGTCCAGTTTCGCGCCAGAGCTGGGGCTGGAGTGCCCCAGCGCCGGTTTGAACTGGACTATGCAAGGAACACCTTGTGTGCCCCAGGCATGTCTCATTCCTTTCAGCCCACCCTGCCCCAATACACTAAAGGCTGTCTGGGGAGGTGCTAGCACCTCCCCAAGCAGGAAACCTATTGTCCAGGCCTCCCTGGCTGGGATCACTCCCAGCTGCAGGAGGCCAGACTTGTGTCGTGGCAGCAGCATCCATTTTGTGATGCTGAGGCTTTGGTCAGAGGCTAACAGTTGAAGTATGATTTTAACATGTCTTTCCCTCTAGAAGGGGGGAATAATATTCTCATGTCCAGAAATGGCATGGGGGTATTATTCCCGAGTGTTAGACACCTTACACGACATGTTTTGATAAAGCCAAACCATAGTTACCATAACCGTCTAAGATTATAAGGCACTTTAAGAGTATATGGTAGGCTATATCATAGAACAGCTATAAGGACATGGTTCCGAAAGCTGCAGACAGGCTCAGCTCATGCTAGAGCACCATCTCACATGTTACCAAGCACTCTGCCTCCAGGATTGTCAAGGCCTGCCATAGGAGTGACTGATAGGTACACATGTGTCTATATGTAAGTTAGGCATAGGAATACTACGCCTAAGCAAGGGGTGATTACACGACCTTGCCCCAGCTGAGTGATCAGCCAGTTGTGTCAAAATGGAAGGCCAGGCCAGGGGTGGCACAATACATGCTGCAGCCCCTGGTAGGCCTAGGGTACACCTATGCCCTGGGTACCTAGGGTACACTGTACAGGGGCCAATAAGGTGATCCTATCCAATTGGGTTATGCACCTAAAGTACATAGTAGTAATTTAGAGAGAGAACAGCAGGGCTGTGGGTCTGATTAGCAGGCCCACAGCCACATCTAAGTCGAAAACCAGTAAAGCAAAAGCAAAAAGTGGGGGTGAACATAGAAAGCAGACCCTACTCTCCTACACCCAGCAAATAGCGCAGTAGAAGAAGAAACCTTCCTGGTGGAATGCACTAGAACGTTTGAAGCAAGAGGCTTTCCTGCTTGTTGATGGCAAAAGGCAATAGTAGAAGATATCCAGCGTGCTATAGTTTGTTTGGTGACCAGATGACCTTGTCGCATCCGTCCGTAGGCCACAAAGAGTTGGTCATTCTTACGAATAGTAGCTGTTCTCTGAAGATAAAATTTGAGACATCTTTTGACATCCAAAGAATGAAGCGTTTTCTCTGCAGGAGTTTGAGGATTTGGAAAAAGATTTTTTAAAACAACCGGCTCATTAAGGTGGAAATCCGATGGCACCTTGGGGATAAAGGCCGGATTGGTGCGGAGCAGGACAGAGTCTTTAGTAAATTGAAGAAAAGGTGGTTTAGTGGTAAACGCTTGCAAGTCACTGACCCGGCGGGAGGATGTAAGAGCCAGTAGTAGAGAAGTCTTCCAAGTGACATATTTGAGACTGACCTTATGGATTGGCTCAAATGGTGGTTTCATGAGCTGTGCCAATACAATGTTTAGATGCCAAGGTGGAGGTGGCCGACGTATCGGAGGAAACATCCGAAAAAGCCCTTTGAAAAATTGTTGAATTACTCTTGACGAGTAAAGTGAGTTAGAGCCATCTTGTCGAAATCGTGAGATTGCTGCTAGGAAAACCTTAAGGGTAGAGTATGAGAGACCTGATTTCGCTAGGTGCAAAAAGAAGGGCAAAAGTTGTTCTGGCTTGAAATGTATAGGATGTATTTGTGCTTCATTGCACCATAAACAGAATCTTTTCCATTTGAGTTTATATGTTTTCACCGTTGAAGGTGCTCTAGCTTTAGCCAAGACTGGAGCAGCAGTTCCGTGAACCAGATTTGTCGAGGCCATCAGGGGGCTATAAGAATAATGTGACCGGGTTCTTTCCTCATTTTCCGCAGAACCTTGGGGACTAGAGGTATTGGTGGAAAAGCGTAAGCATATATTTTGGACCAGTTTATCAAAAAGGCATTCCCGCATGATTTTGGTTGGGGAAGCCAACTTGCGTAGAACCGGCATTTTCGGTTCAGATACGTTGCAAAAAGATCCAGATTTGGGGGACCCCATAGCTGAAAGATGTGATCCAGAATGGGTTGGTGTAATTCCCACTCGTGATTGGTCGTGGACGATCTGCTTAGGGAATCCGCAAGAGTGTTCAACGCTCCCGGAACATGGACTGCTGTGAGAACGATGTGATGTTGAATCGCCCAATTCCAAATTTGTTGAGCCTGAAGGGACAACAAGACGGATCTCGTGCCTCCTTGTTTGTTTATGTAGTGCATGCACGTTGTGTTGTCCGTACGGATCAACACCGTGCTTCCCTGAATGCAGGTTCGGAAAGCTTTCATAGCCAGAAAAATGGCCAGCAATTCTAAAAGGTTGATGTGTTTTGTCTTTTGTTGAACAGACCACTTGCCTTTCATCGTCAGTCCTTGTAAGTGGGCGCCCCAACCCTCGAGAGATGCATCGGTCGTGAGGGTGAATAGTGGAGTGTCCGCCAGAAATGGACGCCCTGAGGAGACATGTTCTTCGTGAGTCCACCACAAAAGAGCTCTTTTTAGACGATGTGCGACTCTGACTAAATCGTTGAAAGTTCCTGAGACCAGAGTCCATTGTTTGTTCAATTCTTCCTGGACAGGTCTCATTTTCAAGCGGCAGTGAGGGACTAGAGGAATGCATGCGGACAACATCCCTAGGAAAGATTTCAACTGTCGGACAGAAACAAACTCTTTTAGATGGATTGAAGTCGCTAGATCGCGAAGACGCTGACGTCTTTCGTGCGACACAAAAGCTTTCCCTTGACTGGTATCTAGAATGGCTCCCAAGAACAGTCTGTTTTGAGCCGGGAGAAACTGAGATTTTCCCATGTTTAGTGTGAGGCCCAGAGATTGGAAGAGGGACCTGCATAATAGAGTTTGTTTGGATGCTAGTTCGAACGACTTTGCCTTCAGTAGGCAGTCGTCTAAATATGGAAAGATTTGCACTCCTTGTAGACGAAGGTAAGCTGCCACCAGTGCAAGGACTTTCGTAAACACTCGGGGAGCAGAACGAAGGCCGAATGGCAGAACTTTGAATTGAAAATCCTTTCCGCCCACTCTGAATCTGAGGAATTTTCTGTGTCTCGGCAGTATGGGAAGATGAAAATAAGCATCTTGGAGATCTAAAGTTGTCATAAATTCTCCTTGGGATAGAAAAGGGAGTACTTCATGAAGGGACAACATACGAAAAGTTTGTGTCTTTATATACTTGTTTAAAGCACTGTGAGAAGTTGGCCTGATGTATGATGTCACTAGTTCTAGTGTACACCTTATCTCAGTCCAAACAACCCTTATGGTGATTGGTTGTAAAGTCAACCTTATAGACCAGCTATCCTAGTGGTAGCATGGACAAGAGCAGTCTTAGGCTAAACTCTGAATGGCATGTGAAGCCAGCTGTGATACCATATATAATCGCTTGAATACCAAATGAAAGGACACCACAACAGATATATATATATAAAATAAAGTGTATTTATTCTAGTCAAACCCTCAGCACTCTTTATGAGATTAGAGGTAAGTACAACACAGTCTTATTTAAGCATACATTAAGTCACACAGGTAAGTAATACAGTTAGGCCCTAGGGGCCACGCAAACCATATACTAAAGAAGTGGTATAAGGACCACTGTCACGGAAATAGGATAGGCCTAGGCCTAGTGAATCGCTGGGGCTACACTACACTAGCAACAGTTAGGAAGTGGGAGGCCCACGGGATTCAGGTGCAGAGTGGAAACACTCACGCGTAATGCGTAAAAGTCGATAGAATTACTAGCAGTTAGAAATTAACAGTTTAAGGACACTTCTGAAGCAGCTAGAGAGTCGAGACTCGGAAACTAGACCCTAGGATAGTCACTACCCTTGTGAGCACCGAAGTACCCAAGTTACCTAGCCCACGGGCTACGGGTGCATAGGTGTGAACTTGCGTCGGGTTTCGTCGTGGACTTCTATGGATGCCTGAAGGAAAGTTGCTGACAGGCAGTCAGTGAAGAGTGTCCGGTGGATCCCAAGGCTGGGATCAAGAAGAGAGGAGACCTGCAAGCAGAAGGGACAGAGTCAAGGTCACTAGCCAGTGACCACGTGGTACCAGGAAGGAACCAGGCGATGTCGTGAAGATTGCAGGTGAAGGTGAAGCTTGTCGCTGCAGCCACGGGAACCAGGAGACGTCGAGGACGACCAGGACCAGGAGGCGAGCTGTCCCACGAAGGCTCTTGCTGTCGGCGGCGTCGAAGTCGAACTAGGACTCACCAAGCCTTGGCAAGCGGAACCCACGAAGAACGGAGGACTTGCTTCTGGTGCAGACCAGGAAGGTCTGGGGTGCTTCTCTTTTGCAAAGAAGCGGGAGCCAGTCTGGAGGAGCCAAACCAGCAGTGAAGATTTCAGGGTGCGTGGTCACAAAGGCCACTAGCCAACGGGCAAGCAACCGGACAGACGCGGCAAGCAGGAAAATGCAGAAGGGCCCCACGCAGGACTCGTGGAGTGTGGGGGGCTGATCTTCGGTGCAGATGGTGCTTGGGGTTGGGGCTTCTAAATCCCCGGTGCACAACTTCGAGGGTGCCTCAGAAGCTGCGCTGGAAGATACTAGCCACTTTTCCCAGGTAGCCGGTCCCACGTCTCTCGTCGCCTCCACGGATCTCAGCTCGGCTGTGGATGTGGATCAGGGTCGGAGAAGTCTGGAAGTCAAGGCTCTGGTCGGGCTCTGCAGTCGGTCCCTCGTAGAACTTCAGCAAAGCAAAGGGTAGTCTCTTGATGGTGCCTGTTTGCACAGGGTAGCCACTCCTTGGCCACAAGGGAGATTCTTCAGTCTTCTTTCGTCGAATGTCGAAGGTCCAGAGTTTCTGTTCAAGTTGCAGGTTCAGGATAATCTAATCTCCTGGGGCCCAGCTACCACTCTTATACTAATCTGGGGGGCTGGGTTGCCTGCTAGGTCACGCCTTATGCGTGGGACCTGGGAGGGGGGTGGTTACACCCCCTTCCCTTTGTCCAGTTTCGCGCCAGGACTGGGGCTGGAGTGCCCCAGCACCGGTTTGGACTGGACTATGCATGGGACACCTTGTGTGCCCCAGGCATGTCTCATTCTTTTCATCCCTCCCTGCCCCAATACACTAAGGCCTGTCTGGGGTGGTGCTCGCACCTCCCAAGGCAGGAAACCTATTGTCCAAGCCTCCCTTGCCGGGATCACTCCCAGCAGCAGGAGGTCAGACTCGTGTTTGTGGCAGCAGCATCCATTTTGTGATGCTGGGGCTCTGGTTGACTTTAACCGGGTAAGTAGGTTACAACATGTCTTCTCCCTCTAGAAGGGAGGGATAATATCCTCATCCCCAGAAATGGGATGGGGGTATTATTCCAAAGTGTTAGACACCTTACACGACATGTTTTGATAAAGCCAAACCATAGTTACCATAACCGTTTAAGATTATAAGGCACTTTAAGAGTATATGATAGGCTATATCATAGAACAGCTATAAGGACATGGTTCCGAAAGCTGCAGACAGGCTCAGCTCATGCTAGAGCACCATCTCACATGTTACCAAGCACCCTGCCTCCAGGATTGTTAAGGCCTGCCATAGGAGTGGCTGATAGGTACACATGTGTCTATATAGAAGGTAGGTATAGGAATACTACACCTAAGCAAGGGGTGATTACACGACCTTGCCCCAGCTGAGTGATCAGCCAGTTGTGTCATAATGGAAGGCCAGGCGAGGGGTGGCATAATACATGCTGCAGCCCCTGGTAGGCCTAGGGTACACCTATGCCCTGGGTACCTAAGGTACACTGTACAGGGGCCAATAAGGTGATCCTATCCAAATGGGTAATGCACCTAAAGTACATAGTATCAATTTAGAGAGAGAACAGCAGGGCTGTGGGTCTGATCAGCAGGCCCACAGCCACATCTAAGTCGAAAACCAGTAAAGCAAAAGCAAAAAGTGGGGGTGAACATAGAAAGCAGACCCTACTCTCCTACAAGCACGTAGATCCAAAATGGGACGCCATTCTCCCGACTTTTTCTGTATGAGGAAGAACCTTGAATAGAACCCCCTGCCCTTCAGTAATTGTGACACCACTTCGATCGCGCCCTTTCTCAATAACATTTTCAGCTGATTCAAGAGTTCTTTTAGGTGAGCAGGAGGGGGACCTCTTGGTGGAGTATTGGGAGGAATCTTTACGAATTCCAATGCGTGTCCCCTGCGCACAATATCTAGCACCCATCGATCGGTAGTAATTTGCGACCATTTGGAGTAGAAGTGGGAGATTCGACCTCCAAGTTTTGAAAAAGTGGGAGGATTTGGCGACGGTGTGTGGTGAGAGTCATTGTTTCTTGGAGGAATCCTTTCCTCTATAAGAGGATTTTCCTCTGTATTGCCTGTAGTTGGAAGAATGTTGTTGCCTGTATGACTGTTGATTCTGGGAGGAGTAGAGGTTCTGAGATGGTCTGTACTGATTCGAATTTCCTCGAAAGGAAGAAGAGGAACCACGACCTCTTGCGCCTCGAAAAAGCTGGTTTTTGAATTGTAAAGACCCAAGAGCACGAGCAGTGTCAGTGTCTTTTTTAGTTGTTTGAAGGGCATCGTCTATATGCTGGCCAAACAATGATTCACCGTCGTAAGGCATGTCCAGTACTTTTGTTTGTACCTCCTGATGAAAAGACGTGGCACGTAACCAGCCCGGACGCCTGAGGACTGCTGCACCAGCTAAAAGACGGAAGCCAGTAGAGGATACATCAATGGCGCAATCGATAATTTCCAAGGAAATCCTTTCCCCCTCTTGAGAATCTTTAAAGCCTCTGGCCTAGATGCCTCAGGGATAAGGTCAATTGGAGATGAAATGTCTGACCACATTTGGCGATCGTAACAGCCCAGAATCGCTAAAGAATTGGCCGCCCGTACTGTAGTAACCGCCATAGTGGAAAATGTCTTCCCTATACCATCCAGGCGTCGACCTTCTCGATCTGGTGGTGCCGACAAAGGAGACGATGGGTTTCTGGATCGACGTTGAGCTGCCTGAGTAATGATGGAATCAGGCTTTGTTTGCGAAATTAAACAAGCAGGAGAATTTGGAGGGGCTTTGTATTTTGTATCTATCCTAGGAAGGATAGCTGGAATCGATTTAGGAGTTTGCATCAACTTAAGGCCCTCTTGCCAGATAAAATCAATGATTGGAATACAACGGACCTGCTTTTGAGGTTGATCCTTAAAATCATATAGGAAACAATCCTCCTCCCTGGTGGTCATAGGAAGGTGAAACCTTTTAGTTGCTCTTTCCATGAGCAAATGAAAACCACCAATGTCGACCGGTGGAGAATCCAAAGGAGCTGGATCAGCAGGAGATGGCGTTTGTATTTGATAGTTGTCCCATTCAGAAAGAAAGGAATCATCATCAAGCTCGCCTTCTTCTTTGTCACCGTCATCATCCTGCTCCTCGACAAGATCTTCCTCTAGGATTTGAGGAACCGCAAGAGGTTGAACTCTTGTTGCCGATGTAGGTGTGACTACTGTTTCCTTAATCACAACAGGTTGCTGAGGTGTCTGCGGCGTTGGAGAAGTCTGCACAGACCGTGGAAAACGGCGGTTATAATCATCCAACATATATTGAAGGTTGGAAATAAGACTTAAAGGCAGTTGCGCCATAGGAAGTTCTGGAACTGGATGTGTGTCACAAGTAGAGTAATCGTCCTCTTTTAATTCCTCATCCTCATCCGATTCCTGACATTTTATTAGGAGTTCAGAGGGACTGCGAGCAGCCCGAAATCTATCATCCTCTAATTCCTCATCATCCGACGAAAAAAGCACCTCTGGAGGCTGAGAAGGAGCTTTAATTGGCATCAGGGTATCCAAAGAGGAATGTCGTCGTTGAAGCAGAGAGCTTGAAGCCCTTAGTGGTATCAAATCTTGAGATGGAGTAGTAGCCGTTGTTGCTGATGAAATTCGTCGTTGAGCCACCGTCGACGACGAAGCCACCGTCGACGACGAAGCCACCGTCGACGACGTCGATGACGTCTGCTTCTTTCTATGTTTGATTGCCGTCGACGACGAAGTTAAAGGTAGTGTAGATGAAATGGATCTCACCTTAACTGATACCAACGTCGACGGAGAAGACGCCGACGACAGGATCATAGCTGGCTTCATCGACATAGAAGTCGAAGTCGTCGATGTAGATGCGACGACGGCAGCTCTCGTCGACGGAGGAAGCGTTGATGAGCTCCTCGACGAGAGAGGCAGTTTCTGAGGTAAAAACTGCACAGATGGAGTCTTATACGCCTGAGAATCAGATCTCGGGGGCGTAAAGGATTCAGATAGACTACTGGGGGGGGGGAAGTCACCCCCTTAGAAGTAGAAGGTTGGGTAGTGGTCTTATCTCCATGAGGTTTCTTCACCACTTTAGGTCTTGGAGAAACCTTCTGAGAGTCACTTGTTCTCTTCAAGGAGGGAGCAGTTCTAAAATGAAGACACACTCTCCACATCCTAAAGAGGATTTTCTGAAGTCTTCAACTTCTGTAGCCACAGAAGGAGACGCCCTTCTCTGTCCTTTAAAGTTTTTTGAGAGAAGGTTCTACAAATTTTACAATCCTTTACCTGATGTTCAGGATATAAGCAATAAATACATTTCTTGTGAGGATCTTCAGAATGAAGCCTCAGTTTACCACAACTTCCACAAGGTCTGAAGAGGGATTTCTTGGATTTAGACATCATAGAGGAAATGTTCTGAGGAGATATGAGAAGAAAAACTGAGCAAGCTCAGGGAGACTCCCTTTACACGACGTGCGGTAGAAAATCTGAGGGCCTGAGCCTCTGGGGAGAGGGTTCTAGAGGGTGCGGACGCCTGATTGGCTGGATTTTGGACTAAAACATAATGACAGTAATATGTTATAGAGGTGACACGTTGTCTATCCATGAAAACTCTATGGTTTTACTTTCTTTTATGCCTATTAGGCTTATGTTATTACTGCATTGCTATGGTATGTACCGTGGGACTCCCACTTCGACGACGGGGAATATTCAAGCATGTGAATCTATAGAAGACACCCCAATACTGGAGAACAGTTATTATCCCCATTTAGAAGATGGGTAATAAGTCAGAAGCGAAAAACCACCGTCCTATATCGCTTCTAGATTCCTCAGTTAAAGTGATGAGTAAAGTCCTTTTTATAAGATTAGAAGAGTGGGGAAATGAAAAGGTGATACTTTTCCCAGCACAATATGGCTTTAGGAAAGGGGTGGGGACTATTGAACAATGTATATATTTGGACTTAATAATAGGCAAATATACCCATGCTAAAGAAGGGAGATTGTACCTAGGCTTTGCAAATCTTAGCAGTGCATTTGATCTTCTCCACCACTCGACTCTTTGGCCGACTATGCTTAGCCTTGGTGCACCTAAACCAATTATGTGTTTTCTTGCAAGGACCTACGAGATCCTATCAAGTAAAGTGCGATATGGGCCCTGGGACGAATGCACTCCAAGCTTTGCATTCACCAGGGCTGCGTCCTTGCTCCACTTCTCTTCTCATTGTTTATCAATGAGGTGAACAGGGTTCTGCAAATGGTACAAGCTAAAGCCCCGCAAATTTTTGGGAGCCCTATCTGAGTGCTGCTTTATGCAGACAATGCTGTGTTACTATCCAGGACCCCGGAGGGTTTACAGCAATTAACAGCTTTGGGGATTTTATTACCACAATGAAATTGGTAATCAATCAACAAAGACATATACTATGATATGCAGGCCTAAATTAAAGAAATGCAAAACCTTTTACATTGATAATGCCCCTGTAGATACTGTTGACACGTTTTGCTACCTGACAGTAACCTTTTCAGGTAGTGGGAATTCGTCACATGAAATAGCCAATGTACAATCTAAGATGAACAGTGCACATGAGGTTTTTAGATTTGCAACAATATTGGTCACTCGCCCAATTAAGGATATATTAGCCATTTATAAGGCTAGATCTGTTGCCCCTGCCATGTATGGTGCAGGGGTGTGGGGATACTTTTGCTGTCAGGCATTGCAGTGTAAAGAAGGATACGTTACTTACCTGTAATCCTGGTTCTCTTCCAGGGGTATACTCATCAAAGTCATAAGCACTAAATAATCCCCGCCCATGTGAGGGACCCCGGAGCATATATAAAAATACATATATATGTGTACGTTTAGAACCACAAGTACATAGTACTTCCAAAACATACATACATGTATACACTCATAAATATGCAGCCTATTATAGTTCCAATAGGCTAAAATGCCAAAATTACATGGATTTGTATTGCATGACAATAATCCTACAAATAAATACTGTAATAGAGAACATACAATGCACCACTAGCACCCATTGCCCGACAGCACGACCTCAACATAATCTCCTACGCCGACGACACTCAGCTGATCCTCTCCCTCACCAGGGACCCCCTCACCGCCAAATCCAACCTCCACCAGGGAATGAAGGCCGTAGCAGACTGGATGGAGGACAGTCGCCTCAAACTGAACACAGACAAGATGGAAATCCTCATCCTCGGATCCAACCCCTCCGCATGGGACGACTCCTGGTGGCCCACGTCACTGGGGTCCCCCTCAGGCCCCCACCGACCACGCACGTAACCTGGGAGTCATCCTCGACTCGAAACTATCCATGACCAAGCAAGTCAACGCAGTCTCCTCCACCTTTTTCAACACCCTCCGCATTCTCCGCAAGATCTACAGATGGATCCCGACAAACACGAGGAAAACAGTCACCCAGGCCCTTGTCAGCAGCAGACTCGACTACGGAAACGCCCTCTACGCCGGAGCCTCGTCCAAGCTCATCAACAGACTACAGAGAATCCAGAACGCCTCTGCACGCCTGATCCTCGACTTCCCACGCCGCGACCACATCACCCCCCATCTGAGGAACCTGCACTGGCTCCCCGTCGACAAAAGAATCTCCTTCAAGCTCCAGATCCACGCACACAAGGCACTCCACAAAACCGGCCCAGCGTATCTCAACAGTCGACTCTCCTTTTACGTACCCAACAGGAAACTCCGCTCAGCTGACCACGCCCTGGCCACGGTCCCACGCATCTGGAGAACTACTCCCGGAGACAGATCCTTCCCCCATCGCGCCGCCAGGACCTGGAACACCCTCCCCCTCTACCTGCGACAAACCGAAGACCTGCTGACCTTCAGGAGGCAACCCCCCCAGCGTCTTGAAACCCTCCCGGGTATGTAGTGCGCTTTACAAATTATGTGATTGATTGT
This sequence comes from Triturus cristatus, assembly GCF_964204655.1. Taxonomy (NCBI): domain Eukaryota; kingdom Metazoa; phylum Chordata; class Amphibia; order Caudata; family Salamandridae; genus Triturus; species Triturus cristatus. The sequence continues at coordinate 57,170,869 of NC_140590.1, forward strand.
ATTCCACCATACCCCTTTATTTTCTGAAAAAGAAAACAGGTAATAGCAGGCAATTGGCCCATAGGCTGCATAGGTGAATAACATCACAGAATAGTAAAAAACTGGCACCTTGCCTTTAAGGCTTCCAAGAACCTGGACACCGTGCCTTTAAGACCTCCAGAAGCCCCCTGCTCCCATCATGCACCACAGGTGACAGTTAGGTCAGTTCTTTTTTACGTTGTACTAACTTGTAGCAACCAGGATATAAGATACAAACAACACACTATTGTACTGTTAATGCTCAACGGAGGAGGCGGGAGGGTTGCTTATGACTTTGATGAGTATACCCCTGGAAGAGAACCAGGATTACAGGTAAGTAACTTATCCTTCTCTTCCAGGAGATACTCATCAATAGTCATGAGCACTGAATAGAGTAGCAAGCCCATACCCACTTCCTCGCGGACCAGCCAACAGCACAAAGAACAGGTAACATAGCATCTAATATGGAATCACCCAAATACATTTCTTAGAGAGGCTTGCCCAAACTGAGCATCCGCCTGTGTATCAGAGTCCAAACAGTAATGGCGAGTGAAAGTAGGAACTGAACGCCATGTGGCTGCTTTACAAATTTCTGCAATAGGCACGTTCTAAGGAGAGCCATGGTAGAGGCTTTTCTTCTGGTAGAATGGGCATTAGGTTTGACCGTTTGGACTTTGTTGGCCAGTTGATAGGACAAAGATATACAAGACACTATGCTCCTAAAGATAGATCTTTTGGAAGCTGCAGAACCGGTATTTATGGAACCATAGTTTATAAACAGTCGGTCTAATTTTCTCAAGCCCTTTGTTTTGTCTAAATAGAATTTCAAAACCCTCTTGAGGTCTAGAGAATGAAGGGACCGCTCAGGAAGAGTTCAGGGATTGGGAGAGAATGTGGGTACAGTGATGGACTGATTGATATGGAAATTCGAGACCAGTTTAGGAAGGAAACTCGTATGGATTCTTAAAACCACTCTGGTTGCATGAAAACCAGTATAAGGCTCTTTACAACACAAGGCCTGGATCTCACTAACCCTGTGGGTAGAAGTGATGGTGACTAAAAAGGTAGCTTTCCATGACAAGTGCTGCAGAGAAGGTCTGTGAATAGGCTCAAAAGGAGCACCCATCAATTAAGCAAGAACTATGTTAAGTTCCAACGGTGGAGATGGAGATCTAATCAAGTGGGTAAACCTTTTTTATCCCCTCAAGAAAAACTTTAACCACAGGGATTTAGAAAAAAGAAACCTGTGTCGGGGACATTCTGTATGCAGTGATAGCTGCTAGATCAACTTTTATAGAGGAAAACTGAAGGCCAGATTTGGCCAAATGTAGCAAATACGGCAAGATAACCAGCTCTGGACCCCGAACGGGATCATGACCATTGTCCATGCACCATAAGTAAAATTAGTTCCACTTGAAAGCGTACGATTTCCTGGTGGAAGGTCTTTTGGCTTCCTTGAGAACGTCCATATATTCCAGAAGGTAAATCTAAATGTCCGTACTGAAGGACTTCAGGCGCCATGCCATCAATCTTAGGGATGAAATATTGGGGTGAAACACCTTCCCCTCGTTCTTGGACAACTAGTCTGGACGGCATGGTAACCTCTTGTGTGGAACCTCTGATAGCTGAAGAAGGTCTGGGTACCACCACTTACAAGGCCATTCCGGTGCTATCAGAATCATTCTGGTGTTCGTCCTGTAGAATTTGTTGATCACTGCAGGAATCAACGGGATCGGTGGAAAGGCGTATAGTAATGTCCGAGACCATTTTATGGGTATTCCCAGACGTGGGACCCGTGCTCACTACGCCACTGGAGTCAAGCTATCCTGGCTGATGACGGCTTATAGCCACAAACCGGTCCTAGGATGCTTGATTCCGGTCCAGGGAAGACATGGCTTGGCAGTTCGGGCTGGACTGTTCCCATGAGGCACAGGGTCAAGACTGATTTGCACATGGCCATGTCTAAACTGGGGTGGTGTAGTGGGCAAAAGAACAATGGATTTAACCCAGATCTCTTGACTGGGGGAGAATGTCTGCATTGTCAGCATTCCGTCCATCAATTGTTTGTTGTAACATTTTATCAAAAGGGCATTCCCCCGTGAACCTGGTTGGTGAAACCTGGATGCGAAGACGGGGCATTTTGCGTTTGCCGTGTCTGCATACAGATCAATGTCTGGCACTCCCCATTGCTGAAAAATGTCTTGCGTGACCTCATTATTGAGCACCAAGTCGTGAGCTTCGACGAAGTCCCGGCTTAGGGCATCTGCTTGGACGGTTAGAGTTCCTGGAAGGAGAATGGCCACAATGGTTAGATTTCTTGCGAGAAGCCATTTCCAGATGGTCTGAGACTCCAGACAGAGAGGTCTCGACCTGGTACCACCCTGTTTGTTCAGATAATAGATTGTGGTGGTGTTGTCTGTTTGAACCAACAGGGAGCGGGACTGGAGAGAGGGGAACAGTGATTTGAGAGCTAGATGTACGGCTCTCAGCTCTTGAAGGTTGATGTGGTACCCTTGTTCTGCCTCTGACCAAAGTCCCTGCACTTGGTGATGACCCCTATGAGCCCCCAGCCTTGGAGGAAAGCATCTGTGAAGATTGTCTAAGTAGGAGGGTCATGGTGAAAAGGAACTCCCTTCAGTAGGTGGGATCGCTTCATCCACCATCTAATGGAATCCTTGGCTGATTAGGGGGAGAGAAACACGGTCCTCCCAGCGGCCCGATATCTGCATGCACTGGTTCTCCAGAGATTGCTGCAGAGGACGCATGTTCAATCTGGCGTTCGGTACGATGAAGATGCATGAAGCCATTGAACCCAGCAGCAATGACACCTGCCTGACTGTAGGATGCTGTTAGAGGACAAGATTGTGACATTTCTTTCAGATTGAGGATAACCTCTCCTCCGAAGGACACACGTTTGCCTTTGCGGTATCCAGGGAAGCACCCAGGACCCAGTTGATCTTCTGGGTCGGGTTGAAGATCGACTTTTTGTAGTTGACCTGTAGGCCCAGTTTGCTCAGTAGTTGAAGGCAGTATGAGAATTGACTCTGAAGCTGAGTGGGTGACGAGCTCTTCAGGAGCCAGTCGTCCAGATAAGGATATATGAATATGCTTGGTTTGCAAAGAAACGCTGCCACCACTGTCATGCATTTTGAAAACGTTAGGGGAGCTGATTTGAGCCCAAACAGGAGAACCTTGAATTGGAAATGCTGGAGAGCCACTTGAAATTGCAGAAAATTTCGATGCTTCTTGGACACCGGAACATGAAAGTAGGCATCCTGCAGGTCAATGGAACACATCCAGTCCCCTTGGTGTAGATGAAGGAAGATTTGGTGCAGAGCTAACATCCAAAGTTTTTCTTTGTGGATGAATTTGGTTAAAAACCTCAGGTAGAGTATTGGTCTGTATTCTCTGGTGGGACCTATTCTTTGCACCAGATCATAACGAGAATATATTCCTTGCCTTCGTTGTGGAACCGGAATAGTTTCTAAGGCATCTTTCCGCAGAAGACTGTTAACCTCCTCTTGCAACAAGTGGTGTTTTTGGAGAGCTTTTTCTTGTGGCGGTACTGTTGAAGGGGGGGATTTGAATCTGAGAAAAGAGCCATTCTGCACAATATTCAGCACCCACTTGTCCTTTGTTATTGTCTTCCACTCTTCCGAAATGCAAGACTTCCTCCCACCGGAGTGGCTAACGGGCATGGAGGAAGTCATCGCTCATTGCTTTGTTGGTTGCTTCGATGTAGAAGCCGGCGGTCTTGTAGCTCCCCTTTCTCTACCAGGTCTTCTCTGGTGGTAGTGAGACCTGGATTGATTTTGATGTTGGACGGACCATTGTGGGGTTTTAACCCTCTGCTGGAAAGAGCGCCGGTAGTAGGGACGGAACCTCCTTTGGAATTCCTTCCGCTTTTCCAACCCAACGGCTTTAACAATGTCCAAGTCTGTCTTCATTTTGGACATCTCATAGTCCGCATGAGGTCCAAATAGAGAGGAGCCATTAAAAGGGAGGTTCACAATCCTCCACTGTGCGTCTGGTTTTAGCCTTGTGAGACGTAGCCAGGCTGAGCATCAAGAGCAGATGCCGTGGGAGTAGCCGTGTGCAGCCAGATCTGATGAGTCTGCCGCTGCACTAATAACTTGGTTTGCCACCAAGCCACCTTCCTGCATGATTTCTTGAAAATCTTGCTGATCTTCTTTTGGCAGCTTTTCTATGAACCGTGACAAGGACTGCCAGAGTGATCTGTCATACCTCCCCAAGAGAGCGGAAGTACTGGCCTCTTTCATCACTGAAGCCAAAGTGTTACACATTCTATTGCCCAGAGAGTCCATGTTCTTACTGTCCTTCTCCGGGGGAACTGAGGAACAGGTTTTCGCAGCATGCGCCTTTCTGGCCATCGCCACTATGACTGAGTCCAGAAGGGGATCCGATCACAGGAAAAGCGGATCCTTATCTAGGGCCTTGTATTCTTGGAAATACGTGAGGGTCCTGAGCCAACAGTTGTAGGAGTTAAAAAGGTCTGCATTGCTGGTTCTAGCAGACCTGGGACTAAGAGTAGCAAAGGTCTCGACGAGGATCTGTGATACAAGGTTTCAAAGATGACAGATGTAGAGACTGTTGGTGCCGACATACTAATGTTCAGTTTGCTAGCACCCCAACATAAGACCTCATTAGAAGTACCTATGTCGTCAATTGGGGAAACTCTGGATGGTGGTGTTGCATACAGAGTTGAGAATAGTCCCTTATGGAAGACCTAGAGGACGTGGACCAAGACGGTGACCTTCGTCTCCTTTTTGGGGTAGAAGCATGACGAGATCGTGATCGCCCTCGTGAGTGTCGGGCTGACGGAGACGTAGCCATTCACGGGGTCCTACGTGGAGAAGCCTTTGTGGATGCAGTAGGAGGACATTCAACAGAGACTCTGGAGGGAGAGAATGTTCTGGAGAAATCTAAGCCCGGACTTCTGTGTCCGGTTTCAGCCCCAGGAACCTTCCAGTGTCGTATGCTCTCTAGCCATCTTTGAAAAAGATTGACAGGAGGAGCATTCTCACCCGGAACCGGAGATCCTTCCGGTGTAACCTGTATGGCATTAATGCCAGGGGATGATGAAACTTCCCTCATACGCACGGTCCTTGACGACGACCTTGGCCTTTCTGGCACTTCTTCTGAAGTGACTGCAGGGTTTTTCTCTCTCGACGCCGATCATTGTGAAGGAGGCGGAGATCTAGACGCCAACAGTTGTCTCGATGTCAATGGATGTTTCGACGTCGTCTTCGGTCTCTCTGGACCAACATACTTCGAGCCCGAAGTAATATGCCTCGACCTCAACTTACTTTTTGGCGACGGAGGCTCGTCGCTTCGACGGTGATCTGTCCCTCTACGTTGTTGAATGCCTTACTTCCTTTTCCGACGTAGATCTCGACGCAGAGGGCAAACAATCGGGGATCGGTTTCTTTTTCGACGCTGGGGAAGCAGACTGATGCCGTTTTCTGCGTTTTTCTTGAGAGGAGGGCTCTTTGAAAGCAGGATTGCTCCCAAGGCCACTTTTAGAATGTCCTTTTCCTCTCTCCAGCAAGGCTTGAAGTTTAATCTTCTGTCTGTCACGCAGAGTTCTTCTAGAGAATTGCTGCCAGTAATAGCATTTCACTGGGTAGTGTAAAGATGGGAAACACACGATGCACACAGAGTGAGGGTCTGATTTTGCCATTTTCTTCCAACAGGAAGGACATTTGTTGAATCTAGCTGGCATTTCTGACAGAAAAAAAAGTTGTTAAATTGTTTGAAAATAACTGAGAACAGCTACCAGTAGTAAAACATGTAGAATGAAGATGAAATAAACCAATTTCTGGCTAGAAATAATCAAAAACTGATGAGCTCAAGCTCCAGGATCCTCACAGAAGGAGCCGGAAAAAAGAACTGACCAAACTGTCACTGACCACCTCCCCAGACAGGACTAAGTGTATTGGGGTGGTGGTGGTGGTGCTTGCCAGTGCCACCAGACTGCTTTGAAGAGAACATTTGGTACCCTCCTTTCATATACCAGTTTGAGCCAGTCCAGGGAGTCCTTGGCTGCCTCTCTGGTACAAAACTGTACAAAAGACATGGGAGTATCCTCCCATCTATCCAGCCCTCCCTCTGGGGGGGAAGGGGGGGGGGGAGGGAGGAACCCCTGAATAGTTCCAACCCTTTCCCTAGGGTACTTAAGTGCTTACCTGTGGGTGGCTCTTCAGATTTGTTGTGGGACAAGAATCAATTCCCAAAAGCACTTCAACTTCGATTGTCTGGGCACCTAGACTTCGCCCGGGACAGAGACTGCAACAAGGAAGACTCCTGCTGCTCCTGGTCTCGCTGTTCTGCAAGTCTACTTCGTCATCTACGCCTGTGTTTCTTCCAGGTTCCTCTCCAGGCCTGTGGGCTTCCAGGACACCCGAAGTAATCACCCTTGGAGTGAAGGAGTTACTCCCCTGCAGCTGCAGGCACCGCAATGAAGCTGACCGGTCTGCTGATCCTGACATCCCACGGACTTCGAAAAGTTCAGCAACAAAGGTGGGGGTTCTGCAACTCCCTCGAAGCCTGACCTGTCCTCTCAGCAAGTTTGAGGCCAGTAAACCTCTGTGCACCGCATGGACTTCCCATTGCCAAGGCAAGTTGGCCCTGTACTCCAGAGATTTTCGTGCTACAAGAAGTTCCAGCCTCCAGTATCTCTTCCTGCCAAGGTCTTCATCCTCACGGTATGATCTGCACCGTGAGCCTGCATTCTTGGTGAGGTGCTCGAGGTCCTCTAGCGACTCCTGTGTCTCCAGCCTGTGGGTTTTCTTGAGGATCTTCTTTGGCTTCAGTGGGCTCCTCTGCTTGCTTGGGCCTGCTCCGACTCTCCTGCAATAGGCGAGTCCCTTGGACCTTACTGGCCCCACCTTTGCTTCTTTATTGTTTACCACGTCTGTTGCTGCTGCCAAGACTTGTTGGTGCTCCCGCCAGACACCGACCCCCTGGTTCTCGACTTCTGACATGGGACAGCTTGTGAACGGCTTCCGGTCTTCCAAAGCGTCCCTGGTACTCACAGCTGCAGCGACAAGGTCACCGTCATCACACCTGCAGCTTCCGTCATCTATGGTCATTTCTCTTCCGTGTCGCCTGGTCACCTCCAAATAGCATAGACTCTGCCCCCTCTGCTTGCAGGTTCTTCTCTTAAAGATTCCACCAGACTCCTTCACCTTGTTTGCCTGCCGCATCTTTCCTAAAGTCCTCCATTGTGCTCTACGGCAGTTTCCGACGTCACTTTGCACCTATGCACCCGAATTCCCTGGTGTAGGTATCCTGGTTCTTGGGGTATCCACGGGTGGGGTGACTCTCCAACCTTCGGTCTCCCACAGGGTTTCTTCAGGGCCCACTGGGAAGGGTCCTTCTGTAAAACTGCAACCGGATTGTTCTTATTGACTTGTATTGAGTAAACAGCTGTGATTCCATTCTGCACACAGCCTCCGTGGGGTTCCTCGGTATTTACCTCGGGTGGTTCCTTGTGTCCCCAGCTCTCCTGGTCCAAGTCCCTACTTTGGTCGCAGTTCGTATGCCACTTTTAGGATATGGTTTGGTCTCCCCCTGAGACCACTGTGTATTGTGCTTACTTACCTCTTGCATGTGAGAAGTTGGCCTGATATATGATGTCACTAATTCTAGTATACACCTTGTATCAGTCCAAACAACCCTTATGCTGATTGTTTGTAAAGTCAACCTTATAGACCAGCTATCCTAGTGGTAGCATGGACAAGAGCAGTCTTAAGCTAAACTCTGTATGGCATGTGAAGCCAGCTGTTATACCATTTGCAATCCCTTGAATACCAAATGAAAGGACACCACAACAGATATATATAAAAATAGAATGTATTTATTCTAGTCAAAATACCCTCAGTACTCTTTGAGATTCGAGGTAAGTACAACACAGTCTTATTTAAGCATACATTAAGTCACACAGGTAAGTAATACAGTTAGGCCCTAGGGGCCACGCAAACCATATACTAAGTAAGTGGTATAAGAACCACTGTCACGAACACAGGATAGGCCTAGGCCATCGCTGGGGCTACACTATACTACCAAAGGTTAGGAAGTGGGAGGCCCACAGGATTCAGGTGCAGAGTGGAAACACTCACGCGTAATGCGTAAAAGTCAATAGAAATAGTAGTTATTAGAAATTAAGAGTTTTAGGACACTTCTGGAATAGCTAGGAGTTTGAGACTTGGAAACTAGACCCTAGGATAGTCAATACCCTTGTGAGCACCGGAGTACTCAAGTTACCTAGCCCACGGGCTGCGGGTGCATAAGTGGGAACTTGTGTCGGGTTTTGTCGTTGACTCCTATGGATGCCTGAAGGAAAGTTGCTGACAGGCAGTCAGTGAAGAGTGTCCGGTGGATCCCAAGGATGGAATTAAGAAGGAAGGATACCTGCAAGCAGAAGGGACAGAGTCTAGGTCACCAGCCAGGAGCCAGGAAGGAACCAGGAAGGAACCAGGCAATGTCGTGCAGATGCAGGTGAAGAGGTGAAGCTTGTCGCAGCAGCCACGGGTACCAGGAGACGTCGAGGACGACCGGGACCAGGAGGCGAGCTGTCCCACGAAGGCTCTTGCTGTCGGCGGCGTCTATGTCAAGTTAGGACCCAACAAGCCTTGGCAAGCGGAACCCACGCAGAATGGAGGACTTGCTTCTGGTGCAGACCAGGAAGGTCTGGGGTGCTTCTCTTTCACAGAGGAGCGAGTGCCAGTCTGGAGGAGCCGGACCAACAAGGTGAAATCAAATGTTCGTCGTCGCAGAGGTCACTAGCCAACGGGCCAGCAACCGGACAACACGTAGAGCAACTCAGGTGCAGAAGGTCCCCACGCAGAACACGTGAAGTGTGGGGAGCTGATCTTCTTTGCAGATGGTGCTCGGGATGGGGGCTTCTCAATTCCCCAAGCACAGCCTCGAGGAAGCCTCAGAAGTCGCGCTAGTCAGTTACTAGCCACTTTTCCCAAGTCGCCGGTCCCACGTCCCTCGTCGCCTCCACGGGTCTCAGCTTTGCTGTAGAGGTGGATCTGGTTCAGAGGTGTCTGGAAGTCTCGGCGCAGGTCAGACTCTGCAGTCGTCCCTCGTAGAATCGGTCGCAAAGCAAGCAGCGGTCGCTGGATGGTGCCTGGTTGCCCAGGGTGGTCACTCCTTGGCCACAAGGGAGATTCTTCAGTCTTCTTCCTTAGGTCGAATGTCGAAGGTCCAGAGTTTCTGTTCAAGTTGCAGATTCAGGATAATCTAATTTGCAGGGCTCAGCTCCCTACTGAAATACTGGGCTAGTGGGCGGGGCTACCTGCAAGGTCCCTCCTATGGGTGGGACCAGGAAGGGGAGTGGTTACACCCCCTTTCCTTTGTCCAGTTTCGCGCCAGAGCTGGGGCTGGAGTGCCCCAGCGCCGGTTTGAACTGGACTATGCATGGGGCACCTTGTGTGCCCCAGGCAGTGTCTAGTTTTTTTCATCCCTCCCTGCCCCAATGCACTAAGTCCTGTCTGGGGTGATGCTCGCACCTCCCAAGGCAGGAAACCTATTGTCCAAGCCTCCCTCGCTGGAAGGACTCCCAGCAGCAGGAGGTCAGAATTGTGTCTGTGGCTGCAGCATCCATTTTGTGATGCTGGGGCTCTGGTTAACTTTAACCGGGTAAGTAGGTTTCAACATGTCTTCTCCCTCTAGAAGGGAGGAATAATATCCTCATGGCCAGAAATGGTATGGGGGTATTATTCCAAAGTGTTAGACACCTTACATGACATGTTTTGATAAAGCCAACCCATAGTTACCATAACCGTTTAAGATTATAAGGTACTTTAAGAGTATATGGTAGGCCATATCATAGAACAGCTATAAGGACATGGTTCCGAAAGCTGCAGACAGGCTCAGCTCATGCTAGAGCACCATCTCACATGTTACCAAGCACTCTGCCTCCAGGATTAAGGCCTGCCATAGGAGTGGCTGATAGGTACACATGCGTCTATATATATAAGGTAGGTATAGGGATACTATACCTAAGCAAGGGGTGATTACACGACCTTGCCCCAGCTGAGTGATCAGCCAGTTGTGTCAAAATGGAAGGCCAGACCAGGGGTGGCACAATACATGCTGCAGCCCCGGGTAGGCCTAGGGTACACCTATGCCCTGGGTACCTAAGGTACACTATACAGGGGCCAATAAGGTGATCCTTACCAATTGGGTTATGCACCTAAAGTACATAGTAAGAATTTAGAGAGAGAACAGCTGGGCTGTGGGTCTGATTGGCAGGCCCACAGCCACATCTAAGTCGAAAACCAGTGAAGCAAAAGCAAAAAGTGGGGGTGAACATAGAAAGCAGACCCTACTCTCCTACACAACCCCCCCCCCCCAAACTTAGGGACATTAAACTAACCTTGACCAGTTGAGTCTTCATGTTCTATGTGGAAAAATCTGGAGAGTCCATCTGCGTTGGCATGGTCAGTCCCAGGTATATGTTCCACTGTGAAGTCCATCCCCTGTAGGGAAATGGACCACCTAAGAAGTTTGGGATTTTCTCCCTTCATCTGATTTAGCCACAAGAGGGGCTTATGGTCTGTCTGAATCTTGAAGTGAGTGCCAAACAAGTATGGCCTCAGCTTCTTCAGGGCCCAAACCACAGCTAAGGCCTCCCTCTCAATAGCTGACCAACGTTTCTCTCTAGGGGTCAGCCTTCTACTAATAAAAGCAATGGGCTGGTCTTGACCATCTACATTCAGTTGTGAAAGAACAGCTCCCACACCCAACTCAGAACCATCTGTCTGGACAATGAACTCTTTGGAGTAGTCTGGACTTTTCAGAATAGGTGCACTGCACATGGCCTGCTTCAGGTCATCAAATGCTTTTTGAGAGCTTACTGCCCACTGAACTTTCTTTGGTATCTTCTTAGAGGTCAAGTCATTAAGTGGTGTCACAATGGACCCATAGTTCTTAACAAACTTTCTGTAGTACCCAGTCAGGTCCAAGAAAGCTCTGACCTGAGTCTAGGTAGTTGGAGGAGTCCAGTCCTTTATGGTCTGGATCTTGCTCTCCAGTGGTTGAACCTGACCCCCACCAACTACGTGGCCCAGGTATACAACCTTGCTCTGCCCTATCTGGCACTTAGTGGCCTTGATAGTGAGGCCTGCCTTTGGCAGGGCCTCAAAAACATTCCTCAGGTGGACCAGGTGATCCTCCCAGGTGGAGCTAAAGACAGCAATATCACCAAGATAAGCTGCACAGTAGTCATCCAGACCTGTAAGGACTTGATTCACCAACCTTTGGAAAGTGGCAGGTGCATTCTTCAAACCAAAGGGCATTACCACAAATTGATAATGTTCTCCTGGGGTCGAGAAAGCAGTTTTGGCCTTTGCATTCTCAGCTAGTCTGATTTGCCAGTAGCCTGCTGTCAGGTCAAATGTGCTCAAAAACTTGGCAGCTGCCAATCTGTCAATGAGCTCATCTGCCCTAGGTATTGGGTGGGCATCTGTCCTAGTGACAGCATTGAGACCTCTGTAATCCACGCAAAACCTCATCTCTCTCTTACCATCTTGGGTGTGAGGTTTTGGCACAAGGACTACAGGACTAGCCCAAGGGCTCTCTGAAGGTTCAATGACTCCCAGCTCCAACATCTTTTGTACCTCAACTTTTATGCAGTCCCTGACATGGTCAGGTTGCCTGTAGATTTTACTCTTCACAGGCAGACTGTCACCAGTGTCCACCTCATGGGTGCACCAGTTTGTCTGACTTGGGGTCAGAGAGAACATATGTCTGTAGGACTGCAGAACTTGTCTGCAGTCCTGTTGCTGATGATCAGTGAGGCTGTCAGAAAAGACCACACCATCAACTGAGCCATCATCAGGGTTCTGAGACAACAGGTCTGGGAGAGGGTCACTCTCTTCCTCCTGCCCCTCATCTGTAGCCATGAGTAAGCCCAGGTCTGCCCTGTAAACATATGCCTTCAATCTGTTGACATGAAGCACCCTGTGGGGGCTTCTGGGAGTCCCAAAGCCCACCAAGTAGGTAACTTCTCCCTTCTGCTCAACAATAGTGTGGGGTCCAGACCATTTGTCCTGGAGTGCTGCTGGGGCCACTGCCTCCAACACCCACACTTTCTGTCCTGGCTTCCTGGCTGGTACACAGTCAGCACAGCCTTTTGGTCATGCCAAGCTTTTTGGAGTTCTTGGTTTGCCTCAAGGTTTTTAGAAGCCTTCTTCATATACTCTGCCATCCTGGAGCGGAGGCCAAGTACATAATCCACTATGTCCAGTTTGGGTTGTCTGAGCGGTCTCTCCCATCCTTCCCTTAATAAATACAGGGTTCCCATTACAGGATGCCCAAACAAAAGCTCAAAAGGGCTGTAGCCAACCGACTTTTGTGGGACATCTCTGTAAGCAAACAGAAGGCAGGGTAAAAGGATGTCCCATCTTCGCCTAAGCTTGTCTGGTAAACCTTTCATCATCTCTTTTAGGGTCTTGTTGAATCTCTCCACAAGCCCATTGCACTGTGGGTGATAGGGTGTAGTGAATTTGTAGTTAACACCACACTCCTTCCACATTGCAGTCAAATATCCTGACATGAAGTTGGCACCTCTGTCAGAAATAACCTCCGTTGGAAAGCCCACTCTGGAGAATACTCCAAGTAGGGCCCTTGCCACAACAGGAGCTGTTGTGGTCCTTAGGGGTATAGCTTCTGGATACCTGGTGGCATGGTCCACTATCACCAGAATGAATCTGTGCCCAGATGCTGTTTGGGGGTCCATTGGTCCAACAATGTCTATCCCCACTCTCTCAAAGGGAACCCCCACCACAGGTAGTGGTATGAGGGGGGCCTTTGTGGTGCCACCTGATTTGCCACTGGCTTGGCAGGTGACACAGGAGCGACAAAACTCCTTGGTATCTTCTGACATGTGAGGCCAGTGAAAGTGAGGGACAAGTCTGTCCCAGGTCTTATTCTGGCCTAAGTGTCCAGCAAGGGGAATATCATGGGCCAAGGTAAGAAGGAAGCCTCTGAAACTCAATGGTATGACCAACCTCCTGGATGCACCAGGCTTGGGGTCTCTAGCCTCCGAGTACAGTAGCCCTTCATCCCAATACACTCTATGGGTACCTTGAGCATTCCAATCCAAAAACAGCTTTATTCGACAAAAGTCATAAAAGCAATACAGAACAGGTACAGATAGACAATACCTAAATACTATGACAAAAGACAACATTTTTAAAATCGAGCACCTTATAAAATATATACAAGATTAAAAATACATATGGATTCAAAGAAAATCATTGAGGAAATCATCATCGGGGAACCTAACACTTTACTGACCATTACTCTTAATTCTTATGATCCACGCCCACCCCAGAAATTTTGCGACAGCCACAACAATTACCGGGTCAGTACTAGTACGAAGAATTCTTCCTGCTTCGCCACTCAGTCTAGTACCCAATAATTTGCAGACAGGTCTCAACCAAACACGCCTCGGGCCGTGTAAGCAGGGCATACAAAAAACATATGTGCTATTGTTTCCTCATGGGATTTACACAGAAGACATAAGTTGTTTCTATTGGTGTCCCACCGGGCAGTAAATGATTTTAAAGGCAGCGATCCCACCCGCATCTGGAAATATAGTTTCCTATCTAACACTTTTGTAACAAGGTCCCAGAAAGGTTCCAGCCTTGGAGCAGGTTTAATGCTCAAAAAGTCATCAGATAGCGAAAGGGATTTGCTGTCAGAAAATACCTTGGCGTTAACCAGCTCCCAATATTTCTCTTTCAAGAGTGCTTTAGATGGAAAGGTGGCACCCGAGGAGTTCTCCCAAAGAGCACTCATCCCCAGAGCCTCAAGGGATTTTCTAAGTTCTTTGAACCAGCCAATATTACGGGAGCCCACCAAGGACATTATGTCGAGGAAACCCTCAGCATACTGAACTAAAGCCGGGGTAGTCCATAGTCTACGCCAATAAAGGATGGGTCTTAGCCTAGCTACATCAGCAATAGAATTCTTGCCCAAATCGTGCCTCAAAGGAACTATAGGAGTGCTCTGTGGAAGCGAGGTAATGCTACGCAGAAACTTGTTTTCCGAGATGGTTAAGGAAGACAAGTTCTCGTATCCCCACAGTTCAGCACCATAAAGGGCTGAACTCACAGCTTTAGCACTATAGACCTGGAGCACGGGTCTAATTGGTTTCAATAGAGATTTCTTAAATTCGCCAGATATTACTCCTACAAGCTGCCTGTGTTTTAGGGTAGACAGTTCCCTCTGCAATTTCCACGTGAAGTTATTTTGGATGTTAACTCCTAAATAGTTAAAAGCCTGTACTTGCTCTAGTGGATTTTTAGACAAAACAAATTGGTTTTTAAAAGATCTGTGAGGCCTAAATGCCATAAGCTTGGTTTTTTTTATGTTATCTTCAAGGCCACGCTCCACACAGAAATTCTCAAAGATATCCAATGAACGCTGTAGACCGCAAGGTGCTTTAGCAATTAAAAGCGTATCATCCGAGAACATTAGGATTGGGATCTTTGTGTCTTCCAGAATAGGGGCGTCAACATGAGCTTTCAGAAGACGATCAGCTATATCATTAATATATAGAGAAAATAGGGTTGGGGCCATTGCACAGCCTTGTCTGACCCCCCTTTGGACCAGAAAATCTTCGGTCGTCATGCCCTGACCTCCCCATCTAATTCTAGCTGAATTGTCAGCATGAAGCCTCTGGATTAGGAACAACAAGCCGCCATGAAGCCCCAAATCTTTCAACGTCATCCAAAGTTTAGGACGGGGGACTAAATCAAAGGCGGCCCTTAGATCTACGAACACCGCGTACAAATTCCCCTTACCCAGGACCACTGTCTTCCAGTAGAGGAGGACAAAATGGAATACTTGGTCAATAGTATTAATATGCTGACGAAATCCTGCATGAAATGGGGACAAGATGTTATTTAACGCTATCCAGGAGTGAATACGATTTAAAAATCAGCCTACCAGTAATCTTCTGGATGGCGTCAATCAGGCTAATAGGCCTATAGTTCTCAGGAAGCGACCGGTCGCCCTTTTTATAGACCGGCATTATTTCCACCGCTTTCCATGAGCTAGGAATTGGGGCACCCTGGGCCAATGCATTGGCTATCAGTTGGATGTATCTCCCCCATTTAACCTTATCATACAGGAAGACATCCGCGGGTACACCATCCGGGCCAGGAGCCTTACCAGACGCCACACCAGCAAGCGCTGATTCCACCTCATCACTAGTAAAATTGTCTTCTAGATTAAACACCTGGATGACCCCAGGGCTTTCGGGATGGTCAATGGGAGAAGCATATTGGGGTTTAAAATACTCAACCCACCTCCCCTGTGAAACATTATTTTGGGGACACTCAGGCTGCCCACCAGATCCCCACTTTACAATGCTCCAGAACAGTTTGCTATTATTCTGGATGCTAGCATCAAGAAGGCCCTGCCACTTTTTTCCATCCCATTGGCGCTTTGCCCTAGCAATACAACTTTTGTAAATATTTCTTCTATGTCGTACCAGGCGTACATCACCTTCCTTCAAGGCTTTCCCAAGTAACAGCCTTGACTGTCGACATTCCTCGTTGAACCAAGAGGCTTGGCGATGGGCTCCTCTTGGGCCAGATTGAACTTTTATAAGGAAATAGGATTTCAAACTAGCAAATAGACTGTCATGAGCCGATGTTACATCCCTCAATTCTCCGTTAGAAGAAAGAACTTGCTCAATAACATGGATAGAACCATCAACCTCTTCTAAAACATTTGTTAGGGCAATAGGGTTCTCCATTAGGCCGGACCATCTCAGCCGTCTCATGTCGTTAGATGTCACAACCTCCGGAGGACACAACTCCCTTACCTCTGATGGGCCACAATCTACCCTCCACCATCTATGGGATAGGCAAAGAGGGTTGTGATCACTCTCAGGAAGGGACACTATCTTCATGTCAACAAGGGAGTGCCATAATTTCACGTCAGCCAAAATGGAATCAATTCGGCTCTTGTTCAACCCATTGTTAAATGTGAAAGCACCCTCACGGCCACTAGGCATCCTACCATTCAGGGCCCTCAAGCCCTTTTCCATGCAAAGGGAATTAATCTGGATGGCAATCTCTGGCCATCTTTTTATGGGGGGCAACTCCAGGGCAGGAATACCCCAGTGTAGCTCTTCATTATCCTGAGTATCCCACTCAGTTTCAACGAGTGGTTCAAACGTTATATTGAATTCACCTGCAACAATAATAAAGGCACCAACTGAATGAAGATCAAACAAACTCATAAGTTTGTCAATAACAGGAGATTTTAGACATCTAGAACCCCTTACATACACATTGTATATGTCAATTGAGCCCATCGATCCAAGCTCTAACCTCAACAGTTGGATGTCTCTATTTCCAGTATGAAGGAGCTTAGTATTCAAACACAATTCATTTCTCAGCCAAATGGTTAGGCCCCCAGATGGTCGCCCATGGGGCCCCTTAATAGCCGGAATGTGAAAATTTAGATAACCCACGCAAAAACGTGGTTCTAAAAGCCAAGTCTCCTGGAATATACAGATGTCATTTTTGTTGATGAATGTAACCCAGCCATCAATGGCTAGCTTAGCATTTAAACCAGCAATATTCCATGAGCATAGGGAACCACCAGCC
Organism: Triturus cristatus; assembly: GCF_964204655.1. Classification (NCBI taxonomy): domain Eukaryota; kingdom Metazoa; phylum Chordata; class Amphibia; order Caudata; family Salamandridae; genus Triturus; species Triturus cristatus. Next base: position 57,187,548 of record NC_140590.1, read on the forward strand.
AAGGGGGGACCAACAGTTTCAGTGATAGTAAATTGGGGTTCAAAGAAAAAATCATTGGGAGATGGAACAAGCCCCGGGCATAACTCAGGAACAATGTTACAGTAATGACTGCTAGGATCTTTGTCCACTTGGAGGTCAAAGATAGAGCAGGGGTCAGTGCCAAGACCAGCCGCTATAGACTCCTGGTACTCGATGTCAATCACCCTCTCACCATATTCCCAAGGACCAACACCCCCCACACTATGTAGTCAATCGATTTTTTCCAGGGATGAACTATCCTCCTTCCTAACACTCCGTTGTCCACAATTCGTCCCCCCTAGATCATACGAGGAATATCTTCTCAGTTGGTTAGAACAGCCCTCCGGGGGGCTAGATCTATACTCCAGGGCAAGAAGATTTTCTGCAAGGGAGTTACTTTTAAGAGTTAGTTCAATGCAGTCAACAGATACCCTGGGTGAAGTAAGTCTTATAGCTCTGGGGATATCTTCTCTGATTACTGAGCGACATCCCCTGACACGTCTCAGCCAATGGATCGCCTTATTAGTCAAAGACTCAGGATACGCTATATCACTATTGTTTGACAATTTAGGAACATTGGTCATAAAAATGTTGTTGGAACAGTTGGAGGCGTTACCCTTGAGATGGTCATTACAAGCGCCCTAACCCGCCAAGGCACCTCGAACAAGGGATACAGAGTCTCTTCCGGCATCCACCCTCCTCATACCATTTGTTCTATCCTGCAGAATACTCTTGGGATTGGCTATAGGGCGTACCAAAGTTTGGCTGTTACCAGCCTTTACCACGTCACTATAGGTAGCATTACCTTTGGAACTGGGTTTGGGGAGCCCTGAGCAATTAGCCTGTTTACCTAATAAATTTACGGAGGCAAGGGAAGGGGTAATCATAGGAATACCAAGAGGAGCGCAAGGAAGGCAAGGATTAGCATAACACATCCCTACTTTATTGGACAAAGTCTCTATCACTGCCCTCAGTGTACCAATTTCTTCCCTCAGCAGGTTGACCACTTTTAAAAGATCATGTAAGGGATTGTCAGAGGGCTCATCAGGGCTACCTAAGGGAACAGTAAGGGAGCACCTCAAAGTTTCAGGCGATACCACGTTGTTAACATCCTGCTGATTTATCAGGGGGGAAAACCGATTGAAACTGCCACTGCGATTATTGTTTCTGCTGTCCCCTGTTCCAGAGTTCGATTGGGAGTGATCGCCATCAACCAACACATCAGGCCCAACCACTTTGCTACTCCCCTTGCAAACTCTTGGTTTAGATTTAGAACGGAACATTTCCGGAACAATAGGGGATGAAATAGAGTTAACATGCCCAGAGTCAACGGAGGGCGTAGCAGCAACCTCTATCTGCCAACGAATGCTGGTCAGACCCCAAAATGGTCTCAAACTCCCCCACCAATTGTCCAATACGTGCCAATGCCCCCTCCGGGTCGGGCTGCTTTGCTGCGCGTCGAGTCTTTCTATGTTTACGCACTTTGGGCAGAGAGCTATTATCCCCAGATCCCCCCACACTTTCAGCGAGCTTCCTCTTACCCATTGTAATGTGGGGTCAACAAAGGCATAGCAAGAGGATTGTGCCAAGCAACATACAGGAAATGCACATGCAACAATATTGTCACCTTAATAGGGATCCCCGCTCCTCGTCCACTTCTCTGGAGCAACCAAGGGGGGTGGCCCAGCCCGGCCTCTTCCGGCCCCTGACTGCCACAGACGGTCCGCCCTTTGTCCGGGCTTCGTCCAGCGTCGCCCGCGCGCGTCCCGCGACGCGGAGGGAGCCTCTCCCTTTTCAGCGTCTCCGGGCGCGAGAATACCGTGAATTGGCCGCTAAGCAACCTGGGAGCTGTAGTCTCCCCCTGCAGTGGCCATGCGATGGTATGGAGCGGCGGCAGGGGAGGCACACAGCGTCAGGACCCCAGGTGCGGCAAGAAGGCAGGTGAGTACGGGAGCAAGTAGCAGGTCCCCTGGTCTGGGCAAGGCATCTCTGTGAAGACACCCGCTCCACCGAGGGAGCCTCACCCTTTTCAGCGCCTCCGGGCGCGAGAATACAGTGAATTGGCCGCTAAGCAACCTGGGAGCTGTAGTCTCCCCCTGCAGGGACCGCGCGATGGTATGGAGCGGCGGCAGGGGAGGAACACAGCGTCAGGACCCCAGTTGCGGCAAGAAGGCAGGTGAGTATGGGAGCAAGTAGCAGGTCACCAGGTCCGGGCAAGGCAGCCTCAGCAGTAGTCTGCTGTCTGAGGGGTTCAAGAGAAGGACAGTCTAATTGTGCCTGCCTCAGAACTGCCCTTGAAGGTCCCCCTGTCCCAAGAAACTCAACCTGATCAGGTTCCAGTTCTTCTAGGACAGTTCCTTCAGGGCTCTCAGAATCATCCTCCTGTGAGGGCTGATCCACCACCTGAGGCAGGGGGGAAGGCACAGCCTTTACCCTACTGCTCTTTCCCTTGGGTTGTGTCTGGTCCATTGTCCCAGGATCCAGCACTTGTTCAGTGGTGCACTTTTTGGCCTGTGACCTGGTCACAGCAAGGGCATGTGCATCTATCCCCAGCATTTCTGCATGGGTCCTATACTCCACTTCAGACCAAGCTGAAGTTTCAAGGTCATTTCCCAACAGACACTCTAAAGGAAGGTCTGAACTTACCACAACTTTCTTGAGGCCAGTTACCCCTCCCCAGGAGAAGTTAACAATTGCCACACTATGGGAAGTAGTGCATTGCTAGCGTTGGTCACTAGGTAATTCTCACCTAGCATGATCTGTCCAGGGTCCACAAAGGCAGGTGTCACCATTGTGACACTAGCCCCAGTGTCCCTGTAGGCCTGAGCCATTCTATGATTGATAAAAGGAGTCTGTCTGTACTTGCCCAGGTTATTGGGACCCACAGTAGAGGACAAAGGTATGCCCCCATCACAGATCAGAACAGCCTGAGTTGGTATCCTGACTAGGCCAGAATCCTCCTCAGTTCCCAGGGTTAACCCTACTACACCCTTTTGCTGGGAACCACCACTTACAGCTGGACTAGGGGGTACAGTTGCCTTAGGGGCAATGGTGGCTGGGGGCTTATCCTTTTTGGTGCATTCACTAAACCAATGTGAGTTTGACTTACAATAGTTGCACCAGGGTTTCTTTTGGCCATCTTTCTTTTTATCCTTTTTGGGACCACCCTCCCCCTGAGCCTTTTGGGGGCCTGGTGAAGACCTCTGGTCTTTTTGTTTCTGATCATTACCCTTCTGGTCTGCCTTTTTCTGATCACCGCCCTGGTTCTGGTTTTTCTGCTTAACTCTAGTCCTGACCCACCTATCTGCCTTCTTTCCCAATTCCTGGGGCGAAGTTAGGTCAGAGTCAATCAAGTGTTGATGCAGCAGCTGGTTTTGACAGTTAAGGATTTGTTCTCTCATGATCAAATTATACAATCCTGTATAGTCCTTAACCTTACTACCCAATAACCAGCCTTCCAAAGCCTTAGTGGCACAATCTACAAAGTCAGTCCAGTCCTGAGTCTGTGTCTTCTGGGTATCCCTGACCAACAACCTGTATTTTTCACGGGTTAGGCCAAACCCATCAATCAGAGCACTCTTCAGGACAGTGTAATTGTCTGCATGTAGGTGTACTTGTAAAGCGCACTGTGACTCCATGGAGTATCCTGGCGCTGAAGACCGCACCTCATCACTAACTGTGAGGAGCTTGTCTCTACCTTTCTCAGAGAAGGAGAGCCACAAGATAGCTGCCCACTGACTTTGGGGTACCTGCTGTACTTTGCAGGCTCTCTCCAAAGCAGTTATCCATTTGTGGATGTCATCCCCACACTTGTAGGGAGGGACAATCTTGCTCAGGTTTCTATTGTCATAGGTCCTGTCTCTATCCTTAGGGATATTGCTGCCACCAGTGGGATCTAACCCACTTAACTTCTTCTCTTTGGCCAGAGCAAGATTCTCTTTGGCAAGGGCAAGTTCTTCCCTTTCAATCCTCAGATTGACTTCCCTCATTCTGGCCTGATGCTCTTCTCTCTGTGGAGAAGTCATTCCCCTGTGAAAAGAGGCATTGGAGCTATTAGAGACATGGGAGTGGATAGATTCCCTTGAAGGGGATCTTCCTCTCCTGCTTCTCTGGTTAAGTCCACTTGAGGGTCTGAATAGGGGGACCCCAGTCAGACTCCCATGTAGGCTTAAGTTAGCCTGGCTAAGTCTCCCAACTTGGACCTGGCTGTCTACCTCATCTTCTGAAGTCCCTTCTGACTCATCTATAGAGGGTAGGCCCTCACCTGTACCTAGGGTACTAACCTGGGAGTCTCTCTGAGCATCATACTCTTCTAAGATCTCCACTAGTTGAATGAGGGTAGGTTTTGGACCCTGTTTTAACTTTCTGGAGGTACACAATTGTCTCATCTCCTGAAAAGTTAGGGTATCATATCTAGAGGGTATCTTTTTGGGATCTACCCCTCCTGAGAGAGAATCAACTGGATCTCCTCTCAGAGACATGATCTAGTGAGGGTGTGGTGGGGGCACCTACCTACACTAGTTGTATCTACTAAACCTCTCTAGTAGTTGTAGTCAGGGTGTGCTAGGCCGTTCAACCTACAACAACTAAGTCCAGTAGGACTTAAGTATTTATAATCTATGTTATATGTACCTAACAATATCTGTGTGATCTTTCAATCTAGTATCTCAAGATTACAATGGTATTAACAGCAAGCTCAGATCCCAACCGCTGCTCACCAATGTGAGAAGTTGGCCTGATATATGATGTCACTAATTCTAGTGTACACCTTGTATCAGTCCAAACAACCCTTATGGTGATTGGTTGTAAAGTCAACCTTATAGACCAGCTATCCTAGTGGTAGCATGGACAAGAGCAGTCTTAGGCTAAACTCTGTATGGCATGTGAAGCCAGCTGTTATACCATTTGCAATCCCTTGAATACCAAATGAAAGGACACCACAACAGATATATATAAAAATAGAATGTATTTATTCTAGTCAAAATACCCTCAGAACTCTTTATGAGATTCGAGGTAAGTACAACACAGTCTTATTTAAGCATACATTAAGTCACACAGGTAAGTAATACAGTTAGGCCCTAGGGGCCACGCAAACCATATACTAAGTAAGTGGTATAAGAACCACTGTCACGAACTCAGGATAGGCCTAGGCCTAGGGAATCGCTGGGGTTACACTATACTACCAAAGGTTAGGAAGTGGGAGGCCCACAGGATTCAGGTGCAGATTGGAAACACTCACGCGTAATGCGTAAAAGTCAATAGAAATAGTAGTTATTAGAAATTAAGAGTTTTATGACACTTCTGGAATAGCTAGGAGTTCGAGACTTGGAAATTAGACCCTAGGATAGTCAATACCCTTGTGAGCACCGGAGTACTCAAGTTACCTAGCCCACGGGCTGCGGGTGCATAGGTGGGAACTTGCGTCGGGTTTCGTCGTCGACTCCTATGGATGCCTGAAGGAAAGTTGCTGACAGGCAGTCAGTGAAGAGTGTCCGGTGGATCCCAAGGATGGAATCAAGAAGGAAGGATACCTGCAAGCAGAAGGGACAGAGTCTAGGTCATCAGCCAGGAGCCGGGAAGGAACCAGGAAGGAACCAGGCGATGTCGTGCAGATGCAGGTGAAGAGGTGAAGCTTGTCGCAGCAGCCACGGGTACCAGGAGACGTCGAGGACGACCGGGACCAGGAGGCGAGCTGTCCCACGAAGGCTCTTGCTGTCGGCGGTGTCGATGTCGAGTTAGGACCCAACAAGCCCTGGCAAGCGGAACCCACACAGAATGGAGGACTTGCTTCTGGCGCAGACCAGGAAGGTCTGGGGTGCTTCTCTTTCACAGAGGAGCGAGTGCCAGTCTGGAGGAGCCAGACCAGCAAGGTGAAATCAAATGTTTGTCGTTGCAGAGGTCACTAGCCAACGGGCCAGCAACCGGACAACACGTCGAGCAACTGAGGTGCAGAAGGGCCCCACGCAGAACACGTGAAGTGTGGGGAGCTGATCTTCTTTGCAGATGGTGCTCGGGAGTGGGGCTTCTCAATTCCCCAAGCACAACCTCGAGGAAGCCTCAGAAGTTGCGCTAGTCAGTTACTAACCACTTTTCCCAAGTCACCAGTCCCATGTCCCTCGTCGCCTCCACGGGTCTCAGCTTCGCTGGAGATGTGGATCTGGTTCAGAGGTGTCTGGAAGTCTCGGCGCTGGTCAGTCTCTGCAGTCGTCCCTCGTAGGATTCAGTCGCAAAGCAAGCAGCGGTCGCTGGATGGTGCCTGGTTGCCCAGGGTGGTCACTCCTTGGCCACAAGGGAGATTTCTTCAGTCTTCTTCCTGAGGTCGAATGTCGAAGGTCCAGAGTTTCTGTTCAAGTTGCAGATTCAGGTTAATCTAATTTAGCAGGGCCCAACTAGCTACTAATATACTGGGCTAGTGGGCTGGGCTACCTGCAAGGTCCCTCCTATGGGTGGGACCAGGACGGGGAGTGGCTACACCCCCTTACCTTTGTCCAGTTTCGCGCCAGAGCTGGTGCTGGAGTGCCCCAGCACCGGTTTGAACTGGACTATGCATGGGACACCTTGTGTGCCCCAGGCAGTGTCTCGTTTCATTCAACCCTCCCTGCCCCAATACACTAAATCCTGTCTAGGGTGGTGCTCGCACCGCCCGAGGCAGGAAACCTATTGTCCAAGCCTCCCTCGCTGGAAGGACTCCCAGCAGCAGGAGGTCAGACTTGTGTCTGTGGCAGCAGCATCCATTTTGTGATGCTGGGGCTCTGGTTAACTTTAACCGGGTAAGTAGGTTTCAACATGTCTTCTCCCTCTAGAAGGGAGGGATAATATCCTCATTGCCAGAAATGGGATGGGGCTATTATTCCAAAGTGTTAGACACCTTACACGACATGTTTCGATAAAGCCAAACCATAGTTACCATAACCGTTTAAGATTATAAGGTACTTTAAGAGTATATGGTAGGCTATATCATAGAACAGCTATAAGGACATGGTTCCGAAAGCAGACAGGCTCAGCTCAGGCTAGAGCACCATCTCACATGTTACCAAGCACTCTGCCTCCAGGATTGTTAAGGCCTGCCATAGGAGTGGCTGATAGGTACACATGTGTCTATATATAAGGTAGGTATAGGAATACTACACCGAAGCAAGGGGTGATTACATGACCTTGCCCCAGCTGAGTGATCAGCCAGTTGTGTCATAATGGAAGGCCAGGCCAGGGGTGGCATAATACATGCTGCAGCCCCTGGTAGGCCTAGGGTACACCTATGCCCTGGGTACCTAGGGTACACTGTACAGGGTCCAATAAGGTGATCCTTACCAATTGGGTATGTACCTAGGGTACATGGAGTCCATTTTAAAGAGAGAGCAGACAGCCTGAGAGCCTGAATGGCAGGATCTCAGGCCAACTAAGTCGAAAAACCAGCTAGACACTAGGCAAAAAGTTGGGGGTAACCAGTCAGATATCCACCTTCCAACACAACCCCCCCCCCCAAACGAAAGGAGATAAGGCTGTCCTTGACAAGGTAAGCCTATATTGCCTAAGTGGCCATAGAAGGAAGAACCAGCACTGGCATGGTTACCCCCTGTCTCATGGTGTAGCTAAGCAATCGCTCACCCTAAAGGTATCATAGGGTCTCCACCATAGGGAATCTCTACCTTTGGTGTGTCTTTGCAAAGTAAAAGGCTGGTGTTGAGATGGAGTACTGAAGCGAGTGTCCTCAAAGTGAGGCCTCAGCTTCCTCCAATCATCCTCCACCATGGATGCATTTCTTTCTTTCACTGAGTTGCACTGTGCTCTCAGGGTCAGCCTCTGGCTACCTAAAGCTGGAGGCTGGGTCCATTTTGTGGGCTTACTGGAGGAACAGGTCAGGTTTGGGGCCTCAAGGTCCCATGTTTGCCTGTGCCCAACAGAATCCCTCTGGGGGAGGTGCCTAACTACCTGTAAAGGAGATCCCTCAGGAATGTTTTTACCCATCACCTGGCTAGGGCTACTAGCCAGGCAATCCTCATTCTTTTGATGGGGGGGTTCTTGTGGACAGGGGCCCTCTTGGGGTCCACTGGCCTCCCTGACCTCTGCAGCCCTGGGCTGACTGAGGCAGGGTAGAGAGAGGCAGGCTACCTGCACCAGACTGGGTCCCACCTTGGAAGGGGCCACTGACATCAGAGGCTCTGCCAGGCTAGGCCTGGCTACCTCTGGGGCAGTTCCTTCACAAGGGGTGAGGTCAGATCCCTGAGGAGGCTGACCTTTTCCTAATGTCTGGGGAGAGGGAGACTTTTCTTCCTTCCCACTACTCTGTTTGTGTGGAGTGATCCATAGTTTCAGGCTTCACTACACCTATGTCAGTCTGAGTATGGACTGAGACCATTACAGTCCTGCCAACCTTTTCAGGGAGGCACTCAGTTTGGGTTTGAGCTGTGACTGTCACAGCTCTGCCAATCTCTACAGGGAAGTCTGTCTTTGCCTGGGCTGTGGCTACCACTGCCCTTCCAACCTTTTCAGGGAGGAAATCTACTTGGACAGGGGTTGTGGCTGGCACAACCCCACTACCCTTTTGTGAAAGCCCTACCATTTTGGAATGGGTGTCTTGTTCAACTCCAGCCCAAGCTGAGAGTTCTAAGTCATTCCCCAGTAAGCAGTCTACAGGCAAGGTTGGGGACACTGCCACCCTTTTAGGGCCAGTGACACCTCCCCAGCTGAGACATACCTCTGCCATGGGATGACTGTTCTGTTTGCCATCAATGTTAGTTACCTGGTATGAGAAACCAGGCAAAAGCTGCTCAGAAGGAACTAGCCTATGGGCCACCATAGTGATGCTAGCTCCAGTGTTTCTGTAGGCCTCAGCTTTTCTACCATTGATGTAGGGCTCCTGTCTGTGCCTACCCAAGGTGTTGGGACAGGCAGTGAATTTGGCAAACCCCATGCCACCATCACAGACAAGAGTAGCTGCTGTAGGGGAATTGGCTAAGCCAGGGTCCCCCTGTGTTCCCCAAGAAAACCCAACCAAATTTTTGGGGGCACTCCCACCACCTGGGGGATTACTGCTGACAGTAATAGGTAGTGTGACAGGAGTAATTGGAGGAACAGTTTTGTTTTTAGCCTTTGGGCAACTGCTGTCAGTTTTCCAATGCCCAGGAATTTTACATTCATGGCAGTAAGGCTTTTTAACTGTGGTAGAGGAGGGAGCTTGGGACCCACCACCCTGTGTGGAGTTTTGGGGCCCTGAGGAAGATTTCTCTTTTGTTTTATCCCCACCCTTCTCTTGAGGCTTGGTGGTATCTTTCTTTTGGTCACCACCCTGATTTTTAGGCCTAATCCTGGTCCTGACCCATTTATCTGCCCTCTTTCCCAATTCTTGGGGAGAGGTCAAATCTGAGTCTACCAGGTGTTGATGGAGAAGCTGGTTCTGACAATTACTAAGGATCTGCTCCCTCATAATCAAGTTGTACAATCCTGTATAGTCCTGCACCTTGCTGCCAGTTAACCAACCCTCCAAAGCCTTAGTGGCACAATCCACAAAATCAGACCAGTCCTGTGTCTGTGTCTTCTGGGTGTCTCTGAACAACAAGGGTAAGTTACTTACCTGTAATCCTAGTTCTCTTCCAGGGGTATCCTCATCAAAGTCATAAGCACTGAATATTCCCGCCCATGTGCGGGGACCCCGGAAATAATAAAATTATATATGTAAAAACATACATATATACAGCTCTGTATATGTACAAACATATATCATTTTTTCCAAGCAAATGCAGCTCCCATAAAAGGCTAGGCAATGTAAATACACACATCCAATAACACACACATATATATATATATATATATATATATATAAAGGTATAACAATACACCTAAATCTCTTTTTTTTTTTTTTTTTTTTTTAATGAGGTAAACATGAGAAAGCAAAAAACAAAGAGAACAAACTGTGGAAAAACACAGATGTACAACACATTGCCAGCCTGCAGGCTGCATTGCAATATAATACCATAGAGACTAAAAAGCCCTGTACAGGTAAAAACTGGCACCGTGCCTTTAAGGCAGCCCTGACTTCCATATCCCATCATGCCTCAGGGGTGACAGTTAGGTCAGTTGTTCTTTGCGGGACCGTAGTCCTAAACACAAAGATATATCCTTTCCATAATGAATAATACACTTCTTCTCATTTGCCTGGGGAGGTGGGTGGGTTGCTTATGACTTTGATGAGGATACCCCTGGAAGAGAACTAGGATTACAGGTAAGTAACTTACCCTTCTCTTCCAGGGGATCCTCATCAATAGTCATAAGCACTGAATAGAGTAGCAAGCTCCCCTTCCACCTGCAGGCAAATGAAACTAAGGTTGTATCACCCATGGAGAAAGAGAATCATAAAAATGATTATGCATGGAACAGATTCCTCAAGGAGGCTTGTCCTACTTGAGTGTCTGCTCTGGTGTCCGAATCCAGACAATAATGCCTGGTAAAAGTGTGGACAGATCTCCAAGTGGCTGCCTTGCAGATCTCGGAGAGTGGGACATTATTGAGAAAAGCCGCGGTAGCCGCTTTTCCTCTTGTCGAATGCGCTTTAGGGCGCGCCCCCAATGGTTTCTGAGCCAGTTGGTAGGCCAATGTAATACTTGAAACAATCCACCTAGCAATGGAACGTTTGGATGCAGCAAAGCCCATACGGACAACCCCATAGTTCACAAACAATTGATCAGATTTCCTGACATTCTTAGTCCTATCTAGGTAGAATTTTAGGACCCTTTTGACATCTAGAGAATGCAACGCCCTCTCTGCTGGAGAGGAGGGGTTGGGAAAAAAGGTTGGTAAGGAGATGGCTTGGTTTACATGAAACTCCGATACCACCTTGGGTAGGAACGAAGGATGAGTTCTCATCACCACCCTATTTAGATGAAAAATAGTGTAGGGCTCTTTAGAACAGAGGGCCTGTATCTCACTGACGCTCCGTGCTGAAGTGATGGCTATTAAAAATGCGGTCTTCCATGTGAGGTGCTGTAGGGTAGCCTTATGAATAGGCTCAAAAGGAGAACCCATGAGCTTCGACAGAACCAAGTTTAGCTCCCAGGAAGGAGAGGGAGGTCTAACAGGGGGATAGACTTTCTTGAGCCCTTGCAAGAAAACCTTCACTACCTGCACTTTAAAAAATGACTGCTGTGAAGGCGAACGCCTGTATGCTGTTATGGCTGCTAGGTGAACCTTTATGGATGAAAATTTCAACCCTGCCCTCGCTAAATGTAGAAGATAGGGCAAAATTACATCCTCCTGGAATTTAGTGGGATCATAATGATGCTGAGCACACCATATATAAAATCTTTTCCACTTACAGAAGTAGGAGTGTCTTGTCGAAGGCCTCCTGGCTTCCTTCAGTATGGACATACACTCTTGAGGGAGGTTCAGATGGCCATACTGGAGGACTTCAGGAGCCATGCTGTTAAGCTCAGCGAGGGAAGGCTGGGGTGGTAAATCTTCCCCTGCATCTTGGATAACAAGTCCGGCCTGCACGGCAGCCGCTTGTGGGGTCGGATCGACATGTGTAGGAGATCCGTGTACCACCACTGCCTCGGCCAGTCCGGTGCTATGAGGATCATCTTGGCAGATGAATTCTGCAACTTGGTCACCACCTTGGGGATTAGTGGGAGAGGGGGAAAAGCGTACACAAATGTCATTGACCAATTGATCAAAAGGGCATTCCCTAGGGATCCTGGTCGATGGTATCTTGAGGCGAAGCCTCGGCATTTTGTGTTTTGCTCGTCCGCGAAGAGGTCCACTTGCGGACGCCCCCATTCCCCGAAGATGTCTTCTAACACTTCGTCGTTGATTACCCAGTCCTCTGGCTCTTGAAAATGCCGACTGAGTAAGTCTGCTTGCACGTTGAGTTCTCCTGGTAGGTGCACCGCTTTCAATGAGATGTTCCTTGCTAGGATCCAGTGCCACAGGGACTGAGCTTCCAGCGAGAGCGTTCTGGATCGAGTACCCCCCTGCTTGTTCAGGTAGCACATTGTGGTGGTATTGTCCGTCTGCACTAGAATGGTACTCGTCGCGATCGCAGGCAGGAACGCTTTGAGGGCTAGGTGGACTGCCCTGAGCTCCAGCATGTTGATGTGGTACAACTGCTCGCTGCTGGACCACTGTCCCTGAGTTTGCAGAGTCTCAAAATGCGCACCCCATCCCTGAAGGGAAGCGTCGGTGATTAAGGTCTGAGTTGGGGGCTCTTGATGGAAGGGGATCCCCACTTGTAGATTCCTTGGCTTCAGCCACCACTTGACTGACTGTTTGGCTGCAGAGGAGAGGCAAACCTTTTCTTCCCACAGGGAGTTCCTTTGATCCCATTTGTCCTCGAGATCTTGCTGAAGAGGACGCATCCTTAGCCTGGCATTGGGCACTAGGAAGATGCAGGATGCCATGGCCCCTAGCAGAGAAGAGATTTGCCTTGCCGACGACAGATTGTTGGTTATAATCTGCCTGCCTTTTAGCATAATGGATGACTGTCTTTCCTCCGAAGGAAACACTTTTCCTACTACGGAGTCTATAGTTGCGCCCAGGTAGTGGATCCTCTGCGTTGGTGTAAAATTGGACTTTTTGGCATTCACTCTGAGACCCAACTTGCAACATAAGTTCAGGCATAGCGACAGCTGTGACCGCACATTCTGTGGTGATGAGCCCTTTATTAGCCAGTCGTCTAGGTAGGGATAGACGAAGACTCCTGCGCGCCTCAGAGCAGCCGCTACTACTGCCACGCATTTTGTGAATACTCGAGGAGCTGACTTCAGGCCAAATGGGAGGACTTTGAACTGATAGTGAGAGTTGCCTACCACAAACCTGAGAAATTTTCGATGATTCCTTAGGATGGGAATATGGAAATATGCATCCTGAAGGTCCAATGAACACATCAAATCGCCCATCCGGAGAAGAGGATATATTTGGTGGAGCGCCAGCATGCAAAATTTTTCCTTTCTTATGTGTTTGTTCAGTATCCGTAGGTCTAAAATGGGTCTGAACTCTACCTTCACACTCCTCTTTTGGATGAGAAAGTATCTGGAGTAAACTCCCTTTCCTCTTTGGTTTAAGGGCACTTTCTCTATTGCAGATTTGAGTAGAAGCGTCGCTACCTCTTCTCTGAGCTGCTTTAGATGCTGGGATGAATTGACAGGAGGAATCGATGGGGGGTGACTTCTGAAACGAAGCGAGTACCCATGACGCAGTATATTCAGTACCCACTTGTCCTTTGTGATGGACTGCCACTCTGGAAGATGATGTGCAACACTTCCTCCCACCGGAGCGGTGGACAGCATCGGAGGAAGCGGCTTCTCATTGCTTCCCCGGAGCTTTGTTTCCAGCATTAGACTGCCTGTTGCTACCCCGTCCCCTGGATGGCTTGCGGGACTGGTATTGCTGTTTCTTTTGACCTTGCTGGTCCTGGTTCTTTTGCCAATGAGGGGTTTGAACCCTCTGTTGGTAACTGCGCCTGTCATTTCCCTTGCGGCGTCGAAACTCTTTTCTCTTTTCAAGCCCGACAGCTTTCATGGTCTCCAGCTCTGCCTTCATACGGGCCATTTCTTCGTCTGCATGGGACCCAAAAAGAGAACTACCGGAGAAAGGCAGATTTAAAATTCTTGCCTGCGCTTCCGGTTTCAGGGCCGTCAATCTAAGCCAGGATGATCTTCTGGCTGTGACTCCATGTGCATATTCATGCGCTGCCAGTGTTGCCCCGTCCGCCGCTGCACTTATGATCTGGTTAGAAACCAGACTCCCCTCATGCAAAATCTCTTCAAAGTCCCATCTGTCCTCTGATGGAACTTTGTCAATGAACCTCTGCAGAGAGTCCCATAATGACCTATCATAGCGCCCCAGAAGCGCCGAGGCACTCGCCACCTTTAAGCTTGAGGATGCTGAGCCGCAAACTTTCCTCCCCCAGGAGTCTTGTGTCTTACTGTCCTTATCTGGTGGTACCGTTGAAGACCCAGCTACTGCATGTGTCTTCCTGGCAGCGGCGGTGATGACAGAGTCCGGTGGAGGATCTGATTTAAGGAATAAAGGATCCTCCGGAGCTGGACGGTACTTTTTTAGAATTCTCGCCGGCGCCGTTTTGGTGGTTGCTGGTGTGAGAAAGATATCCATTACCGGTTGTAACAAACCGGGGACTAATGGCAATAACGGGCGTGACACTGTGCGTTCATGAAGAGTTTCAAAGATTATGGATGGTGGTCTCCTGAACCGGCATAGGGATATTTAATTTTGTAGCTCCTCTACACAACACTTCCTGAAACGTAGAAATATCATCTACCGGAGATACCCGAGAGGGTGGCGTCTCCGAGAGTGTCGGTGAATAATCCCTTTTGGATGATCTGGAAGAAGGGGAGGTAGAAGGGGTTCTACGGCGCCTTTTCTCTGATCTGGTCGACTCTCTTCTGCGGGAGGGAGACCTAGATCGCCTTCTTGGTGCTCGAGAGTGACTTCGGGATTCTCTTTCTCGAGATCTTGGTCTGATCGGTGTCGCTGGGAATACCACGCCCCTTATTCTTGTTAGCGATGCCTTTATTGCGTCTGGCATAGCAGGGTCCTGAGGCATCTCCCTTACGGGACTTTGAGGTACCGCATTGACCTCCTCCTGCGAACTTTCTCTTGCAGGTATTGGAGATTGATGCACAAGCTCTGGTGATTCGGATCTTGAACCTGAGCCCTCTGATCCTGAAGGCGAGATCGATATGAGACGCGGTGACTCAGGAGTTGTATATATCAGTCTATGAGGAGATTTTCGCCTTGAGACTGGTCGAATCGTGAGGCGAACATGTGACACCTCCTGCGTACCCTCAACAGAGGGCTGCCTCGACGGTGATAGGCCTATCACCGGAGATCTTGGACTCGAATCTTCGAGGCTCCGAGCTTCTTGTCTCGACGTCGAGATTATCTTCGACGGAGGCTTCATGTACCTCACCAAAGCTTTGGAGACCTGTGAGGACGGAGGCACCTGCCTCGACGTCGACTCCGACGGAGGCACCTGCCTCGACGTCGACTCCGACGGAGGCCTCTGCCTCGACGTCGACTCCGACGGAGGCCTCTGCCTCGACGTCGACTCCGACGGAGGCTCCTGCCTCGACGTCGGCCCTTGTGGTAAATAATTTAATTACCGGAACTTAATTTGATGCGGAAAATCTATAATAATAGCTCAGTAAAATAAGAGGCAGAATCCGTGGTATTAGAGGTTCGGAACGGGCTTTATTCCAAGCTCAATTTAAATTGAGGAGCTCCATATTCCATCACCACGAAGGTTCAGGAAGTGAAGACGCTACTTTATTGACAAGTAATCATTTTTATACAATAGGCATTACAGTGAAGCAAATGCAGGAGGCGTAACAATTGATAGTAAAGATAAAACATACATGCGTAGCAAAAGTGGGCGTAACTGGGTGTAACTAAAGAACGTCATCAGGTATGATGTCATAATAGGGTGGTTCCATGAAAGAATTTCGCAATGTCAGCAGAAATACTTGGCAGAAATGCGCGCGCAGCAGCATGACGTGTGATTGACGTGCAACTAGGGGGTGAAGGGGACTTGACATTTAGCTCTACATGTGGCGACAGAAGTCTGGAGGGTCAAGTCAACCTAATCCCAAATCATATCTAACATCCTATGTTTAGAGAACTATGTTATCCAAAAGAGAGGTCTCTTAGAGTAGAATCTTATTCTATACTGACTGTTAGTGCGTGTACAAGCGTCTAAGTGTCTACACTAGATGCGAGGGCAGAAATCTTCCATAGTAACAGGGCTATGAATTACTTGCATAATGACAGAGAAGCCGGGCCTTTTGCTCGGTAGCTGGAAGAATGTTTACTTAAACTACTAGACAGGAATGCATTGGGTAGGGAGCGGAGCAGATAATTTCGAAGGTGAAATACAGTTTTTGGCAGGCAACAGGCTGATGTCAGGCACCGTTAGCCGCGCAGAGAGTAGGACAAAGTTCATGGATACAGATGCGAGCTCGGACTGGAGCTTTCAGAGGCAGAAGGCAGGAAAAGCTTGATGGCAGAATCAGGGCCTACTTGCCTGGACTGTAAAATGGCATAAGTGAACCATATAAACCGGTGGCCTTTCATACTTAGGAATGGAATATCCGGCCCATTCATGGCGGATCTGAAAGAGGACATGTTGACGGTGGACGCACATGTGTTTGCGTCTTCATAACTGGAACTGGAGGGAACATACATGTACTTGTGATTTATACATGAAACCGTTGGGGTCCAAGATAGGGGACATAACTGATCATAAAAATCCATATTTCCACACCCTGACGGAGGCGTCTGCCTCGACGTCACTCCTGACGGAGACTTCTGTCTCGACGTCGAATGCTCCGACGACGTCGAAAGCCTCTTCGCCGTCGAACGATGTTTCCTCGACGGCGATCTTGATCCTGACGGCGATCTTGGTCTCGACGTCGACTGTGGTGGAGATCGCCTACGTACTTCTCGCGACGTCGAATGATGTCTCGCCGACCTCGACGTCGAACGATGTCTTTCTTTCGACGACGAACGATATCTCTGTGCAGACGTCGATCGATCTTCTCTTGACGTCGACAGATGCTTTTTCGACGTTGAACTGTGGCGCCGAGTCCTCGACGCCGAGCTTTTAGACGCTGTCGACGTCGAACGCATCCGCTTCGACGCTGAATCTAAAGTCGACGACGATTTTCTCTTTGCAGCATGACTTCCCCTTGACTCCTCACCTCTCCGCGACGATCCCGCCGCTGGAGTCTTCGACGCCGAGCCCGACGTCGATGGGGAGCAAACAGGGACCAACTGCTTCGACGTCGACCGTTCTGCTAGGCCATACAGCCTAATCCTCTCCCTCTCCTTTAAAGTCCTTTTGGAAAGGTCTTCACAATGATGGCATGTTGCTGGAGAGTGAGAGTCCGGCAGACAGATAATACACACCTCATGTGTGTCTGAAGCAGCCTTCTTTTTTCCACAAGATGGACATGGAACAAATAAAGAAGGCATTTTTCTGACAAAACAGCAAAAAATCAGTCAGAAAAACACAGGATACTAACTTCCTCACAGATGTTATAAGAAGAAGTCCAAAAAATCTTAAAGTTGTAATAATTCTTGACTAAAGAGTCAAAAAAGTAGAGAGCTGAATTCCAGGGTCCTGACTGAAGGAGCCGGAAAGAACAACTGACCTAACTGTCACCCCTGAGGCATGATGGGATATGGAAGTCAGGGCTGCCTTAAAGGCACGGTGCCAGTTTTTACCTGTACAGGGCTTTTTAGTCTCTATGGTATTATATTGCAATGCAGCCTGCAGGCTGGCAATGTGTTGTACATCTGTGTTTTTCCACAGTTTGTTCTCTTTGTTTTTTGCTTTCTCATGAGTGTTTACCTCATTAAAAAAAAAAAAAAAAAAAAAGAGATTTAGGTGTATTGTTATACCTTTATATATATATATATATATGTGTGTTATTGGATGTGTGTATTTACATTGCCTAGCCTTTTATGGGAGCTGCATTTGCTTGGAAAAAATGATATATGTTTGTACATATACAGAGCTGTATATATGTATGTTTTTACATATATAATTTTATTATTTCCGGGGTCCCCGCACATGGGCGGGAATATTCAGTGCTTATGACTTTGATGAGGATCCCCTGGAAGAGAACCTATATTGCTCAGTGGTTAAGCCAAACCCATCTATTAGAGCACTCTTCAGGACTTTGTAATTGTTAGCATCCTCATCACTGACTGTGAGTAGCTTGTCTCTACCTTTGTCAGAAAAGGAGAGCCACAAGATACCTGCCCACTGACTCTGGGGTACCTGCTGTACTTTGCAGGCCATCTCCAAAGCAGTCATCCACTTGTGGATGTCATCCCCATTCTGATATGGGGGGACTATCTTGCTTAGGTTTCTATGGTCATAAGACCTATCCCTATCTCTATGAATGTTGCTGCCACCAGTGGGTTCTGACCCACACAATTTTTGCTCTCTGGCCAGAGCAAGCTTCTTTGGCAAGGGCAAGTTCTTCCCTTTCAATCCTCAGTTTGGCTTCCTTCATTCTGGCCTCATGCTCTCTCCTCTGGGGGGGGGGGGGGGAAGTCATCCCCCTGTGGGATGAAGCATTGGAGCTTCTTGAGTGATAGGAGTGGAGTGAGTCCCGTGAGGGAGATCTACCCCTCCTATCTCTCTTTTTAGGTCTCGCCTGACCCAGCGCATGCGCTGGTCTGGCGAGACTTATTGAGAGGGCTCCAAAAAGTGCTACCAGGCCAGTCTAGAGAGACAGTGCATGTGCGCGGGCGCACGCGCGCCACACTTTACCGAGATTACTTTGACTTTAGCGGCCGCACGGCCGCTTTGATCGCGACAGCGATCACTTTAACTTTCGTGGCCACACGGCCGCTTGTTTGTTTGTGTGTGTGTGTTTGTTTTCGAAAAACCCAGTGTACCCATCTTCACACTTAGAGTGAATACATTAGAGGGTTACTTTCTAAATTTAAATCTGAGGGAATACATGCGGTGGATGTGCAAAAGAGTATTGTCTTTCCTAAAGGATGAAGTTCCTCTCGCATACCCCCACCCCCAAATTCTTGGGATATGTCCCACATCAAATGGAAATCTGCAGTGACGACAATAGCTCCATTGGCCCATTCCTCCAGTGTTTTGAGGAATTTAATCAGAAACTAGTCTGGTGCCCTATTAGGGGAATACACCAAAGCTATAGCGAGTGCCCTTCCTTCCTACTCTGCTCCATAGTATGACTTATCTTCTTCCCTTGTCTATTTTGGTGTCTTGTGTAGTTAAAAAGGAGTCTGCGTTAAATGGAGGCCCCATACTGAGTATATGCACTGGATAAGTAATAGGCAATATTGTAATAAGGTTTCATCCTGTTCTGGTCCTTCCTTATGCGGTGTGTTTCTTGGAGGCATACATCTGGATGGGAATTTCTAATAGAGCTGCATCTTGCCTGTATTTTGACCAGCGAATTGAGACCGTTCCCATTTTGTCCTTCATATGAGCATCTTCTTTTGCTGACATGTGGGCCGTTCTCTTCCAGAAGAGGTTGGTGAGTTCCCCTCAGAGAAGAGTCCCAGCCAGTATCTCATAGGTGTGAAAATGTGTCTTTGTCAAACCGAACAAATGCAAATAAAACCCTCCTTCGTGCAAGTGCTCCAATGTTTTGAAACTTCACTGGGAATCGGGGTTTAAATGAGACACTGAACGCCATCACCGATAATAATTACAACGTGCTAACTCCCACCCTTGGTTTTACTATGCAAGGTCAGTCCTCAAATTCGTCCAAACTGATAACCTGTGTAACTACTGCACTGGGTACCCACCTTGCTTTCAACCACCTTTTGACAGTTGCCTGGTTCTATAACCTGTATGCCCTCCACACATCCCACCCACCTCAGTGAGCACGTAATAATGTTAGCCTGCCATATTCCCAAGGCCTCCACCTGGGTTAATAAGATGCCCCCCCCCCCCTTCCCAGTGCAGACCAGCGCCCACACTATGCCCATCTCCAGTGTTCAAGATCTCCATATGTCAGTCCTCCCACCCGTCCATTAATCCAGTAATTAGTGATCGCTTTTACAGACGCTGTCATCAATTTCAACTCTTCACAGGCGGCCTGGCCAGATTACTAGACAAGACTTATTTAGCATCAGGATGAAACATCACCTATAAAGAATAAACGTTAATCTCACCTACAACGTTCAGGAAAATGGGTTTAGGCAAAAGAAAGATGCCATAAAAACCAACATACATGTCTGATCCTCTGTATGCACGTGAATGTTGTCAGTTGATGAGCATGTTTGTGCTTATGTGTTCGTATGTGTGTATATGTATGTGCATGCTTGTCTGTGTGTGTCTGTATGTGTGCTTGCATGTTTACATGCGTGTGTGATTGGGCTTTGGTGTGTGTGTCTGAGTGTGCATCTGTAGGTTACTATGTAGAACTGCGTGGGTGCATGCGTATGTATGTGAGTGAGTGTGCGCATATGTATGTCCATGCTTGAGCAAGATGGCAAAGCCAGAGCCAGGAGAATCCAGGCCTGCTGGCAGCAACAAGACTGCAAGGCTGCTGTCTTCAACTAATCTTCCGCAGACCTTGAACTGTACAAGAAAAGGCCACTTACTCCCTGAAACTGATCTGATTTGCTTTAAAAATGAAAGCTAGCCGCAGAGCTCCCCTGAAAATCCAAACACAACAGTTTGTCTGGTGTCATATCATGTCCTAACAAACCTGATGACACGATAATTGTGTGTGCGCGTGCATGCCTGCACATGTGTCTGAGTGTGCACAGGTATGTAGGAGTGTGTGTATGTGCTTGTATGTGTGCATTTGTGTGTGTGTCGATGTATTTCCCCTTGGTAATGTTGTATATGTATGTGCTTGCTTGCTTAAGTGTATGTCTATGTGCACGTGTGTCTATTTGTATGTATGTGCTGGTGCCTGCAAATGTGTGTGCATGAGTGTGTGTGTGTAGGTTTGCTTGTGTGTCTGCATGTATCTGTGTATGAGGCTGTAGCTGGCTGTGTTCCTGAATGTGGGCATGTCTGTGTATGCATTTGTGTGTGTATACGTGTTTCTGTAAATCTGTGCCTGCACTTTTGTGTGAGTCTTTGTGTGCATCTATGTTTATTGACACTTTTTTTGTAGCACATAAAAGGCCCAGGCGGTGGGTGAGAGCGCTTTACTGAGAACAATATCTGTTACAATAACTACTATTAAACATATGAAACATCGAGGAGCTGAAAACACAATACAAACAAAATGGGGCCGTTACACACCTGAACGTGTTGTTATACTCTGCTGTCCTCCTTTGTTTTACCCTTGTCTACTTTGTATTTATTGTTACTTGTTCTATGTACGTGCTTTGAAGCTGATGTCTTGGCATATCAGCACTATATACATTGGATACAAGTATTCTAGTATTAACAACAACAAAAACATATTCAATAAGTGAAACAAAACAACATATGTTGTAAAATGTCAAGTTTGTTATGGCTGCGTTTTATGCCAGGAAGACATTTTAATTACTATAAACTGCCAATCAGGATTGGCTAGTGTTTTATTATGGAAAGGACATTTCTTTAATTTTTTTTATAGCTATGTTAATAGTACATAAAACATACACAACTGAGTTCTTTATTTTATTAAGGTGAGGAGGGCATATCTGTTGCATAGGTAAAAAACTTTGACATTTACAATACCAATCGCTCCAACTCAAACAAATGTGAGACCTATTGCATTTCTAATGCTTGTTAAGATTACTTGGGGGCCTGTAAGGGAAGCTCCCATGCAAGCTTAAGTTAGCCTGACTAAGTCTTCTGACTGGGGTCTTGCTACCTCCCTCTTCTTCTGAAGTCTCTTCTGTCTCATCTGTATCAGTTAAGTCAGGGGTCTCTTCTGTGGAGGGGAGACCCTTATCTACAGCTTTGGCACCATACTTGGCAGCTCTTTCAGCATCATAGGCCTCCAGAAGCTCCACTAGCTGTCTAAGGGTAGGGTTGGAACCCTGTTTTAATCTCCTGGAGGTACACAGTTGTCTCATCTCCTGGAAAGTGAATGCATCATATCTAGAGGGAATCTGTCTAGGATTCTCCTCTCCTGAGGGAGTATCAGTGTGATCTCCATTCAGGGACATGATTCTAGTGAGGGTGTGGTGTGTGCACCTACCTACACTAGTTGTATCTACTAAACCTCTCTAGTAGTTGTAGTCAGGGTGTGCTAGGCCCTTCAACCTACAACAACTAAGTCCAGTAGGACTTAAGTATTTATAATCTATGTTATATGTACCTAACAATATCTGTGTGATCTTTCAATTTAGTATCTCAAGATTACAATGGTATTAACAGCAAGCTCAGATCCCAACCACTGCTCACCAATGTGAGAAGTTGGCCTGATATATGATGTCACTAATTCTAGTGTACACCTTGTATCAGTTCAAAGAACCCTTATGGTGATTGGTTGTAAAGTCAACCTTATAGACCAGCTATCCTAGTGGTAGCATGGACAAGAGCAGTCTTAGGCTAAACTCTGAATGGCATGTGAAGCCAGCTGTTATACCATATGTAATCCCTTGAATACCAAATAAAGACACCACAACAGATATATATAAAAATAGAATGTATTTATTCTAGGCAAACCCTCAGCACTCTTTATGAGATTCGAGGTAAGTACAACACAGTCTTATTTAAGCATACATTAAGTCACACAGGTAAGTAATACAGTTAGGCCCTAGGGGCCACGCAAACCATATACTAAGTAAGTGGTATAAGGACCACTGTCACGAACACAGGATAGGCCAAGGGAATCGCTGGGGCTACACTATACTACCAACAGTTAGGAAGTGGGAGGCCCACGGGATTCAGGTGCAGAGTGGAAACACTCACACGTAATGCGTAAAAGTCAATAGAATCACTAGCAGTTAGAAATAAGCAGTTTTAGGACACTTCTGGTATAGCTAGAAAGTCGAGACTCGGAAACTAGCCCCTAGGATAGTCAATACCCTTGTGAGCACCGAAGTACCCAAGTTACTTAGCCCACGGGCTGCGGGTGCATAGGTGTGAACTTGCGTCGGGTTTCGTCGTGGACTTCTATGGATGCCTGAAGGAAAGTTGCTGACAGGCAGTCAGTGAAGAGTGTCCGGTGGATCCCAAGGTGGGGATCAAGAAGGAAGGAACCTGCAAGCAGACGGGACAGAGTCTAGGTTACCAGCCAGGAGCCGGGAAGGAACCAGGAAGGAACCAGGCGATGTCGTGAAGATGCAGGTGAAGAGGTGAAGCTTGTCGCAGCAGCCACGGGTACCAGGAGACGTCGAGGACGACCAGGACCAGGAGGTGAGCTGTCCCACGAAGGCTCTTGCTGTCGGCGGCGTCGAAGTCGAGTCAGGACCCAACAAGCCTTGGCAAGCGGAACCCACGCAGGATGGAGGACTTGCTTCTGGTGCAGACCAGGAAGGTCTGGGGTGCTTCTCTTTCACAGAGGAGCGGGTGCCAGTCTGGAGGAGCCGGACCAGCAAGTTGAAAGTAAAGGTTCGTCGTCGCAGAGGCTACTAGCCAGCAACCGGACAACACGTCGAGCAACACAGGTGCAGAAGGGCCCCACGCAGAACACGTGAAGTGTGGGGAGCTGGTCTTCTTTGCAGATGGTGCTCGGGAGTGGGGCTTCTCAATTCCCCAAGCACAGCCTCGAGGAAGCCTCAGAAGTTGCGCTAGTCAGTTACTAGCCACTTTTCCCAAGTCGCCGGTCCCACGTCCCTCGTCGCCTCCACGGGTCTCAGCTTCGCTGGAGATGTGGATCTGGTTCAGAGGTGTCTGGAAGTCTCGGCGCTGGTCAGTCTCTGCAGTCGTCCCTCGTAGGATTCAGTCGCAAAGCAAGCAGCGGTCGCTGGATGGTGCCTGGTTGCCCAGGGTGGTCACTCCTTGGCCACAAGGGAGATTTCTTCAGTCTTCTTCCTGAGGTCGAATGTCGAAGGTCCAGAGTTTCTGTTCAAGTTGCAGATTCAGGTTAATCTAATTTAGCAGGGCCCAACTAGCTACTAATATACTGGGCTAGTGGGCTGGGCTACCTGCAAGGTCCCTCCTATGGGTGGGACCAGGAAGGGGAGTGGCTACACCCCCTTTCCTTTGTCCAGTTTTGCGCCAGAGCTGGGGCTGGAGTGCCCCAGCACCGGTTTGAACTGGACTATGCATGGGACACCTTGTGTGCCCCAGGCAGTGTCTCGTTTCATTCAACCCTCCCTGCCCCAATACACTAAATCCTGTCTAGGGTGGTGCTCGCACCGCCCGAGGCAGGAAACCTATTGTCCAAGCCTCCCTCGCTGGAAGGACTCCCAGCAGCAGGAGGTCAGACTTGTGTCTGTGGCAGCAGCATCCATTTTGTGATGCTGGGGCTCTGGTTAACTTTAACCGGGTAAGTAGGTTTCAACATGTCTTCTCCCTCTACAAGGGAGGGATAATATCCTCATCCCCAGAAATGGGATGGGGCTATTATTCCAAAGTGTTAGACACCTTACACGACATGTTTCGCTAAAGCCAAACCATAGTTACCATAACCGTTTAAGATTATAAGGTACTTTAAGAGTATATGGTAGGCTATATCATAGAACAGCTATAAGGACATGGTTCCGAAAGCTGCAGACAGGCTCAGCTCATGCTAGAGCACCATCTCACATGTTACCAAGCACTCTGCCTCCAGGATTGTTAAGGCCTGCCATAGGAGTGGCTGATAGGTACACATGTGTCTATATATAAGGTAGGTATAGGAATACTACACCTAAGCAAGGGGTGATTACACGACCTTGCCCCAGCTGAGTGATCAGCCAGTTGTGTCATAATGGAAGGCCAGGCCAGGGGTGGCATAATACATGCTGCAGCCCCTGGTAGGCCTAGGGTACACCTATGCCCTGGGTACCTAGGGTACACTGTACAGGGTCCAATAAGGTGATACTTACCAATTGGGTATGTACCTAGGGTACATGGAGTCCATTTTAAAGAGAGCAGACAGCCTAAGACCCTGAATGGCAGGATCTCAGGCCAACTAAGTCGAAAAACCAGCTAGACACTAGGCAAAAAGTTGGGGGTAACCATAGTCAGATATCCACCTTCCTACAATGGGTGATAGTGCTCTTCACAAATGCACATAACATACTAATTTTCGATTGTTTGGGAGGGATCTGCTGGCAGTAGACTTACTGGAGGTCCCCTTGGATTCTTATGGCCCGAAGGAGCTCCAGAGGGATCTGTAGAGTATCAAAAATTCACAGCATAGCCTGTTCGAAAACTTGGAGCTTCTGCAACATCGCTCATGGATCCAGGAACTCAGGTGGAATCGGGACCAAAGTTGGAATTGGTTCGGAGGTTGGAGACTGAGACTTGGAGGTAACCTGGGCGCTGTGCAACTCCTTGTGGCGGGACAAAGGGGAGCTGTGCTTGAACTTCTTAGACTTACGTGATGACTTCAAGTGGAAAGAAGAGCATTCGCAGTATTGGTCTCAGAAGCGAGAATGCACCCTTGTCCTTGACTTGAGCGAGACCAGGTCTGCCTTAAGCCATCTCTGCCTTCGAAAGACATCTGCCCAAACAGGTTGACAGAATCCAGTTAAAGCTACATCAATCACTGGATCTGTAATCACGGGCATTCTCTCTCCTGCCTGTAGAATGGCTGCAGCCTTACTTCTGTTATCCTCTGGCAGAAATTCAATAAAAAGGGCCTATATAAAAAGGGCCTATCTTGTCTTCCTAGAATAGCCATGAAATTGGATGCCTTTACTGTAGTAGGAAATGCAAAAGGAAGAAATGATGGACGGAATGCTGAACAATGTCAAACACTCATCCCAAGTACAGAGATATAGGCCAAAATCCATCTTTTTGTTTGCTCACTATGCCATTCCAATTTTGATCCAGCCATATGCAAATCAGTCTTGACACTACTCCCCATGGGAATAGTCCAACCAGAACTGCTAGGCTCTCCACTGACTGGAAACAAGCATCCTACGACCAGTTTCGGGGTATCACCTCTCATCAGCCAGGAAAGCTGGACTCCGGTGGCATGGTTAGCAAGGGTCCCACGTCTGGCCATACCCCTCCCACTAAGGGCAAGAAATGCCAAAAGAACAAATGATGGAGAGAATGCTTAACTATGTCAAACACTGATCCCAAGTACGGAGATCTGGGCCTAAATCAATCGTTTTTCTGCTCACCACTCCATTCCAGTTTTGACCAAGCCATATGCAAAATCAGTATTGACCCTTATCCCCATGGAGACCTACGGCCTACGGACGATTATTTCACATCCATCAGCATTCCGTCCATCAATTGTTCTTTTTGCATTTACTGTAGTTGCAGTCATTGTAAAGATCCTCCTGCCCACAATATTCAGTCTCCTACCATCCCTATCGGAGTTCTGATACTCGACATTTAGTTGAGATGTCCTGCAAGAAGGCCCAATGGGACCTTTTTTATTAGAAAACTCTGTCCGCCGTAAATGTTGTGGCGGTAATGGTGAAATCCTACTAAATGGTGTGCTCTCAGGTAGCAGAGCCACACGAATACCATCAACTGATACTAAAATCACAATGCCCATATACGATTTTTTAATCATGCTTTTGATAAAACGTTTGTCGAAGGTGTGGTCGTCAGTGTGAGGGTCAGACAGAATGTTCAACAACTGAGTTACCGTCGGTGGTGTCATCGTTTTAGTTGTCGACATTGATGCTGTCATCTACAGAGTATTTTCAACATGTTTAAAAAATTTCTCTGTAGATGGTGTCTTTAATTTTGATTTAGTAGTGTCATGGGACAGTGACTTTAGTGATGGGGTAGAAGGCTTAGACATTGGTCTTTCAAGTCCCAAAGGTATATCTTTGTTTGAACGTCTAAACATATGATGCATGGCTTTCATGTACTGGAGGTGTCAATTCAGCCCAACTGTGGCGCATGTTTTAATTGGTACACTTTCTGAGGAGTATTAGATAAGTTGTCATCAGAATGCACTAATTTCTGAGCTAGCTTTGTTTGAAGTTTTTCAAGTACGTTTCTGTTCATCCTTGTCCCTGATCGTTTGTGACCATAGTTGTAATCTGCCCTCCCTACCCTTCAGAGTTTCTGCCGAGAAGGTACAACAGATTTTGCAGTCCTTTGTCTTATGTTTGGGATGAAGGTAAAAAATGCATTCCTTGTGGGGCTCATCCGAGTGCAGCCTTAATTTCCCACAGAAGCAACAAGGTGTACAGAAACCTTTTTTAGGAATATCTGAAATATTGTTGTCAGGAAAAACACCAAAAATGTGTCACAGATAGATGTTGATTGAAGCAAAGGTAAATCTGTAGTGAAAAGCTGAAATAATTCTCTTTATGAGGGAACAAAACTGAGTAGCGTTCAGGGAGACTCTTTTCACATGACGTGCAGTAAGAAATTGGAGGTATGGTGTCCCTTGAGCAGAGATTGGTTTAAATTTGGTTTTCCAAATGATGTTAGCAGATTAACAATGTGGTAACTTTAAGCTTTTCCAATCTAGATTTAGGACTGCACTGCTTAATATAGTTCATCTGGAGACTTCCCGTTCGACAACCAGGAAGATTAAAGCATGAAAATCTATGAAAGATCCGATGCAGGAGAACTACACGGTTACTGTCGCCATTGTGCAATATATAAAAATGCATATATGAGTAAACATACCAGAGAAAAAAAGGGAATATTCATTAAATAAGACTAAATACTATAATACAAATAATTCGTTTAAAAATTACACACACATAAACATATATATGTGTTATATATATATATAAATAAATATATTTAATGTAAAACGTTATCAGATAAGATGCACTTTAAAGGTAATTTAACTACTGAACAACATAAAAAGAGCAGTGGGAAAAATATGTGAGAACCTTTAACGTGTAAACGGGAACAATACATTTCTGTCCATCACCAGCCTGATGAGTTCACACTTTAAGTGAGTACAATAGATTTTCTTACAGAACACGAGTGGCTTTTGGTTGCTGCACCTCACTGCCTAAAAATTGGGATCATGAAAGTAAACTCCTAGTAACTAATGCATAATACAAGATTGCAAGATATACAACTTCTACATCTCACGAAAGGCATTCTTGAGCAGGAGGGTGATCTAACGCAAGGCATTCTTGAGCAATCAACCAAGTATGTAATGCAGCCCTTAGTTCCGAACATCTGGTCTTGAAATATACTCCCGCCTTCTTACACCACCAACTTTCCCTAACTCTGTGATAAACATGTCCCTTACAGTACCTTTAGGCCAGACCACGAGGCCAAAGGCTGTAGGTTGCTCCAATAGTTGATCGGAAGATTAGAAGGGCTTTTGTCCCTTGTCACGGAATCTGTATGTGAAATGTTATTTTCACCTATGAATAAAAGAAAATAATTAAATTATATAATGGTAAGAAACTAACCGAGCTCGATGTTGGTATGTCTGAAGTTATCTCCTTAAAATACTGCACCTGACCAATCTGTAACTTGCTGCTTCACAATCTCCACTCTTGGCACTTTTGCAGGGATCAAAGATGGGCTATCTTGGAAACGGGGACTTTCTTGAACAATTTGCTCCTTCAGCTCTGACTCCTGCAATCTCCTGAGGGCTACCTGGGCAGCCATCACCCGCCGGCGCTCTCTAGGTTGAAGAGAGGCAGTTAGCAACAGAGTCATTTTGGCATCACAAATAAGCCGGGAAAGAATACGTCCCTCCCTCTACCCAAAACAAGTATCCCAAATAATATGCGGATCGTGACCGTTAGCGAAACACTGTGCATTGAAAAGTTGTGAAATTCATATTGACAATCACAAATTTATATATAAATTCATTAGAAACTGAGGAGAAAAAGTGGTTTCTGTCCTAGCCTTTTTTTTTTACGTCACGTCTGACTTTCAGACTGAAGAGTTCAAGCAGTGGGGGGTTTATCTGCCTGCGGGGGTTTCACAAGAACGTGACGAGAGGCCGGGCCATGTGTAGGAGGTTGGCCATGCTAAGGGCCTGACCAGATGTCATTAATTATGTCATTTAACATGTCTTAAGCAATGTAATATGTGCCAGCAGTACATGGTGGGCTGCAAGTTATAGTTCGTTCAGTAACCTATAACAGGTGAATTTGTGTTTTGTTTTTAAACATTAGGTTTTATCTTCTTTCAACATCTAACTATAAAGTCACATTAATCTTTGCTTTTTTCAGTGAATTTCTAAGCTCCTATTACCATACCCAACTATAAGTGATGTCACCTTAACCTGTGATTTCAGTGAAGTAAACAAATTACTTACCTTCCGTAATTCTCTTCCTGGAAGAGACTATCTAACCCCAGATTCCTCACGTTTTGAATATTCCCCTAGTGTGAGACTGGATCCGAAAACCTTTCAGCAATACCTCTGTGGGCCTGTAGGTAGCGCTGTGCTGCACTACATGGACACTGTTCCACTCCAGAAATTACATGCAGTGCCTACATAGGAGCCACTCCTGCATGCTGACATCAGTTGTCAGCTATCCCCAACCTCAGATACTGAGGCCCTAATAGTAAAATTAGTTGCACATAGATTCCTAGACTTGGGATCTTATTAGTGGATAGAGACCAATCACAGAACGAGGACAGGAGGGTTACTGAGGAATCAGTGGTTAGATAGTCTCTACCAGAAAAAGCATTCTCGAAGTTAAGTGACTGATAGTGACTTCTAGCCGCAGATTCCTCACCTTTTGAATAGATACCAAGGCAGTACTTATTTGGAGGTGGTTCTATAAATGGAGTCAAATAAGAAAGGTTTGCAGGATTGAGCAGGTAAAATGCCCCTCACAGAGGATCAGACTGTCCGGTGCTTTGTGAACATGTGTAGGGACACTGACATTGTCACTTAGCAAATATTCAAGAAGGGACTCCGTTTGCCAACACAGCGGAGCAGCTTTGGTCCCAGTAGAATGAGCACGTAACCCTTCCATAAGCTAGTTTTGGGATGATGTATAGAAGATCTTAATTCAAAGCATGATCCAGTGGGAGATGGTTCTCTTCTGCATAGCCTTGGGTTTCTTATGCTCCAGAGAACCCCACACAGAGAAGATCGCCCACCCAATGTTCTCTGGAGCAAAAGATGTTAAAGTTCAGTGTTCCTTTGAGGTCCAAGTGAGGGAGTCTCTCATCCTCTCTACGGGGTGATCCGGAGCATAGAACGTTGGTGAGGTACTGCTTTGACCTACATAGAGTGGCATCACAACTTTAGGAAACAATGATCCCCCTATCCGTAGAACCAGCTTGTCAGGGAAGAAGGTAGCCAACAGAACATTGACACAGACAACCTGAAGCCCACTCAAACGCTGTGCTGATCTTATGGTGATGAGAAACACAATCTTGTGGGTGAGGAGCTGCAAGAGACAGCAGTGAAAAGGTTCAAAAGGGGTGCACAACAGATATTTGAGGACCAAAGTAAAGCCTCACTTAGGCATGCCATAATGAGAGGGAGGAAACAAATGTAAACCTTTCAAAAAGTGCATACCAATTGGAGACTTAAACAATGAGGGCTGACCAGGTAAGTAAAAAGGACAAAAGGCACCCTTTATCTGTACCCAGAGCAAAGCCTAGCTGAGCTAGGGACAAAACAAACATCAGATAAATTTTGCCTGGAAGGGGTCTATCTGCAGTTTACTGCACCAGGTCACAAATTTGTACCGACAAGTGTTGTTGAGGGACGGCGCTGTCAAGATGACATCAACCACCTCCAGAGGAAGGACACAGGTGATCAGATGTCTCCACTCAACATTCAAGCATGATGGTGGAGAGGGTGAAGACACAAGTACAGAACCCTGCCCTAATGCTGCAAGAGCAGATTCATCCTGGAAGGGCAGCCTGATCAGAGGACAAATGCTCAGGCCCAGGAGTTCAGAATACAATACTTTTCATGCCCAATCTGGGGGAACACAGATGACTTGGGCCCAGCCATTCCTAATCTTCTTGGGAACTTGGGGCAGAAGTGGTATCGGCAGAAAGGCATACAGGAGTCCTAAATTCCACTTGATGCAGAACAAGTCTCCAAGCAAAAGATACTCTGGAAACTTCAACACGCAGAGTGCAGACATCAGGTGCTCTGAGCGGTGACTAACAGAAAGGGCGAAGGTTGTCCCAAGTTGCAGAAGAGACTTTGCGCCACCCCTGGATGTAACTGCCACTCATGGTCTGCGAGGCATCGGCAGCAGAGCTAGTCTGCCTTGGTATTCAAAGAGCCTGCCAAACAAGTTACTTAACTTCAGGAACGACATATCTGTAAGAAACATTAGTTAGTTATAGATTCCTTACCTTAGAATTACCCCCAGGCGTCAGACTGGATCCGGAAAGTTTTTTGCAGTCAGCGGTACCTCAGGGCATCGGAAGGCGACTTCGGTCAGCTCCGCGTCGGTCATTGACATCGCGGTCGCCGGGATGATGTCACAGTAGCAACTTAGACACCGCCCTCGCGCGCTGTCAGTTCTGTACACGACTTTCCACGCCAGAAACGCAGAGTCATGAAAGGCACTGACCACTGGTGCACAAAACTAGGGCCCTGAAAGGATATCCTTAACCCTAGAAATCAGTTTGCAAAACAGGGAGGATGGGTGGGGCGGTAAGGAATCTATAACTAATGTTTCTTACAGATATATCGTTACCAAAGGTAAGTAACTTGTTCATCTGAAAGAAGCACATTAGTTATAGATTCCTTACCTTAGAATAGATACCTCAGCAATACCAACCCCGGTGGTAGGTCTGTGAACCAAGATCACACCAGAAAGTACTGGAGAACAGAACGGCCAAAGAAGCCTTCTCTCCGGACTTAGCTGTCCAGACAGAAGTGTTTCGTAAACGTGTGCAGTGATGTCCACGTAGCTGCCTGACAGATGTCATGTAGAGGAACTCCTCTTCCCAGGGCAGTAGAGGCTGCCGTCGCGCTAGTGGAATGGGCACGTAGCCCCACTGGAGGCTACTTTTTAGCCAGACAATAGCATGCTTTAATACACAAAATAACCCATCGAGAAATGGTTCACTTGTGTACGGCCCGACCTTTCTTGGCGCCCATGTAGCCAACAAAGAGTTGGCCATCCACCTGTAACTGTTTCATGAGGTCCAGAAAGAAACAGCGCACGTTTTGGGTCCAGACGGTGGAGCCTCTCCCTCTTTCGAAGGATGCGGAGTCGGAAAGAAGGTGGACAAAGTGATGGTCTGCCTGATGTGAAAGGCAGTGACAACCTTAGGAAGGAAGGAAGGATGGGTCCTAAGAACCACCTTGTCCAGATGGACAGACAGGAATGGAGGTTTGGAGAAAAGAGCCTGGAGCTCACTCACTCTTCTTGCAGATGTGATGGCCACCAGGAATGCAGTCTTAAGAGTCTCAAAGGACAGTTGTGAAGAGGCTCAAATGCAGTGCAAATTAAAAAGGTTAAAATGAGATTCAAGTCCCACTGAGGCATAACGAAGGGCATAGGAGGAAAGAGGAGTTAAGCCTTTCAAGAAACGATTAACAATCGGGGACTTGAAAAGAGAAGGCTGATCGAGAAGGCTGATCGGGAAGCCGAAGGAAGTTAGAGATGGCCGAAAGATAGCCGTTGATAGTGCCCAGAGCAGAGCCCTGCTGGGCTAAAGAAAGAAGGAACAAGAGAACTTCAGAGAGAGGGGCAGAAAGGGGAGCCACAGCCTTTGCTGTGCACCATGCCACAAACCTCTTCCACCGGCAGGCGTATACAGTCTTAGTGGAGGGACCCCTGGCTGCCAAGATTACATCGCAAACTTTTCGAGGCAGGTCGAAAGACGTCAACTGCCGCTGCTCAATCTCGACGCATGGAGGTGGAGGCTGGACAGGTTCGGGTGGAGGACCGTCCCCTGCTGCTGCGACAGAAGACCCTCCCGAAGAGGCAGTCTGATCGGAGGATCGATGGCCATGTTGAGCAGCTCGGGATACCAGACTCTTCCTGCCCAATCCAGAGCCACAAGAATGACTTGCGCCGAGTCGCGCATGATCTTCAACACTCTGGGTAGAAGTGGTATAGGCGGAAAGGCGTACAACAGACCGCAACTCCACTCGAGACGAAAAGCGTCGCCTGGCAAGTGGCGCCTTGGAAATTCCAACGCGCAGAATTGCTGACATTGCGCTTTCTCTTCGGTGGCGAATAGATCTAACCAAGGCTCTCCCCACTGTTGAAAGAGACCTTGCACCACCTACGAGTGAAGACGCCATTCGTGATCCATCATGCATCTGCAGCGGAGTTCGTCCACCCTGGCGTTTAGGGATACTGCCAGGTGTTGAACCACCAAGGATATGCCCTGATGTTCCAGCCATGTCCAGAGGCGGAGGGCCTCCTGACATAGGGTCCACAACCCCGCCCGCCCTGTTTGTTGCAACACCACATGGCGGTGGTGTTGTCGGTGAACACCTGCACTACTCTTCCCTAGATAGAGGGAAGGAATGCTTTTAGTGCAAGACAAATCGCCCGAAGCTCCAGAAGGTTGACGTGGAGCCCATAATCCGCCGGAGACCAGAGGGCTGCGATCTCCGCCTCTCCCAAGTGGCTGCCCCATCCCAGAAGGGATGAGTCTGTCACCACTGTGTGGTCTGGTTGGGGAAGGGAGAGGGATCTGCCTTTGACCCAATCCTGGTTCGTGAGCCACCAATGCAATTGACATGCAGTGCCCTCTGAGATCTGGACGCAATAGGACAGATTCCCCTGATGCTGCGCCCACCAGCACTTCAGGTCCCACTGCAGAGCCCGCATATGCCACCTGGCATGATCGACCACTAGGATGTAGGAGGCCATGACGCCCCATTAGCCTCTGGGTCATCCTGACCGAAACCCG
The DNA here is from genome assembly GCF_964204655.1 of Triturus cristatus. Lineage (NCBI taxonomy): Eukaryota > Metazoa > Chordata > Amphibia > Caudata > Salamandridae > Triturus > Triturus cristatus. The sequence goes on from NC_140590.1 coordinate 57,220,873, forward strand.
GGATAGAGGTTGAAAGATTGGAATCATAGCCAGACTATCGCAGACTCGCTGTTCGGGAGGATAGACCCGAAACCGTGTTGTGTCCAGTTCTTACTAAGGAAGTAGAATCCATATGACATGGCATAGCCAACGTTGGTCGTTTGGGTTCTTATTTAATGGATTGTCTGAGTACTTCTCTTTGGTATACCCAAAGACCCCTACACATCTCTTAAATGGAGACATCCATGGTGGAAGGGAATATCCTCCTCAGCTGAGTAGGTAACTCATATGTACTGGTTGAAGGTTTTTAAGCTTGAACCTTTCAAAGGATTATCCCGTTGTAATACCCTCTCCTAGTTCCACATATTCTTATGGCTGAAAATGCAGCACTAAACATAGCTGAGAACTGCAGACATGTGGTTACTCAGAAGCTGCTATAACATGGCCTCACACTTAAGGGTGGGGATGTTACCTTCTTGGTTGAGGCTCACGAAGCATACAGGACAGAGGTATTCTATTCATGTGTAACATTCACAGCAGCAGACAACACAACTAGGCTGTTTCACAATAACGCTGAAGTTACAAATTACTACACATCATATGAAGAATTAGAAATACCAATCACATACCAAGAACATAGAAACTGGTTTGCAGGCACCCTCCCACACACAATAAATGACGTTCGACTAGGTCCCCTTAGCAAGGGGGGAGCAACATGACCAGTCTTAGCTGGCTACACACCAAATCCTGATATAGGAAACATTCCAACACTACAGGTACGTAGATTGTACAACAGTTTAGTAGCTTGTATAAGTGTTTGACACAGTTGGATATGCAAACATTAACAAAAATTCTGTGCAGAATGCTCAAGCTTCACAACCACAATTGGCTACACAAGGCATCAGCCCACAAACAATAAATACAATCATGGGTAAGGTTCCCAGCAGACAGGAGCAGCTCCCGTTCTAGATTGCACAAAAAACAAGCCAGCTTGAGGCTGTGCTTAACCATACAGGAAAAACACAGAATTTTAACAATCTGCTTGCCAATGTGCCTTTGCAGATGTATATATCAGAACAGATGGCACCCCTTCATAAGTGGATTTGAATGAGTAGAGGGAAGCACCTGCCTTGGATTTGGGGATGAAACTGGAGGGCAACTTTGCTGCAGTATCTGCCATAATGTTTAATAACAACATTATAGGGGGAGGCAGAAGTGTTGGCTATACAACAGCATTCACAGGATTTGGTTCCAGGACAGCAAGAGCACGAATTACCTAAAATTATCAAAAACACCTACGCAACGTTAGGTAGAGATTATTTGGGAGACAAACCTGGTAAACCACAAATAAGGAGTAATTCTGAAAAGAATAACTCAAAGCAAGCAAATAAGTGGGATAATAAGAAAAAAAAGATCAAACTAATTCACAGGGTGGGTCTCCTCAACAGAAACCCACTTAGAAGCACTATAATTTGGGCAACCGTGATAACATTAAACAGTCTAACAGGTGTCAGATACTGATACATGTTCGCCTTGTTCCTATCAGAAGTCATTTAAAAGGCATTCAAAGAGAGGTGGACGGCCAGAATGCAGATAGGAGTATGTGAAATCAAAAAGAATTACCCAACGCTCATCTGACTCCATAATTAAACAGGAAGATGAACCTAAAACCTCCAAACCTCAATTCAAGAAGGACACTGGACTTAAGGTCAAGAAAGCCGCGGATACAGAAGACTCTGCTTCCGAATGGTGAGTGGGCTCTGACCATGCTGTATAGCGCAGCAGAGGTTACAATAGTTTACCCGCACCTGATGAACTGTCTGGCGGCAGCAGTGTTGAGTGACTACATCCAGGTGCAAACACTGGATACACACGTAAGTGTTCCGCATCGCCTATGGGAGATACAACTCCAGTTAGACAGGGACATACAAAAAACCATTAAAGTTCTCCTATGGGAGAACCTATCATTTGGCAAAGACATTCTCCAGCTCAAAAAGGATTAATCAGCAGAATTTGTTATGGAGTGTCCAAATGGAGAATCTGTTATTTATCCTGTCTCTCCGAGCTAGTTCCAGAACACGCAAAATACTCATATGCCCAGGAGTAGGGGTTAGCGCAAGCCTAGGTATTATGCCACAACCATGTGGGGTGACTGTTCCCTATTATCATGAAATACCATTGAGGTGGACACCACAACCTCACAGTCAATGCCCCATTAAGAAGGAGGCTAATAAGCTAATTTGGGAAATTCTTCAACAACCTGAATTCCAGGGTGTAATAGAAAGTTGCACCTCTTCAAAGAATAATCCTGTTTTTCCCATAATAAAACCTGATCATTCATATCAACTAGGATTAGATTAGAGACATCTGAACACATTACTCATGCATTTACAGTACAAAACGAGCACAGAGCAGCACAAATGAATAACAGTGCGTAAAAAGTACAAAACATCAGACATCTCAAATGGATTTTTCTGCCAAAATATAAGCATCTGGATGTAGGAATGTGACCGCATTCAGCCCGCTGGGTTCTCAAAAGCAGTTCTTTCAATTATCAAAGAGTTATAAGAATAGCCCCGGGGTGTTTTCAGCACAGGTGACAGAACTATTACAAAATTTTGATGACCAGGAATTTAATTTAAAAAAAACAAACAAAAAAAAAAAAGAAGAAATCACATAAAAATCAAAGGTTGCCAATATCTTTTTTTTCATTTTTTTATTAAAACATATCCAGAAAAATATAAATACAAATTCATACGAATTCAGAAAATGGAAAAAGGAAGCAGAGAACAATAAAATCAAACTTGCAAGTTTGAGAGACAGATCCTAGAAAAATTTAGATTAGGAGGATCAGAAGAGCAACAAAGATTTCATTGCAACTTATTCAAAATAATATTCCCTTCCTTTCTTCCCCTCCCATTTCCCCCCTCTACTCCATCCTTACTTCTCGGCTCCATTCTGCCATGTGTGTCCAGATCTTCCTCCCCCGGACTCTAGCCTGTCTACCTCGGCATGAATGTATAGATAGCTCTTGTTTATATATTCCTAGAATTCTAGCAAGACACATATGGAATCTTAGTGGCTCGGCATCTTTCCATCTTGTAGCTAGTAGTATCCTAAATACCGCTGCCCCCAGAAACAGACCATATCCTTGTTCGGTATTAAGAGCCAACAAACTATCATAGCCGAGAACCAGCAGGGTTGGGGTTATTTCTAGCCTACGACCGAACAGTGCCTCCCAGAAACATAGCAGCCCTTCTTTCAATGGAGCCAGCTTCTCACAGTCATACAACATATGTAGCAAAGTAGCGGGTCCTGAACCACATCTAGGACATTTGTCATCTGCCCTTTTTCCCCAAAGATTCAATTTAGCAGGGGTAAAATAAAGGTTAAATACTGTTTTATATAGTTGTGCTTTTAGGCTCGAAGATACCCACATTTTTGAGGATAAGGAAAGGCAAATAGAAATATCCACATCTGAATTTCCCAGTTTATTTGTCCAGGATGCCTCCGTTTTTTTCCAAGTCGTCAGGGCTTTTGTCGAGAAGTATTTTATAAAAATCGCTAATTCTACAGGTGTCCCTAGCTGCTACTTCCAAAAACGGTATCTTATCTAGCATAATTTTGGGGCGCCATATAGTGAGAATGTTCTTAATCTGAATAAATTTAAAGTATTGGTTGTCTAAGATTCCAAACGTCTGTTGTAGCCTAGAAAGTTGGAAATCTTGTCCTCCCCCACAGAAATCCCCTATTGATCTTACCCAATATTTTTCCCATATCGTCATTAACCAGACGGGGCAGTAATTGCGAACGCCATAGGGGGTGTATCTAGAAATTCTCGGAATTGCCATAAATTTAGAGATCTGCTTCCAAATTTTCCATGAACTATAGATTACTTTAAACCGCACCTTTTTATAATAGCTAGGTTCCAATTGCCTCAGTAGCAGCCCGAGGGCTTCCTTCCCCATGGAAAGTTCATAACTTGTGGGTATTCTTAGTCCCTGCGCTAGTTCCCTGGTGTTATTTATAGATAAAAGGGGGGTCATCTGATGTAGAAAGGCTGCCCAGCAGTATAAAGTGATATTAGGAACTGCGAGCCCGCCCCTGTCCTGGAGTAATGCTACATATTTCAAAGCTCTTCTGACCTTCCCATATTGCCATAAGAAGCTAAAAAAAGTAGATTCCAGCACCCTCAATAGATTATCCTCTACGACCAGGGGAATTGCCCGGAACAAATATAGTATTTTTGGTAGGATAGTCATTTTTAAAAAGTTCCCCCGCCCAATAATTGACAGATGTAGCCCATTAACCCTCCTTAATATACTTCCTATATTTTTAAATCAAAGGTTCAAAATTGATTCTGGTAATTTGTTCCACTTCTGCACTAATTCGAACCCCAAGGTAGACTGCCGAAGTTGCTCTTTTAGAATCGTTAAAAACAATATTGTCCGTGCATAAAACTATGGTTTTCCCAGCATTCAAGGCATACCCAGAGAGAAGGCCAAAGTCTTCTGCAATCCGACTAATTTCTTTGATCGCCTCAGCCGGGTTCACCGTTAAAACCGCGATATCGTCCGCGTAGGCCAATACTTTTGTCTCAAACCCACCGGTAATTATTGGCTCAATTTTCGAACTCTGCAGCAGCATAGCCACAAGGGGGTTGATATATAATGCGACTAAAATAGGGGAGCAGGGACAACCCTGCCTGGTCCCCCTTAATATATTAATATTGCCAGACTCCCCCCCCCCCAATTAGTTGTAATCTTGCTTTAGGCTGGCAATACATTGCCTTAATAGCCTTAATTAACTGAGGGCCGAAACCATAAAGTTCCAATATCTGCCATAGGTACTCCCAGGACACCCGATCAAAGGCTTTTTCGGCATCAAGGAGGATCATAGCCATCTGGTCCTCCAACCTGGCTACAATATCAAAAAAGAGAAAATAACTCTTCGGGTATGGTCCGTTGTTCCTTTGCCAGGGATGAACCCATGTTGCCATGGGGAAACCAGATGCTCTATGACCCTCCCCAGCCGATTAGCCAAGATCTTAGAGTAGATTTTTGTGTCGGAGTTGATTAGGGAAATCGGCCGATACGAGGATGGATCACCCACCGGTTTCCCATTTTTAGGGAAGATTATAATGGCTGTCTCTTTCAAAGACTCGGGGGTGGGGGTCCATTATACTGTACACCCTTAAATAAATCTAGGAGCAGAGGTGTTATAACTATGCCTAAGATTTTGTATAGCTCAAGGGGTATCCGGTCAGGACCAGCTGCTTTCCCTGAAGCCATTCCTAACAATGCAAGTTCTACTTCTTCGAGTGTGATTTCTGCCTCTAACTCCTCTCTAGTTAGCCCGTCCAGCCCCTCCCCAACATTGATATCGGCGACTAGCCCTGCCATATCCTGAAAAACCTCTTCCCGGCTTTTGTCTATATCGTCTTGGTACAGGACCTGGTAGTAGTTTTGAAACCCCCTAGTTATCTCCTGTGGATCCGTATAGACATGCCGTTTATTTTAATCATAGATATAGCATTTAGGGAGTTCTTCTGCCTGGTACAGAGGGCTAGCCTCCTACCAATTTGTTCTCCGGTTTCATAGACACTGTTCCGGTGAGATTGATACTTCTCAGCAGCCAGTTGGTTAATTCCGCTCTTGTTGCAATTATTCGAAGCTGAGTTTGATCTCCCCCCTGTCCCTGTGCTATCTGCGAAATGTGCTGCTCTTCAAACCTGGCTAAATCCTCCATTAGTTGATGATTCTTCTTTTCCTGAAGCTTCCAAGCCCTATTAACAAAAGATTGCCAATATCAATGTCATGTTTCTGGGATAAGAGCTGTCAAGTGAAGGCAAAAGCCTTGCGACACACTTTTTAGAGAAGTGTGTGCTTATACAACCTCCAACTATGTTGAAGATATTATAATCAACATTGGGATTGCAAACTTTTGGCAGAACATTAATTTCAGATTACGCAGAAACGGTTAAACCGTTTTATGCCTCAATTCATCCAGACTTTTGAAGCACACATTGGACACCAGAACACACAAAAATTTTACATTCAGCACAAGTTGACATGCTGGCTTCAAAACACAGACACATGCACACACGTGTGAACACAACAAACCTGGTGATCCATATAATTGCGGGGCTTCATGTTATACATATTTTACATTCAATGAAGGGGACACTGTACCAATTGCATATAAATTAAATTGATATACTAATGCTGAAATGCGTTTCGCACCGACAGAAAAAATAATGACAGCGGTACAGACCAGTGTGGGTGGGAGCAAGCACTGGCTCCGTGGAAACAAATAATTCTTGTGACCCCAGAGCCAACCTTTGAGGCCATCACAAAAGCCAGAGTTCCAAATGCTAAAGCATAATATCCACAATGGGCCAACTTCCTTACATCAACAGATATGGATTACAGATTGGACTCTATGGTACAAAAACAGGACTTTACGCAATACAAACATGAATATACACTGCCTAATGAAGTCCTGCTTCTAGATCAGTATGGTTACATAATCTATACTGACGGTTCTGCCCAACCGGCTGAAAGGACAAAGTACGAATATTCAGCAGTGTGCGCTGCCGTAAAGGGGCGCATGTGAAATTAAGAAGTCCATCCTGAAAAGACCTACACGCAGTCACTTGGTGACTGCACGACACAGTTGGCTGAACTTAGGGCTCTAATTCTGGCACTTCAGAACACGTATCCTGTATTCTCCATACTAATAATGTGTGATTCATATGATGGTGCCCAGTCTTATAATGAGTATTTACATCATGGGTTCAAGAATGGATTGAAAGATTGAAAAGGGTACACAATCAAGCCCAAGATGCTTTGGGAACAGGTGGCTAAGCTGAAAGAGTGCTTATCACGGATTCATGGAATACATACCTTGAGTCACCAACGTGTCAGTGTACACGTTGCAAGGAATTTCACAGCTGATGATGCTGCAAACGCAACAGTGCAAACTGCTGCAGTCACAGCAATTCCTCATTCAAGTACAAGAATAGACGGAGACATAATGACAGCATAATGACGCAAATTGTACAGTATGCTCACATTCCTGGAGTGGGGGTTAGGTTAATTCCGAATTCAGACCACAGGTTAGGTGTAATTTTAGCTGCACACAAGGATCTAGCATCTGCACATGCAAGGGCGGCTGCAACAAATTCCCTATTGTAGCAATGCTACTGGTGGCCAGGTCTCTATAAACAGACCAAGAACTTGGTCCTTAAGTGCGACATCTGCCAGCAGATGAAGGGCTCCACCACGGCATGTCCACCACAGCCACCTCTGCTCATTTCTAACAAGCCACTCGCTTGAATTCATCTGGTCCATTGCTGCCGTTTGTCATCAGATGGGACTTACAAGTAAATCTTGGTAGCAGTGGATTTATGCTCTCAATCCCTATAGGTCTGGCCACTGCGGTCAGTTAACGGCTGAACTGTTAAGATCTGCGAGTCTTAATCGAGACATATGCAGTTGGCACATTCCATTCTGACCAAGGTCGCTGTTCGCCTCTAGGATTTACAAAGATGCCAAAGGAAGTTTGGGTGTGACCCTGCGATATTCCTCCGCGTACCATTATGAGGGAAATTTGGTCGTGGAGAGAAAAAAACCCAGGAGTTAGAGCAATCTTTAACAACTATAATATTAGGCTCAGGTCGCAATTGGGTTCATCATCTATATGGGGTCCAGAGGCCACTCAATCTTGCAAGAAAATATCTGGGTGGTCTGACTCCCTCTGAGGACCTGTTTGGGGTTAAAGTCTGGGTTCCAGACCTCAACAGTCCCAGGACAGTGGTGGCTGAAACATGTGACATAAACAAACGTTTGGCTGTTTTACAGGAACTGAATGGTTTCTGGGACAAACAAAGCAATGTCCAAGTAAAAAGCACCGCCACTGGTATAGTGAAGGAAGTGCCAACAGCTCCTGGTTTGATCCGAAATGTTGGGGACATAGTCAGGGAGAATTTTGTAGATAAAAAAAAAGAATTCGGGCCATCCTATCAATCAATCAATCACTGCATTTGTAAAGCGCACTACATACCCAAGAGGGTCTCAAGGCGCTGGGGAGGGGGGGTGCTACTGGTCGAAGAGCCAGGTCTTGAGGAGTCTTCTGAAGGCCAGCAGGTCCTGGGTCTGTCGTAGGATGGTGGGGAGAGTGTTCCATGTCTTGGCGGCAAGGTAGGAGAAGGATCTGCCGCCGGCAGTGGATTTTCGGATGCGAGGGACTGTGGCGAGGGCGAGGTTGGCTGAGCGGAGGCTTTGGGTGGGGGTGTGGAAGCTGAGTCGGTTGTTGAGGTAGGTGGGTCCGGTGTTGTGCAGTGCTTTGTGTGCGTGGATCAGGAGCTTGAAGGTGATCCTTTTGTTGACGGGGAGCCAGTGCAGGCCTCTCAGGTGGAGTGTGATGTGGCTACGGCGGGGGACGTCGAGGATGAGTCGGGCTGAGGCGTTCTGGATGCGTTGGAGTCGTCTCAGGAGCTTGTTTGTAGTTCCTGAGTAGAGGGCGTTCCCGTAGTCGAGTCTGTTGGTGAGGAGGGCCTGGGTAACGGTTTTCTCGTGTCGAGGGGGATCCATTTGAAGATCCTGCGTAGCATACGGAGGGTGTTGAAGCAGGACGCGAAGACGGCGTTGACTTGCCTGGTCATGGAGAGAGTGGAGTCGAGGATGACCCCCCAGGTTGCGTGCGTGGTCCGTGGGTTCCGGGGCTGTGCCTAGTGACGTGGGCCACCAAGAGTCGTCCCAGGTTGATGGGGTGGGTCCGAGAATGAGGACCTCTGTCTTGTCTGAGTTCAGCTTCAGTCTGCTGTGGGGGTTAGCTTTGGCAGTGTGGGGATCTTCGGTGAGGGATATGATCAGCTGGGTGTCGTCGGCGTAGGAGAGGATGTTGAGGTGGTGTTGTCGTGCGATGTGGGCGAGGGGGGCCATGTAGATATTGAACAGCGTCGGGCTGAGGGAGGATCACTGTCGGACGCCGCAGATTATCTCGGTGGTTTTGGAGCGGAAGGGTGGGAGGCGGACGCTCTGGGTTCTGCCGGAGAGGAAGGATGTGGTCCAGGCCAGGGCCTTCTCTTGGATACCGGCGTCATGGAGGCGTGCTGATAGGGTGCGGTGGCAGACCGTGTCAAAGGCTGCTGATAGGTCCAGGAGGTTGAGGGCGGCTGTTTCTCCTTTGTCCATCAGGGTCCGGGTGTCGTCAGTGGTGGCGATGAGGGCGGTCTCGGTGCTGTGGTTGCTGCAAAAACCGGATTGGGAAGGGTCCAGGATGTTGTTAACTTCGAGGTAGCGGGTCAGCTGTTTGTTGACAATCTTCTCGGTCACTTTTGCCGGGAAAGGGAGCAGGGAGATGGGCCGGAAGTTCTTGAGGTCCTTGGGGTCCGCCTTGGGCTTCTTCAAAAGGGCGTTGATCTCGGCGTGCTTCCAGCTTTCTGGGAAGGTTGCTGTCTCGAAGGAACAGTTGATTGTTTTCCGGAGGTGGGGCGCGATGGTTGCACTGGCTTTGTTGAACACGTGGTGAGGGCAGGGGTCCAATGGGGATCCAGAGTGGATGGAGTTCATGGTTTTGATGGTGTCTTCGTCGCTGACGCTGGACCAGACGGTCAAGCAACTGGTGCGAGTGGTAGTCGCAGGGGTGGTTGATTCGGTGGTGGGTGCGGGGGGGGGGTCGGAGTTGAAGCTGTCGTGGATGTCGGTGATCTTGCGGTGGAAGAAGGTGGCCAGGGAGTCGCACAGGTCTTGAGATGGCGGGATGTCGCAGGTGTTGGAGAGTTCTTTCACGAAGCTGAAGAGCTCTTTGGTGTTGTTTGCGTTGTTGTCTAGGCGGTCCTTGAAGGCGGTCTTCTTGGCGGTCCTGATGAGTTGGTGGTGTCTGCGGGTGGCGCTCTTGAGGGCTGTGTGGTTGTCTGGTGTTCGGTTGTGGAGCCATTTCTTCTCCAGCTTCCGACAGGTCTGCTTGGAGATCCGGAGGTCCTCGGTGAACCAGGCGGCTTTCTTGTTGGTGTGGTTGGTTGTAGAGGTCTTGAGAGGGGTGAGGGTGTTGGCGCTGTCGTTGATCCACTGTGTGAGGTTGGTCGCGGCGGTGTCTGGGTCGGTGGGTGGTCTCAGGGCGAGGGCGGTAGTCAGTTGGTCCTCGGTGACCTTGCCCCAGCAGCGGCATGGTAGCTGTTGGGTGCGGTGGGTTTTCTGAAGGTGAAGTGGACGCATCTGTGGTCGGTCCAGTGTAGTCCGGTGGTGTGGTTGAAGGAGACGTGGGGGCTTGCGGAGAAGATGGGGTCGAGCATGTGTCCAGCGGCGTGAGTAGGTGTCATTACGAGCTGTTTGAGTCCAAGGTTGGCGAGGTTGTCGATCAGGGCGGTGGAGTTGGCGTCGTTGTTGTTCTCGAGGTGGAAGTTCAGGTCCCAGAGGAGTATGTAGTCCGTGGAAGCGAGGGCGTGGGTGCTGATGAGGTCGGCGATGGTGTCAATCAACTGTGGGCGGGGTCCGGGAGATCTGTAGATGAGAGTTCCTCTGAGGGTGGTGTTGGGGTCGGTGTGGATCTGGAAGTGCATGTGCTCGGCAGTGGTGAGGGTGTCATTGGTGTTCGTTGAGATTTTGATGGAGTCTTTGTGGATTATGGCGAATCCTCCTCCCACTCCATTGGTGCGGTCTCTGCGGGAGATCTTGTAGCCCTGTGGGATGGCTATGGCGATGTCTGGTGCTGAGGTGGCGTTCTGCCAGGTCTCCATCAGGAAGGCGACGTCGGGGGCGGTGGAGTCTAGGAGGTCCCAGAGTTCGATGGCGTGCTTGCGAGCGGAGCGGGTGTTGAGGAGGATGCAGCGGAGGTGGTTGGGTTCTCTGGCTGGTGGTGTGGAGGGTTGGATGCTGGTGAATCTGCATTTCCGGCAGGTGAAAGGCCCCTGGGTGCGTTTCGGGGTGGCCCGGTAGCAGGGGTGGTCTTGTCTGGTGTTGAGTGCGTGGAGGGTGCTTGCGTCGTAGTGCAGTCTGGCGTTGCGAGGGGTGCGGGGTCCAGGGGTTCTGGCGCTGGGTGCAGTCCAGGCGTGGACGGGCGCAGACGGGCTTGCCTTAGGCGCGCCTCTGGCGCGCCAGCTGCGCGGCTTCCATATGAGGGCAGAGGGAGGGAGGAGCAGCTGGGAGGTGGGAGCGGGGCGGCCAAGGGGAGTGAAGGGGGCGGGGCCGCAGGGGCTCAGCGGCGGGGGAAAACCCGGGGAAAAAACTGCGGGAAAAGGTAAAGGCACTACAGCGTGCCTTTACCTGTCCTGACCATTGAAGGAGACAGAACTGCACTTTTGTCCCTTGCTGGCTGCAAAAACAAGAGATTTGTCTCAATTGATATGTTGAAATCACATTATGTAGCTGATTCTAAGTAGTAAGCCACATGGGCTTCTGAGTAGTTACCTGCCTTCTCTCACTACCATACAGGAAGCTCCTATGGAAGCTTTACCCACTGAAGAAGCCTCCTCTCCCTGGTTGGGGATAGCAGAAAACAAGAATGAAGTATCCCTTCAACCAGCTGCAACTACTATACAATCGACTTGTACAGAAACACAGATTTCAAATCAGTATCCTGACACAAAGGCTGTTTACATCAATGTACCACAGATCGAGTCATCTCCCAGTTCTATCAAACAGCTGCCAAAAATAGATCGGACTGCCTCTCCTTACTTCATCAACTTTGCTGACTTCTCTTCATATTCATCTGATCCACCTGACCTTCCACCTCTACTATTCCGTATGAAACTACATGTTTTCTATCTTTGGCTGACAAAGACATACTTTGTTCCTCCAAGATTACATATTTGGATTACAATTGTGTTACTTTTCCTGGTCCGTTGGATTGGTATTGTGGCAGTCTTTTACATGCTCTTGAACGGACACTATTTCCCTGAATGCTCTGCTGTACAACTGATAAACTTGGTTCTACTACCATATTCTACATCACACAAAGTGTGAAGTGACCTTTCCCTGAGGAACATTTCCGCTGTTCCAGTTCTTGCTGGAATTCTTTGGGATGGGGTATTGTATGATATATTTGGTCCTACAGAACTTTTACAGATACCATATGTATTCTGTATTTCTCTAAACAACATTATCACCCCTGGTACTGTCTCGGATGATTGGGCTACAGACACAAAGCATGAAATGCTAGAAGATTTAGAGCATTCTACTGTTTTGTCTTCTAATGAAATATACAAAGGCACGACTAACTATGATGCAATTTTCTGTTTTCAGCATTATGGTAATCATTTCTTCAATAAAGCCAGTACTCCACGTGCACTATTTAATTATACACAATGGGAACATTGCCCTACATCAGCAAGGGATAGTTGAAAAACATTTGCACAGAAGTTTGCTTATTTTTTCTAGTTATGACACAACAGACCCAGTGTCTTATTTTTTATAAGCTTACACCATCATCTACAAAGAAAAATATGCTAACAGATACCAAGCTGATATGCCCGCTTCTTTTCGTTCCCAGCTGTCTACACAAGGTTTGACTTTAGGAGGGTCACAGCAGATGTGAAATTGATTTGGGGAAAGAAGCACTGACAGATTCAGGGAAACGAGGCTTTCTTCAGAGCATGCACATGATTTTCCTGAACAAAACTGTGCAAACATCATGCCTCGGTTTAGCTAAGATCAAGGTTTTGAACACACCACGCATCCCCACATTTGCTTATATTACAGACTGGCAGCAGTTTACAATATATAAGGAGAATACACTTGACACCATGCTATGCAATGGTTCGTACAACTCTTCAGATACAGATTGGCAAGGATGGTTGCTGGGGTCATTAGACACTATCTAGGCATGGGTCCTAGATAAAAAAGGTTTCAAGATCAGCAGGCCTGACCTGCATTACGTGCAGACAGAACACTTGGGGGTGGAAACAACACAGTGTTGGGAAGCTGTGCTTTGATTCGCTAAAAACCTCAACATTGTCCAAGATAAAGCTACACTTGTCTCTTCTGTCTGATGACATGTGATTACAGGACTTTTTATTAGGTCCTCGAAAACCACGTCGAAAGAGCTTCTTGCATGCAATATACAATGAAGTGTGGAAAGTTTCTCAGCAGGAAGATGCTAAAAGACTGCACAAGATTGACAAGGCTAAATTTAGAGAAGGCTTTAGCAGTGGCTGATAATGGTATGAATACCTTGTCTTCCAGGATATACTCTCTGGGTAACATTGTGTCATCAGCAATAGACATTGTACAATATGAGATGTCCGCATTACAACATGGGCAGTCATAGCTTAGATCCATCATACTGCAGAGTTGGAAACTTCAGACACTTCGTGATTTACAAATGGTGAGACCGAGGCAAGAGAAATCACATCCGTCACATAAAGTGAATTTAGTCGCACTTATGTGGTGCCCAGGATGTGGAAGAACAGCCTCCTAATATTCCTCACAGGAGTACGACTCCATAATACTATTACTTAAGAATGATCAGCACATACAATTTTTCATTTGTAGACATATAGTATACATCAGTTGAATCATAGGATGCATAGACTTCATTCACGTGTATTTCTTTTTCAAAGGAATTTCTTTAATCAAATCTTCTTAAAATTGACTTTCAATGTAGCCCACGTGTTTCGTCTCTTTACGAGAGACTTCTTCAGGACTAGATAATATAGACAATACATAAACATAATTAAAATCAATTCCAAAAATGGTAAATTACAGATAAATACACGGTTTGCACATGCAGCAATTTTATGATGCTTATTACTTAATCCATTTTAAAATCATTTCACACCATGATAAATTTATTTCTCAATAAATCATCCGTTAAATACATCCCATTTGTTGTTTAATTCATTTTATGCAACAACATCCTATCGCAGTGTCCGTGGCTAAGTTTTCATTCTTTTTCAGTTCGCCCAGGTTAGATTTGACCAAACAGTATTTCATTCTATGAAAGATTCTACATGATTTAGATATTTGACAATTTAATCAATATGAAAAGAATGCACCCTGGAAAACATCAGTAATTCATAGTTATACTATGGCTTGCATTCTTATCGACACATTTTTTCCCAGAACTTTTCCTTATCACTCATTCATTTTTTCTTTTTTCTCATCCATTAATTTTAGTATATCACAAATCATGTTATTTCACAGTGGTTTAAAATAACAGATGACATACTTTCATGGTTTAAAGACATCCCACAATGCATGTGTTGTAGTATGGTGCTAGCGCCCAAATACCTCAGAAGCCTCGTTCACTGGTATCCAAAAGATCTGTGTCCAATTAGGAAGTTCTATTATCATTCCAAGACATGCATGTATATTTGGCATACACTGTACACTTGTTATGGTCAATTCATAGGGTCTAAAAAAGGATTATTGGGATGTTAAACAGTTCTTCGGTCATCTAAAAAACATCAGTGATTCTTGAAATCAAATATTAAGTAATGTACCTCTCATGCCTGTGCCATAATCCCTCTCCCATCTGGAAAGTAACTAATTTCTCAAAGTATGTGTTTCGAAGCCTATGTTGGCATTATGATCTGTTAAGGTTATGGACAAAATAGTATAATTATATTACTAATTTGTCCTCCCTACAGTATGTATCAGTTTCAAAAGTTGCCATTATGCTTCAAAGATAGAGTCACATTCTATTTTCAGGTTCAGATGGAACTCACCAAATTAAGTGCCACATAAACTACCATCCAATAGAGCTCCACAGTACAGATACTTCTATGCTCCTCTCACTCCCAATCCAATTGCCAAAAGGACCGTGTGTTTTGAAATCATATTGGTCCAGTTAATAGCTCCACATTAATAGTAACCGGAAAATATTCTGTCCTGCTCACGATTACTGCATTAGAAAATTGTCATAAGCCATGCCCTCACGGCTGATTAAGTTAGTTCATCATAGAAAACCCTTCTTACTGGACTATAGTCCTGCTCTTCATGACATATCCGGGCATATGAGGTTAATGCTACATGGCACACCCACCTACATGGCTGCCTGTAGGTATGGTGACTCCTAAAGCAAATATAAAGTCATTGTGTATGTGTTGTAAGATAAGTCATTGTTGTGGCTACCAACAAGAAGAAGTGTGAATTGGAAAATGATGCAATTCCTGTTCCTATTGGAACATTCCAAACGGGTACCGTGTTGTCTGGAGTGCCACCTACATAGCTGTTAACAAGTGCAAGGCACATCATATCACCTTTGCTTTAGCTATCACAAAGACACAGCATGAATTACAAATGATGCACACCCAATTTCTGCCATTTATGTTAAAAAACAACACTGTTAATATTAAAGAAATATTTTGAATTAGTATATCTACTGCTCATCATGTAATCATGCACATTATCGGATGAGCTATTTCTTTGGCTTGATTCGAGAAAAACAAAAATAAATTATATATGGCAGTAATGGGGAAGGCACCATTTGCACTGTCTAACCAACATTATGATTTTTTTTGTTTAAAAGCCAGTTGATAAATCTCCTAAATAGCCAGTCTATTTCCCAGAATATAGCTATGCATGTAAGGATCTCCCTCTCCCATATTCTTACCGTGCACATAGTAAGCAGCAAGATGTATAACACGAACAATTAACGTGAACAATTGAAAAAAAATCGCGCTCAGATCCCCATCGACATTTAAAGCCCAATCAATCACATGTGCCTGTGTGTTACATTGGGAGGAGGGTCTTCGCACATCGAATCTGTGGCCGCCATCTTGTAATCACCATTATATTAAAAGCCATGAAAGTTGAGATAATAATCTCCTTCCTTGTTAGCGGAAATGTAAAAGTTTCAAGAAACGCACTCAAATATTACAGATGTCCAGTCTCATGTTTGTTTTTGGCTGTTCCTAATGAAATAGGACGCTCAGTCACATGCGCCTGGACCCCAATCAAACCCATGAACAGATTTGCATAAGATGGAGCAAACCTGGACCCTAGGACTGTTCCCTGTTCTTGTAGGTACTGATCCACATCTTGGAGAAAGGCATTCTGTGTTAAAAATCTCTGCCTTTTCTTAAAGCATAAAAGTGTGTTCCAGATGACTTGCATTTCTCTTGAACAAATGAAACTTTAGTGCTTCTCAACCACAGCCCATTCTTATACATGTATATAGATTTTCCATGTCCATTGTTACAAACAGGAGTTCATCACAGTCCCATTGGAAGTCCTCCAGTTACATAATGCATTTTTGTTATCCCTTAGATATGACAGGAGATTCTTTACATGAGTTTGCAAGAACCCATCCACATATTCTGCTATGTGCTCCATGGGAGAGCCGATGCCAGCAATAATTGGCCTTCCCAGTGGAAATTCTGTTTTGTGGATAATGGGCAAAAAAAAATTATATGTTGAGTGACTAGTCTGGAGATACTTATTCTTGATAATTAAGAAGGCAAGTCTAGTTTAAACCATGAAAGTATGTCATATGTTATTTTAAATCACTGTGAAATAACACGATTTGTTGTGATGTACAAAAATGAATGGATGAGAAAAAAGAAAAAATGTGTGATAAGGAAATGTTCCAAAAAAACAAATAACAAAAAAAAAAAAGTAATCGATAAGAATGCAAGCCATAGTACAACTATGTATTACTGATGTTTTCCAGGGTACATCCTTTTCATTTTGATTACATTGTCAAGTGTCTAAATCATGTAGAATCCCCCTGAGAATTAAGTACCATTTGGTCAACTTTAATCAGGTACAAACAGAAAAAGAATGAGAAATTAGCCTTAGACACTGTGATAGGATGTCGTTACATAAAATGAATTAATCAACAAATGGGATGTATTTAAAGGATGACTTATTGAGAAAGATATTGATCATGATTTGAAAAATGATCCTATAATGATTTAAGTAATACGCATATAAAATGGCAGCATGGGGGAAATAGTGTTTTTATCTGCAATTGACCATTTTTGGAATGGATTTTAATTGTGTATTGTTATGGTCTGTATTTTGTAGCCCTGAAGAAGTCTCTCATAAAGAGATGAAAAGTGTTGGCTGCATCGAGAACTTTAAACTTAAACTTTTAAGACTTTATTGCATGATTTTTAAAAACCTTTGCAACTGCAGGCAGTGCCAAAAAGTCACAGCGTACATATTTCATAAATTCAATTCAAGCTTAAAACATTAAAAAAAATCCAAAAAAAAATCAGTGAGTCGTAAAAGCCTCTACTGCATGCTGCTAGCACCATAGTGCTAAGTAGATGGGGCTCAGTCAAAGCAAAAGAGGGTTTGGCACAATTCCTACAGGATAGGGGGCATATTTCTGTGGAAAATATCATTTGAACAAATAATCTCCAATTGAACTTGGTTCGATTTGGAGGTCAGAAGCATGTCTGATATTCTGTAAGCAAATAGTAGCAGTATCAGTGAGAGGAAGGAGTCGATGGCGAGGGCCCAATAGCGGTCAAGTTATCAGTCTACCTGTCCCGATCCCATATCACCTCCTCGATCTTCTTAGAGAAGCAGTCCATAAATCTGACCAAAGCACAGTTCAGAGTGGTGTTCGAGGGAACAAAGCAGGCCAGGGTTGCTCCTCTGCAAGACCGTATGTCTTTCGCAATCCAACCTCTTCGTAGCAGAGCCCTTCTTTCCTCTAAGAGAGTGGGGCACAGGCACAGTACGTGTATTATGTCCTTGTGTTGATTAAAGAGCAGACATTTCCTGAGCATTGTCTCTTTTCCATATTGGGAGGCGACAGGAAATGGGGATGAACCCCATTCCCAGCTTTATGAACTGTAGCTTGGTTCTTTCTTTGTATGAGTTGTTCCGATAGCACTGGGGTTTCAATTGTTTGTAAGTGCATAGGGTCATCCAACCATGGTTCCGTGCGGAGAGGCTGGCCCCGTCTTCCATTGAAGAGAGTCGTTTCGAACTAAATTTTGCTAGCCTTTTAAATTTCTGTTGGCTGATATGCAGGTTTCAAAGGGTGTCAAGCAAAGTGTACTGAGGGCTCGGGTCAGATTGTGATGTCTCGCCGACCTGTAATTTATTTTCAAATTGGTCCATAAATAATGGCCCAGAGTGTCTTCTTTGGAGACCCTAAGCTTGTGGCAGCTTAGAGAAAAGGCCACCATGTGAGCCAGTGCCTGTCTGCAGATTACAAATTCCAGTCTTATTTGTGCTGGAGATGTGTGGGATGGGAGCTGGAAAACCATTCAGTAATTCTTTGCAATTATTTTATTCAATGACCCGCTGTCCCCCCCCTTTCAATGCCTCACACCCGTTTGTTAGGGTTGGGATAACCTTCATCTGAGCCACCTGAAGAATTGGTGCAAAAGAGGGACCATTTATTTTTTTGTAGATGGGTCTAAGAGCAAACAACAATGCGGTACCTTTCTATTTTAGTTCCGCCAGCTAACTTGCATATTTGACGTTCTGGTTGAAGAGGATGCCTAGATACTTGTGACATGGCTACACTGGTTCTGTCGGGGAAATACAATTGCTTTGGGATGTTCACACTATAAATACATTACATGTAACATGTATCCATGATTCAGGAAGAGAAAATAACACCCAAGCGAAAGTTTCAATCAATATTTTAAGAAGTAACAAATATATTGGGCTACAATGGTACAATTGAAAGAATTGTGAAAGAGGGGTGACATGTAGGAGTAAATACAGACAATACACTTAGTACACTTAGTATAACAAATAAAGGAATAGTTGGGAAAGTGCGATTTTTGGTAAAGTCCATATGATTGATCGCATACGCCTCCTGTTCATATGTGAATAGGCTTTTGAACTGAGACGTTGCGTAGACTCTTCATATGCGTCGACGTTTCGACCCTATGTAAGGCGCAAAAAATTTTAATAAGCGTCACGGCGGGTCTTCTTCGGGACGGAGGAGTGTATGTAGCCTGCGGAGTAAAAGAACTTCTTTAAGGGTGTGTGCTAATGCGAACAAGTGATTAACTCAGTGTTCAGAAAGATAATGATGCTTACCCTGCGCAAGAGTCATTAATCACTGCGCGTGTATTATGCTTCTTTTTCCAAATAACGGGGTCGATTTATGTTTGACCTGTGGGGTAATAATATCAAATATCAATGAACTGTTAGCTATTTACAAGGACCGGACAAACTATGGGCTTTAACCAAGCTCAGACAAATAAATCAGGCTTTGTGCAAGTGCATATGTGGCTCAGTGTACAAATAAAGAAGCGCCCCAGAAAAAGTTGCTCCGAACATGAGGATAACATAGAGGAGAGGTACTAGCACGTCTCTAAGCAATTAATTCCTTCATGCCAGTGAGGTGATTTAGCTGAAGCAAAAAAGAGGGATTTGAAGCTGAGCCGGTTTGGAAAGAAGGTCAAAAGCCAGGTGGTTGTCTATTTCAAAGCGAAAGTGAGGGATTTAAAGAGGAGCCTGTTTAAAAGGAAGTCAAAGGACATCTTAATAATTGCTGTTTGTCTATTCATGCCAGTCGGGTGATTTAAAAGTGAGGCATTTAATAAAGAGCTAGTTCGGAGGTAAATAATTTCCAGCATGAACATGATACACAGTTAATTAGAACGTACCTAACAGGAGACACGAGTCAAAGAGGTTTGGCAAAAGTCCAAGTAGTTAATTCTTTCAGTCAGTCGGGTGATTTACTGCAAAGAAAGTGAGGCATTTAAAAGATGAGTCTATTTTAGATTTCCAGAAAGTCAAGGGCCAGGGGGTTAAGACACTTACCACGATCTGCTGAAAATGACATCTCTCCAGCTCTCAGTGCGAAGCGATACTGAGGCGGGAGATTGGAGCCTGTTTATGTATGCAGATGAGCGAGGCTTTGAGGTGCACGTTCACACATGACAGAGGGAGCAGGGATTTCACTAGTAACACCTGTGTAGAAGCAAGGAATGTGATGTAAAGAGAGCAACTAGCTTGCTAATTGTTGTGGCCATGAGTCAAGGGGAGGTACATTCTAATTAACTGTGTATCATGTTCATGGTGGAAATTATTTACCTCATTGATATTTGATATTATTACCCCACAGGTCAAACATAAATCGACCCCGTTTTTTGGAAAAAGAAGCATAATACACGCGCAGTGATTAATGACTCTTGCGCAGGGTAAGCATCATTACCTTTCTGAACACTGAGTTAATCACTTGTTCGCATTAGCACACACCCTTAAAGAAGTTTTTACTCCGCAGGCTACATACACTCCTCCGTCCCGAAGAAGACCCGCCGTGACGCTTATTAACATTTTTGCGCCTTACATAGGGTCGAAACGTCGACACATACTAAGAGTCTATGCAACGTCTCAGTTCAAAAGCCTATTCACATATGAACAGGAGGCGTATGCGATCAATCATATGGACTTTACCAAAAATCGCACTTTCCCAACTATTCCTTTATTTGGTGTACTAAGTGTATTGTCTGTATTTACTTCTACATGTCACCCCTCTTTCACAATTCTTTCAATTGTACCATTGTAGCCCAATTTATTTGTTACTTCTTAAAATATTGATTGAAACTCTCGCTTGGGTGTTGTTCTTTTCTCTTCCTGAATCATGGATACATGTTGTTACATGTAATGTATTTATATTGTGAACATCCCAAAGCAATTGTATTTCCCGACAGAACCATTGTAGCCATATAATACAAGTACCCAGGTTCTGAGGGACAAAGGGCCACCCCATTTTTTTTCATAATTAGATACTTGTGACAGCTGGTTGCATCTATTTTTTTCCCTGGTGTAGAGACAATGTTGGCTTTTTGGTCCCAGTTATTCGAACCACAAGTATCTTTATTTTTTTTATCTGCAGACCGTGCCTATAGGAAAATGTGTCGGTCACGTCCAGAAGACGTTGTAGACCAATCTTTGTGTGGCTGAGATGAACCAGATCGTCCACTTAGAGTAAGTTAGAGAGGCGGAGGCCACCAGTTTAGGTGGGTGTGAGTTTACAGAGTCGAGGACTGGAGACAAGTCGGGCAGAAATAAGTTAAAAAGCGTGGGTGCAAGAATGCAGCCTTGCGTGGTAGTTATGGGCCATGACAGGCGCAAACCGTCCCAGATTTTAATCCTGACCCATGTGTCGTGGTGCAACAGTTGCAAAGCCCTGAGCATGGTTTTGGTAATGTTGAGCAGGGAGAGATTCTACCAAAGCTTCCCTCTATCGACCCAGTGGGATGCTGATTTAAGATCTATAAACCCCATATATATGGGACTGATATTGAATTCAGCCTGGTTGATCAAAAGAGAGTGCGATGAGGTTCACAGTTGTCCCAGTGTGTCTTGTGAATCCAGTCTGGTTTGGTGGTATGATTTGATTTGTCTCAGCCCATGAACGTAAGGAGTCCAGCAGCACACCTGCGAAATACTACGCCTCATTATCGTTGAGGGCAATCATGCGGTAATTCCCAGATTTTTTGTCACCACTTTTAAAAATCCGAGCAAGAGTCAAGCCACGCCATGAGGCCGGGATGGAGTTCTTTTCTAGTATAGATAGATTGAGTGGGGCTAGTTGGGTGGCCCAGAAAGCTGGATCCTCCTCATATAGGGCAGGTGGTATTCCGTCGGGGCCGGAAGCTCCGTCCCATTGCGATTTGATTTTGGATTGTGGTCTCAGAGAAGAAGAGCCTGAGGGTTAACTGGTCGTGGATAGTGGTTTGAACTTCCCGGATATTTCTGCCCACAGTCTTCGGCCTGCTCAAGATTTCGATCTAAAGATGGTTGGACTGTAAAATGATCATATAGAAAGTAGTACTACTCCGGATGCGAGATGGTGGAGGAGGCGACCTTGGGAAGCGTGCCCCCTAGTCCATTTATGGTGTACCAGAACTTTGCTGAGTTGTTGGTCCTTATGTCATACACTAGTTTAGTACAGAATGAGTTCCAGGTGTTCCTTCTAATTCTCTTTAGCCTCTTTCAGATGTCTTCGAACCTCTATTTATTTACTTATTATTTTGGGGTCCATAGGTGACATTTTGAGTTTTCTCCACAACCAATTGATGTTTTTTTTTTTCCAGACCTTATTATATAACTAGAACTTTTCACCAGAGAGGCCGGCATCCTGGCCTTGCTCTGTGCCGGTGTTGCGAACCGAGCCGCTAGTTTTTGTCCTGCTGATGATTGTATCTCCTCTATTCCGTAGATATTAACTAGTAGTTGCTTGGCTTTTGCTGCCAAAGTAGGGAGGCTGTTGACAGTACACCTGATTTAAATTGATGGTGTGGATTTCAAAACTTTGGTCTGCTGCCGTTTTATATTGCATCAGCCGTATGTTGAGGGAAAGCTCTTGGGGACGGTGGTCGCTGTCCATTTTATCACCAAAGTCAAATACAGAGATTTGTTTCAGTAGTTAAATATGAGAGGCCAGGTGGCTTGTAAGGATGAAAATCGGCATTGAGGGCTCTTAATCCAAGGTGTTCCAAGTTTCCTTGATGGGTCCGTCCCCTTGGATTGTCTTTGGTCCACCCGGGGCGATCCTGCGGTGGTATAGCCCAGTCGCCTTCAAGTGGCTGCGTTCTCATTAACAGGAAAATCTGTCATTATCCACAAGTTGAAGGCTCCTGAAAATAAGATATCTGTGCTAGGATTTTCAGATCAAAAGTTTAGCACCATGGAAGTCAGCTCCTTGGTAAGTGCTGACCTTGAGCCCGAGTTTGGACAAATGTAGACATATATCAAGGTTAGGCTCCTTAACTGGCGGATGGCGGTTCCGAATGACCCTGGTTCCAGGTAGGTCGCTCCCCACGCCGCACAGCTCCACCGGATTGTTCCTGTGTTCTTCCTTGCTGCTGCCGCGAGATCGCGCCAGTCCTCTATCTCTGTTGCCCCCCCCCATCTGCCTGTCTCTCGCTTTTTATCACATTTCACTCTGCTTTCACTCTCCACTGTATCTCATTTCTAATGCCTTTTCACTCTATTGCCTCATTACCCTATTCACTCTATTTACTTATTGTTCCTATCTCTCCCGATCTCGGGATTCTGCATCCTCCCCCTTCCCACTAATGTGCCCCCTGCGGCCCCGCCCCCTCACTTGCCCATTCACTCATCCCAACTGCTCCTCTCTCCCACCTCCCCTTCTTAATGGCAGCCGCGCCTAAGGCAAGCCCGTCTGCGCCGGGACCTCGCCCAGCACCAGACTCCCTGGTCCCCGCAAGCACCACGACGCCGCCAACCTCCCCCATGCACTCAACCCCAGCTGAACAAACAACTGCTTCCAGGCCACCCCGAAGCTCACCTTTCACCTGCTGAAACTGCAGCCTCACCAGCCAGCGAAGACCTGCACGTACTGCCTCTCCCACCAGGGCAGACCACAACCACCTCAGATGCATACTACCCAACACGCGCTCAGTCCACAAACACGCCGTCAAACCCTGGGACCTTCTCGACTCACCCG
Source organism: Triturus cristatus (assembly GCF_964204655.1). NCBI lineage: Eukaryota > Metazoa > Chordata > Amphibia > Caudata > Salamandridae > Triturus > Triturus cristatus. The sequence goes on from NC_140590.1 coordinate 57,244,195, forward strand.
CCCCGGACGTCGCATTCCTGACGGAGACCTGGCTGAACCCCTAATCGGCACCTGACATTGCCATAGCCATCCGGGATGGCTAAAAGATCACCCGCAGGGACCGCACCAACAGACCGATAGGAGGAATCACCATCGTCTACAAGAATACCCTCAGAGTCTCGACCAGCACCAAAGACACCCTCAGCACCGCCGAACACCTGCATTTCCAGTTACACACCGATCCCAACACCACCCTCAGAGGAACCCTCGTCTACAGACCCCCTGGACCCTGGCCACAGTTCACCGACATCAGCTCGCGCACCCTGGTCTCCACAGACTACATCCTCCTCGGAGACCTGAACTTCCACCTCAAGAATGCCAACGACAGAAACTCCACCGCCCTGCTCACCAACCTCGGACTCAAACAGCTCATCACGACACCCACCCACTCCGCCGGACACACGCTTGACCCCATCTTTTCCGCCAGCAACCCCATCACCTTCAGCCACACCAACGAACTCCACTGCACCGACCACCGCTGCATCCACTTCTCCGAGAAAAACACTGCACACAACCACCCGCAACGAATCCCCCACCGCAGCTGGAGCAAGGTCACCGAAGACCTGCTAATCATCGCCCTCGCCTGAGACCCACCAACCGTCCACACCGACACAGCCGCCCGCAACTTCACACAATGGATCGCCGACTGCGCCAACACTCTCGCTGCGATAAAGAAACCCTCAAACAGACACCAATAGAAGGGTCATCTGGTTCACCACCAACCTCCAGGCATCCAAACAGACCTGCCGAAGACTCAAGAAGAAGTGGCGCCACGAACAAACACCCGACAACTACGCAGCCCTCAAGAAGGCCAGCCACAGGCACCACTAACTCATTTGAACCACCAAAAGGAGCTACTTCAATGAACACATCAACAACAACGCACACAACAGCAAAGAGCTCTTCAACATCGTGAAGGAACTCGCCAACCCCAGCTCTAACGACTCCCTAGCCACCTTTTTTCACTGCAAGATCACAGACATCCACAACAGCTTTAACACTCAGACCCCCCCCGACCACTGCGACACCCCAGACTCACCGCCCCCCAGCCACACCAGCCTCCTGCTCTCCTTGAACCTCGTCAATGACGAAGACACCATCAAAACCATGAACACCATCCACTCCGGCTCACCGTCAGACCCCTGCCCTCACCACATCTTCAACAAAGCGAGCTCCATCATTGCACCCAAACTCCGGAAGATTTTCAACAGCTCCTTCGAGACCGCCATCTTCCCGGAGAGCTGGAAACACACCGAGATCAAAGCCCTACTCAAGAAACCCAAGGCAGACCCAAAGGTCCTCAAGAACTTCCGGCCCATCTCCCTGCTCAAGTAATCGAGAAGATAGTCAAACAACTGACCCACTACCTCGAAGAAAACACCCTGGACTCGTCCCAATCCGGATTCCGCAGCAAACACAGCACCGAATCCGCCCCACCGACATCAGGACCATGCTGGACAACGGCGAGACCGCGGCCCTCATCCTCCTAGACCTCTCAGCCGCCTTCAACACCATCTGCCACCACACCCTACGCACACACCTCCACAACGCAGGGATCCGCGACAAAGCCCTGGACTGGATCACCTCCTTTCTCACTGACAGAACCCAGAGAGTCTGCCTCCCTCCATTCGGATCCGAAGCCACAAAGATCATCTGCAGCGTACCCCCAGGATCATCCCTCAGCCCAACCCCCTTCAACGTCTTCGTGACACACTTCGCTAACATCGTCCGATCGCACGACCTCAACATCATCTCATACGCCGACGACACCCAGCTGATCCTCTCCCTCACCAAGGACCCCGCCACCGCCAAAACCAACTTCCACGAAGGAATGAAGGCCGTCGCTGAATGGATGAACAACAGCCACCTGAAACTAAACTCGGACAAGACGGAGGTCCTCATCCTTGGATCCACCCCCTCCGCCTGGGACAACTCCTGGTGGCCGGCCTCGCTGGGAGCTGCACCCACACCCACCAACCACGCATGCAACCTAGGGGTTCATCCTGGACTCCTCACAGTCTATGACCCAGCAAGTCAACGCAGTCTCCTCCTCCTGCTTCCGCATGATTCGCAAGAGCTACAGATGGATCCCCACCAAAAGCAGAAGGACGGTCACCCAGGCCCTCGTCACCAGCAGGCTGGACTACTGCAACGTCCTCTACGCGGAAACCACGGCCAAACTCCAGTAAATACTTCAACGCATATAGAACGCCTGCACACGCCGCGTCATCCCCCGCCACAGCCACATCACTGCCCACTTAAGAGGCCTGCACTGGCTCCCCGTCAACAAGAGGATCATCTACAAGCTTCTCACCCACGCACACAAAGCACTCCACGATGCCGGACCAACATATCTCAAACGACTCCCCTTCTACACTCCCAACCGCCAGCTTCGCTCCGCTGACCTCGCCCTCGCCACCGTTCCACACATCCACCGAACGACCACCTCGCCGCCAAGACATGGAACACCCTCCCCATCCACCTGTGACAGACCCAGGACCTGCTGACCTTCAGGAGACTTCTCAATACCTGGCTGTTCGAGCAGTAGCAGCTGCCCCCCCCCCCCCAACTTAGCACCTCGAGACCCTCGGGTGAGTAGTGCGTTCTACAAATGATTGAGTGATTCATTGACTGAGTGAGTGAGGTACCGACTGCCTGAAGCCCTGGGGTGTCGCTCGCTTGATCCAAAGAGCGAATTGCACTGGTGGCCGATACATAGATTGCAAGACCTCCGCTATAGCGGTCGAAATTCTTTTGTTTGGTTGCAGGAATATGGCGATTTATATACCCTTCTAGATGGCATGGCCTCTTAAGCCATGTTTCTTGCAACAGAATGATTTCAAAGGAGCTTAAATAGGATACGGTGCCCTGATCGCTCAGTTTGTTTGCCAGGCCATTGATGTTCCAGGAGCATTTCTCCAGTGGGCTTCCTGCATGGACGTGGTTACTGTTGCTTTGTCACCTGAGCAATCAAGTTGAGTTCAAGGTCCCAGGCAGCCAAGCCCAGGTATCTACTCCTGCCGAGCCCGCAGATTGAATATTGCGGCCACCATTTGGGTTGCTTGAGCTGGAAACCGGGGTATTACTTAGTGCACCTCTCAGGACCGAGTAAACCGATCTTGGCAGCGCCCTTGAATTCGCCACGCCCGGCAGACTGTCTAGGATGTGTGGATATCCAGATTCCTTCCCAGGAATGATGGAGATGCCCCACTGCTTGAAGATGTCCATGCATCTCAGTATTGTTGTTACCTAGCTTCGTCGATCTTTAGGTGACCTTGGTTGATTCATTGATCTGACCATGGCCTGGTGCGATAAACACAATAGAAATAATCTTGTGTGATGTGACTTCTTTCCTCAAGCCTGTAGCTTTGAATAAACTTCTGGAGGTTTCCCCGGTTTACGATAACAAACGAGCCTTTCAACTTGTATTCCGGGTAGAATAGTGTGCAGGCAGATGATGCTTGTGCTTGCCTTGTATATGGATGGCTGTCATGAGAGGTTGCAGATATGTTGTTTGCTGGCTTGGGGGGGGGGGGGCGGGGGGGGGGGGTGGTGCGATGGATTAGTCTGGGTTCCAAAGGAGGGCCTGACCCCTCAGAGGCTACTCCTACTAAGCCAAAGGTTGAGACTGTCCGATTGTTGGGGTGCGTAGGAACGCTTCCTACAAGCATGTTAGAGTCTGAAACAGAATTTAAGGTTTTAGCAGGTGGGATGAGTGCAGTACAGGGCTCCTTTGGACTCGTTGAGGCTGTTGCAGGGAAGTTGTGCATGGCGCGAGCTTGTGCAGGTCCTTCGATGTGAGTGGTTTGGTGTCTAACGGCTCTATTTTCACTGGCTAACTGGATGATTGACAAAGTGCTATTTTTCCCCGCCACTTGGCTCAGAGCTTCAAAAGCCATTGGTTTTTGTTGTGATCCGCAAAGGGGACCCTAAATGCTGTAGTGGTGGAGTCTGTGCCAGCTGCTGTAGCACTCACGTCAGTAGATGCAAGGATAATACTCTGTTGCTTTTCAGCCGGATTAGGAATTGAGGTTTGATCGTCCATCACGGTTGCTGGCCCGCTAGACTGGGTTTGGTCCATGTTCTGGATAGTGTCTTCATGGTTCGGTGTTTTAAATAGGGGATAGAGCACCAACTTGTGCTTTGTGGGACGTATTTTATTTCGGCCTTTTCTCCTTTTTGCTCATTTGCCTTTATGGTCTGCCTCTTCAATATTTTGACCGGGTGAGCGTGTGGGAGCAGGCCCAAGGCTTGCGGCCGCAGCGGTCCCTTCCAAACAGCTACTAATCAGCACTGCAGACTGCTTTAGCCAGGAGCTGTGGTGGATCAACTTCAGAAGCCCCCCTTACCCCATGTGATAGCACCTCTTGCAAGTTTTCTGTTGGGTTATCGCCCGCAACCCAGGCTCTTCCACTTGAGTTTGGAGGCTTTGCGTTGGTTAATTCTTTTAAGTCCCTCATAGGCTTTGCCATCAACTCCTGAAGTACACTTGGCTTGCCTATGATTGGCGAGCAGTTGCAATTTTGGCGTGGGTGATCGGCGTTCACCTGGGCCAGTTTTATCAGATTGTTTTAATTTGTAATCTTTTCATCAATGCTGGCGACATTAAGCCATGGTGTTTAGTAGGCTTATTTGTATGTCCATTTTGTTAGCTTGGAACGACGTAGCGTCCACCGACCTCTGTAGGGTGTCCAAGGCTGCAGACCAGGCCGACTCGTTTGTTTTCCTCATTTGGAGTAGGTGTGAGAACGGTATTGCAGGAAGCTTCTTTTCCATATGATGAAAGCATAATTTCCCATTCCTTGGACTGAAGATAGGAAAGATCCTTTTCAGGGTCAGAGAGGTGTTCATCATGGGGAGACAGTTGTAGTCATCCTTTTCCGTGTGGTGTTCTTGTGGCTGGCTTATTTAGGGCACCCCTAAGCAGTGGTAAATGCACTGGTTGTTCTGTTGTTAAAGCAATACTTTCCTTCTTGCCATGGATCGCCCACTTCTTTACTTCTGCTTCCTCTTCTATCCTAGAAGTTAGGTGGAGTAGATCGTCTCTACCCATAAAGGAGTGGAGTAGGAGCTACACGGGGTCCCATTCTGGCAAATTATTGAGGATAGCATTACTAACAGAGATGTTAGTAAGCTTGTTTTCTTCTAGTATTAATCCTACTGTGCTTCAAGGTTTGGGGCACAAGTCAGCGGTTTGAACCCCCAGCCTGCCCTAGGGAGGGGGAGCCAGCCCCATTTCCTCATGGAGCAACCCCCGTCCAGTTCGGTGGGCCAAAGGAGTTCACTTGTACAAGGATGGATTCCCTAGTTAGGGGATGGGGGATTAAGGTTGGTGCCCCCCCCCTTGTTGACAGTCACTATTGGGCTCAGGGGGATGGGCAGTCCCCTAATACTTGAGTTGCTGGAAAAGATGGCAGAGCCCGCGTTTTTGAGTTAGGCAAATTTGGATGTAATTTTTGGTTGGGAGAGGATGGTTTTGAGACCCACAAGGCTAATTTCTGGGTTATATGGGCTTGAATTGGTCCGCAGGCTACTCGGAGGTGTGTTCGATGCTAGGTGGAGTATCTGTTCAGGAACTTCCAAGGGCTCCAGTCGGTCGGTCCTTCGCTTCCATTTCATCAGTGGAAGCGCCGGACCCCTGTTTTCTGGTTGAATGGCTGTGATTCCAATAAAATTGCGCCACACGCTGCGCCTCCCAGCGCCCACTCGACGGGAATCCCGGACTGTCACCTGCTTGGAGAGGTCTAGGATTTGTAATAGTGTCTTCTGATGTCCTCTATGCCATTTTTGGGTTTAATCCGGTTTGAGCCAGGTGCAGCAGACTGCCAGATGAGCAAGTAGACGAGCCTTCCAGTTAGCTGGCATACGGTTATTGATGAGGCACCATGGCTGCGCTTCCACTTCACTGCTGCACTTCATGCACTAGTGCCGCTTAAGCTGGGGCTGCTGCTTGTTCTGTTAACTTCCCCACCTGTGCCTTCACTTTCCTGCCGAATGGGGAGGAGGAATGCAAGACTGGACTGGTAGTGTGAAGTAAATGACTGGCGTGCGACACCCCTCCCTGTACCGAGGGGCGAGAGGGATGCTTCAGCCCTGCTTTTTCCAAACCAGACTACAGTTTGACCTCTGCCGCTAACTCTGCCTCTGCCCAGTTAGTCAGAAGACGCTGAAGTCACTATGTCGTACTGACCATATTGGAGGGGAGTAGGTGGGAGCAATAGTGAGTGGGGTCTCTAGGAGTACCGCAGGCTGCACCCAAGCTTGTTTCGAGCAGGCTCTGTGGTCCACCTGGCGCCACTCTCTGCGGCCACCGACTAGCAGCTGTCACACTCACAAGGTCCGATGTTGACTGGTTTTGACTGCTTCTTCCCAGCCAATAGAGAGGGGAAAGGAGAGTGGGGTGGCTGGGACTATGACTTGGGCTAGGGTTAAAAATGGGCTAAAGCTAAGGAGGGGGTGGGAGTGGGCCATGGCCCCATTCTGGCAGTCCCCCCTTTACCCCACGCTTCCTCCTCGGCACCCCTGCTCCAGGCAGCGGAAGTTGCCGGACCTCCCTGCCTGCTTGTTTCGGAGCCCCCATGCTCTGAGAGTCCTGTCTCAACCAGGGAAGATGGCAGAGAGGCCAAAAATTAAAGAGGCTGACACTGAGGGAGGCTCCCTGCCAAGCCTACAGGCTGGAGCGGAGGCCCAGGGCTCAAGCGGTTCCGCAGCGGATCAGTGAAAGAGAGCAAACCTGAGGTGGGCCCGCGAGCTGCTGGAAGCCGAGAGCCACCCAGTCCAGATGTGGGAAACATAGGCAGCGTAGTAGGTTTCATTGAGAGTCAATTTTAAGAAGATTTGAATAAAGAAATTCCTTTAAAAAAGAAATAAACGTGAATGAAGTCAATGCATCCCATGGTTAAACTGATATATACTATATGTCTAATGGAAAATTGTGTGTGCCTCTGACACTTTGTTGTGGTCATGTACCATGGCACCATAATGTCGCAAGCCTGTTTTGACCATACCATCTTATGAAACAGCAGCTACTTATGCCACGCAAAGATGAGACATACACTACGTTACACATAGTTAAGTTAACTTTCATTGTTGCTAAAACGCCTTCCGTGGATTGAATAATCTATAGGTTCATCGCTCTGCCGATTTCAACATTCCAATTCCAAATATTGTCTACAATACCATCAAGAATATAGATATGAAGTGATAGGAGAAGGGTATGTACTTGAATCATGGGAGTTCCTTTCAGTTCTGTTGTCAGAATATGGGTACTGAGGTTTTTCTTAGGAGTGGCTTAAAGTGCTCTTGAAGCCGAAACCCCTTAGTGTGAAAGGACGTTTCACTTCATGGGGCATGTAACAGGTCCGTGGCAAACTTATCTTGCTACTTGAAGGGTTCCCCAGTGGCCACGATCCGTCCAGCTTTCATATTAATTTCCAATGGAAGTTATTTGATGTTGAATGATCAAGGTTGCTGCGGTATGAAAAAAGGCATAGCTTATGTTGTTAGTTTCCTCCATTGTGACTTATTGTACACAAGTACTGTTTCCACCTGCCTCTACAGACAGGGAGGCGACGATTTGGCCTTAAATAAAACTTTTTAATGTGCTCTTTAATGCCTTAAGCAGACTGAAGACCTTACTGTATTAAAAAGATGTGGTCTTGACATCTGCAAGGCACGTGTGATTTTCAAGTTGCAAGGTCTTCTTCAGAGAAACAATCACTGCTCTGCACTAAATTCCCACAGCGTTTGAGAGAATTGGTGTACCACATTTTTAACTTGTCTAGTAGTGTGGGGGTAGCACACATTTTTAATAGTATAGACTCTGGTTTGGAAGTTGCCAGATCAGAGGACCGGGCAGGACAATTGGGTCCAGTTATAAGTGAGCCACAATAAATGACTGTTGAGGATATATAAAAAGGAAAAGGAAACGGAGTAGAAAGGAATAACGCCCACAGCGGTATTCAGGGCACGTTGGCTATCGATCCAGATGCTATAACTGAGAGGTGATCACCCTAGGTTGGAGCATGAGTTACCCACACAATATAGATGCTACATGTACCTTTGAAATTCTGATAAGGAACGCTGTGTAATATCAATATAAAAAGAAGATTTATTTGTGTTTTTGTCCTAAAGAAGGTGGTTGTATCAAGCTCATCCACTGAAACACGTCAACGCTTAGTTTTAGGTTACATTTGTGGGATATAGAACCACACTTGGACAGCGAATATATTCTCTTGGTGTGTGCTGTCTATGTATTGTTCCAAATTAATGACCAGATGATAAATGTGATTGTCTTGCAATAATCTTTTCCGGGGATTTTACTGTGTATGTATTGATTTTATGAAATTTTGAATGTATTATGCTGCAGGTTATCGTATTTTTATATAATGTACTATGATGTATTCTACTGCATGTTTTATTGAAAGCTTTGATTTTTTTTATTAAATAGAATATGTGCGTTCTTACATCTAGAGTAAGTGTGTTCCATTGGGTGATGTGTATGTAGATGTGAGCATCAGTCAGATTTATTGTATGTAGTGGTTCCAAAGGGATATATATTTTTGACTTTTCAGTCTGGTTTGGTTAGCACCTACAGACAGTTTTCGAAGTCATTCCATCATTTTAACACTTCGCAATGAATATCCCAACTCAAAGTCTAGTGAAACTGGCACTACCAAAAGTGCTGTCTCATGAAAGCATGGTACAATGCTTCGGTGAACCCTTGCTTCAGGAACTGAATGAGCACTGGTTCTTGTCCTTTCCGCCTGTGTGGCTACATTGCAATTTACCTGCATTCTGCGGTCTGCTATGCACCTTCGGATGTGCCCTGTACTTGTACCTAGGAACACAACCGGTTCAGCCTCTGGAAATAGAAGTACTGGTGGACCCCTTAAAAACCTATGTGCATCGGAGTCCCTTGCGTTTGCCGTTGCTTCTGAACACATTCTACAAATCTTTCTGGGACGCTTCTGCTCCTGGTGAATTGGATTTTAGCTTTATTTCTGTAGATTTCCTACTGGTTGTGGTTACACCTTCAGCAGCTGCTGTGGTGGTAGGATGGGAACATGTTTGCTCCATAAACCCGCTCGGAGGTGTGCCTCTGGGATAATAGCCGGCGGTTGCTGGTACCAAATTTTTCATCTACCTCTCGGAACACAAACAATTTGGCAGTTGAGTTTTATTTACCTTTTATTGGCTTTTAAGTTTGGTTTTCTGCTTCACACGGATACAATTGCCTTTTTATGCAGATATCGTTGAGCACTGCTTTTAGATAGCTTAGTTGACTCGCATTGGAGGAGTGTCACGTGGCGGGGTTAGGCCCGGTGTTAGAACTGGGGGTCTCCAGTTGGCAAGGGTTTGTACCATGTCCAAGTAGGGATCCTTCCTTCTAGTCAGGATAAGAGAGTGACACTCCTAAAATAACCCCTGCTCATCCCCTTGGTAGCTTGGCACGAGCAGTCAGGCTGATCTTAGAGGCAGTGTGTAAAGCATTTGCACATAACTAACAGTAATACAGTGTAGGCACTACAATAGGACACCACACCAGTGTAGAAAAATATTCAATATTTTTATATACTTAAGACAAGAACAAAACGATATAAATCCACATGTATTATACTTCGAAATCTTCAGATATCAAAATTAACTTTGTGCCCTCTGTGGTGCGTTCAGGACACAGAGTTGGCAGCGGCATCGTAGATGGTGTGGAGTTGTTTTTTCTTCTGTTGCAGCACAAAACACACAGTGCCCAGTGCTGAGAGCAGAAGAACTTGAAGTATTTGCTGTTCCTGAGACTTCTTGAACACTGGGCAAGCTCTACCTCAAGCCCTTGGAGAAACTCACAAAAAGAGACCGCAGAAAGTTCAAGTCCAGTGCTTTCACTGCCCAAGACAGAAGCAGCCACTACAGGCCAACACAGCAAAGCACTCAGCAAAGTGGTGGTTTCTACTCACAGCTTCTCCAATTATTCTTCTTCGCAATCTTCTTGGTCCAAAAGAGTTCTAAAGTTTAGGGGTTTGGGCCCCCACATGTTATATCCCAAAATCATTTGTCCTCTCAGGCAGGCAGTGTCTGTGCCCAGCCAGAACCAGTTCTGTCCTCTTTGGTGCAGCTGCCTGGCTGGAGGTGTAGACAGCATTGTCAGAGGCAGACCAGGCCTATTCAGGAGAAAGAACATCTCCTCCCCCTACTCTAAATGCAGCCCAGGTCTATTCAGCCCTTCCCTGACCCACCTAGACTCTCTGGAGCCACTGCTCCTTCCCAGCCCCCGTCATCCAAAACCCAGACAGTCAATCCACAAACCCAGCAAACGCCTACTGGATGGCTGAGCAAGAAAATACCTATTTTCTAAAAGGGGTATTTTCAAACACAGAAAGTAAAAATCACCTTCACTAAAAGACGCATCTTTACATCCTGAGTTCAGGCATACTAAACTTTATTTCTCTACCTTGTTCTCAGGGCCAGTTATGTTTGTAAGATGTTATAAACAAACTCCCCATTCTGTCCTACAAGAACAGGTAGCCTTGCAATAGTGAAAAACTAAATTGGCAGTAATTGACTATTAGGATATGCGACACTCACCAGGGCATGTCCTACTTTTCACATACACTGCACCCTGCCCACAGGGGTACCTTGGGCCTACCTTAGGGGTGACTGATATGTATGAAAAGGGAAGGTTAGGGCCTGGCAAGTGGGTACACTTGCCAAGTTGACATGGCAGTCCCATACTGCACACAGGCCACGCAATGGCAGGCCAGAGTTAGATTTACAGGTTGCTTGTGTGGGTGGCACAATCCAGTGCTGCAGCCCACGATTAGAATTTGATTTACAGGCCCTGGCACACTCAGTGCACTTTACTAGGGACTGACAAGTAAATCAAATATGCCAATCATGGAAACACCAATCCATAACACAATTTACAACAGGAGAACTTGCGCTTTAACAATGAACAGCAGTGAGAAAGTGCGCAGAAACACTAAGCCAGCAAAAACCGGGAGGTCAGAAAGCAAAAAGTCAGGGGAAACACACCAAAAGATGCCAAGTCTAACACCCAGGGAGAAATGCTGCCATTTTACATGCACACATTTCTTAAGTTGCCTTCATTTCTACACATCAACTTTTGACACATTTGTGTGCTGCTTGTGTGACTGTGCAGGATATGGTTCTTAGAAACCACATTTGCTGACATTTTGACTTCATCAAAACATTATCATGATACCTTGAACATTTGGCACAAGAAATAAAGTTCACTGCGCAAATGTTTGTTTATTGACCATTTGGCGACATAGCTATCTTAAGAGGATAAATAATGACAGCATGGCTGAGGTCTCGGCACAGTAGCATGAATCTGTTTTATTATATAAACAGGGGCACTTCCGTGTTCAGATCAGGGGAGCACACTGCTGTCACCGCGAGGTCGCTGTTTGTCAGTCTCAGCCCAGCTGATTCTTGTTTACCCTCTGTGAGGTGGGATGTCCAACTTGTGATTAAGACGGGGAACTGCATACTCTCACCTTTAGGTAACGGGGAGTTAGATCATCCAGTAGGGGACTTTCGCAGATCACTAGGCATCTAGGTTAGGGATCACATAGTAAGAGTACCCTGTACACACTACTTATATACCAGCATATATACTCTGTTTTAGCACAATGGTGGAATTGTTCATTCTTTTCACTGTTCTTATATTGCTAATCACTTATTTGAATTAATCATTGCAGCACATATTTTACACAAGAATCACATTGGTTCAATAAATATTGAAATGCCTCTTTGTGCATCTCTGAGTATGCATGACTGACTGACTGAGCGACTTGATCTTTTACCACAATTCCGTGGGTTGTCATGTTCTGAGGTTGCCCAAACCATTTGTTAGCATTTTAGCCTTAGGGCTACTTTTGGTGGCACTGTGAGCTATCAGGACTATAGGCCAACATATCCCGACAGGGTGCATGGAATCAGTCTGACACCATCCCAACATTTGTTGTCCAACAAACGCACAGTTCATACTGAGGAAGCAGAAGCAGTACAACACATCCAGTATCCAGGGTCAAGGGCAGACAAGACCTAGGTTAGCAAGAGCATCTTGAATGTTTCCTTATAAAATAGGACAAAGACATCCATCCTTCTTTAGCATTAGAAAGTAGCGGGAATACCAACTACCTACTTCTGGCTTAGGCACCCTCTCAATAGCCTCATTCGGCATTAGGGCTTGCACTTCCTGCCACAAAATGGGACAGAGTTCTCCATCAGTCGTTGGGGGGACAGCAGAAGGTGCAGCAGTATGGAAAGCAAGGGCAGGGTATACCCCTTCCAAACAATTTGCACAACCCCCCCTGCCCCCGTCGATGTTATTGTCTGCTAAGATGGAAAGAATTGCTGGATCATGCCTCCAAATGGGTGGCTGTGCTCCACTTATGGCACACAAAAGGGTTTAACAGCTTGGGGCAGTTGACTGGGCGGCTCACTGACCACGACAGCTGGGGCCAGTGGGCACCATTGCCTCGGACATAAAACTGCTGGGCCCCCTGTTGAGGACGGATTGGCTGATGATGCAAGGTGCCTCTGCCAAAACTGCGGAAGGAGTGATAGGGCTGATGAGGCTCGCTAGGTGAGGGAGACCAGCCCAGGGAGCATGCTGTGGCCCTACTTTCCTTGAACCGCTCCAGAGCGGAATTGGACTTGTTCTCAAACAGGGGACTTCTGCCAAACAGCATATCCATAAGGAATGATTGGACATTGCCTTCAAACCTGGTTGACTGCAGCCAAGCATGGCAAATTGCTACACTAGTGCCAATGCCCCTGGGCCCCTTCGAAGGAATCAGTGGTGTCCAAGCCACAATGAATTGAGAACTTGCATCACAACTGTCCTGTATAGCTTGAGTGAGGAGAGGCCTGAGATCTTCAGGAACACTTGGGATGACTTGAACCACAGAATCCCAAAGGCTGTGGGGATAGCACCCCAGGAGGCAGCTTGCATTAACTGATCTAACAGCTAAGCTGGTGAATTAGAAGATTCTCTTTCCAAATGTCTTCACCCGTTTTGACTCTGTATTTGGAGGAGTAATTGGAAAGGTGTTTGTTTGTCCTGCTTGTAGATGCCTGCAGCAATAAACTTACAGGGCACAGGTGCGGAGATAAAAATGCAGGGTCAACCGGGGCAGGGCGGTGGTGTCATGCAATCTGGCGGTTGACTGGAGGGCCGGAGCAAGGTTTGGCCCATGGCCCCAAACAGGTATTCGTAAATGCATCACTGAAAGGCAAAAGGCGGTCAGTGGATGTTTGCCCTGGCGGGAGGACGTCTGTTAGGACACTGTTCTTGACCTCAAAGGTAGAAAATTGGAGGTTAAGGACTTCGGCCGCCTTCTGCTTCACATTGCATAAGAAGCACTCTCTTCAGTTTCCGGACCAGGGGTGAGAGGAGCCCCAACTCCGGGGAGTTATCAATGCTGCTAGCTTTTTGTAGGTCATCATACTAATTCTCTCTGTGGTAGGGCTGACCAATATCATCACCCCATCATAATCATAATTATTGTCTGAATCCATGGCAACAGGCAATACAGGGTATGTGTTTACTCTTGTGGAGTTTACAGAGCGAGTGGAGGAAGTGGTGCCCAGACCGGGACCAGGCACAGCCTCAGTCGAACTGGCCGTAGTCAGAGTATGATGGGTATCAAAGGCGTCAGAGTTCCAGGAACTATTGTGGAACGTGATACCAGAGGCGCAGTCGAAATAGGAGCCAGAGGCAGCTCGGAGGGTCCAACTGGCACCAAGGGCAAACCCACCAGCAGTATTCCAGATGGAGGGCCTCGGCTCCATGGGGACAGAAGGTGTGCCAGAGGGAGTCCGCAAGGATCCAAAGAGTCGAAGCACAGCCTTGTGGAACACTTGGATCAGTTTCAGATTAGAAGACTACCCCGGACACTCTGGTTGTGTCAAAATATTTGCAGTAATGACTCAGCTCAAGAGAATGTGATTGGTGGCAAGGGGCAGAGTCCAGCTTAGATTGCTTGTGCTTTTTTACCCAACTGTGAGAAGGTGGCCTGATATATGATGTCACTAATTCTAGTGTACACCTTGTATCAGTCCAAACAACCCTTATGGTGATTGGTTGTAAAGTCAACCTTATAGACCAGCTATCCTAGTGGTAGCATGGACAAGAGCAGTCTTAGGCTAAACTCTGTATGGCATGTGAAGCCAGCTGATATACCATTTGCAATCCCTTGAATACCAAATGAAAGGACACCACAACAGATATATTCTAAAAATAGAATGTATTTATTCTAGTCAAAATACCCTCAGCACTCTTTGAGATTCGAGGTAAGTACAACACAGTCTTATTTAAGCATACAGGTAAGTAATAGTTAGGCCCTAGGGGCCACGCAAACCATATACTAAGTAAGTGGTATAAGAACCACTGTCACGAACACAGGATAGGCCTAGGGAATCGCTGGGGCTACACTATACTACCAAAGGTTAGGAAGTGGGAGGCCCACGGGATTCAGGTGCAGAGTGGAAACACTCACGCGTAATGCGTAAAAGTCAATAGAAATAGTAGTTATTAGAAATATAGAGTTTTAGGACACTTCTGGAATAGCCAGGAGTTCGAGACTTGGAAACTAGACCCTAGGATAGTCACTACCCTTGTGAGCACCGGAGTACTCAAGTTACCTAGCCCACGGGCTGCGGGTGCATAGGTGTGAACTTGCGTCGGGTTTCGTCGTTGACTTCTATGGATGCCTGAAGGAAAGTTGCTGACAGGCAGTCAGTGAAGAGTGTCCGGTGGATCCCAAGGATGGAATCAAGAAGGAAGGATACCTGCAAGCAGAAGGAACAGAGTCTAGGTCACCAGCCAGGAGCCGGAAAGGAACCAGGCGATGTCGTGCAGATGCAGGTGAAGAGGTGAAGCTTGTCGCAGCAGCCACGGGTACCAGGAGGAGTCGAGGACGACCAGGACCAGGAGGCGAGCTGTCCCACGAAGGCTCTTGCTGTCAGCGGTGGCGATGTCGAGTTAGGACCCAACAAGCCTTGGCAAGCGGAACCCACGCAGAATGGAGGACTTGCTTCCGGTGCAGACCAGGAAGGTCTGGGGTGCTTCTCTTTCACAGAGGAGCGAGTGCCAGTCTGGAGGAGCCGGACCAGCAAGGTGAAATTGAAGGTTCGTCGTCGCAGAGGTCACTAGCCAACGGACCAGGAACCGGACAACACGTCGAGCAACTCAGGTGCAGAAGGGCCCCACGCAGAACACGTGAAGTGTGGGGAGCTGATCTTCTTTGCAGATGGTGCTCGGGATGGGGGCTTCTCAATTCCCCAAGCACAGCCTCGAGGAAGCCTCAGAAGTCGCGCTAGTCCGTTACTAGCCACTTTTCCCAAGTCGCCGGTCCCACGTCCCTCGTCGCCTCCACGGGTCTCAGCTTTGCTGCAGATGTGGATCTGGGTCAGAGGTGTCTGGAAGTCTCGGCGCTGGTCAGTCTCTGCAGTCGTCCCTCGTAGGATCAGTCGCAAAGCAAGCAGCGGTCGCTGGATGGTGCCTGGTTGCCCAGGGTGGTCACTCCTTGGCCACAAGGGAGATTCTTCAGTCTTCTTCCTGAGGTCGAATGTCGAAGGTCCAGAGTTTCTGTTCAAGTTGCAGATTCAGGATAATCTAATCCTGCAGGGCTCAGCTACCTTCTAATATACTAGGCTAGTGGGCTGGGCTACCTGCAAGGTCCCTCCTATGGGTGGGACCAGGAAGGGGGGTGGCTACACCCCCTTTCCTTTGTCCAGTTTCGCGCCAGAGCTGGGGCTGGAGTGCCCCAGCACCGGTTTGAACTGGACTATGCATGGAGCACCTTATGTGCCCCAGGCATGTCTCATTCCTTTCAGCCCTCCCTGCCCCCAATACAATAAAGTCTGTCTGGGGAGGTGCTAGCACCTCCCCTAGCAGGAAACCTATTGTCCAGGCCTCCCTGGCTGGGAGGGCTCCCAGCTGCAGGAGGTCAGACTCGTGTCTGTGGCAGCAGCATCCATTTTGTGATGCTGAGGCTCTGGTCAGAGTTAAACAGCAAAGTAGGATTTTAACATGTCTCTCCCTCTAGAAGGGAGGAATAATATCCTCATCACCAGAAATGGTATGGGGGTATTATTCCAAAGTGTTCGACACCTTACACAACATGTTTTGATAAAGCCAAACCATAGTTACCATTACCGTTTAAGATTATAAGGCAATTTAAGAGTATATGGTAGGCGATATCATAGAACAGCTATAAGGACATGGTTCCGAAAGCTGCAGACAGGCTCAGCTCATGCTAGAGCACCATCTCACATGTTACCAAGCACTCTGCTTCCAGGATTGTTAAGGCCTGCCATAGGAGTGGCTCACAGGTACACGTGTCTATTTTAAGGGTAGATATAGGTATACTATATCTAAACAAGGGGTGATTACACGACCTTGCCCCAGCTGAGTGATCAGCCAGGCCAGGGGTGGCATACATACTGCAGCCCCTGGGAGGCCTAGGGTACACCTATTCTATTCTATAGTTTTGGTAAAGCGCAAACAGCTGCCCCAGCAATGAGGCGTCCCGGCGCTGAGAACCAAGGTCCTGGCCTAGGCGGAAAGGGATGAAAGGGATGTTACGGAAGGGGGAATAGATACGTTTTTACTGCTTTCCGGAAAGCTGGTAGGCTATCTATGGTGCGGATGTGTTGCGGCAGCTCATTCCAAAGTTTGGCTCCAAGGAACCTGAAGGAGCGGCCGCCCATGCGGCAGAGTTTTATGCGCGGGACGCGTAGGAGGTTTTGGTTAGAAGATCTTAGGTTCCGTGACGGGGCATAAGGAGTTAGAAGTGGCCGTAGCAGAGGGGGGGTATCGAGTTTGAGGATTTTAAAGGTCATGATGAGAGTCTTGAATATGATTCTGGAATCAACGGGTAGCCAGTGTAGTTTTTTGATGGTAGCTCTGGCTGAGCATCTGCGGGGGAGGCCGACCAGAGTTCTAGCCGCAGAGTTTTGTACGCGTTGGAGTCGTGCTACCTCACATTTGTTGGCACCAAGAAGGAGAACATTGGCGTAGTCAAGACGCGAGAGGATGGTGGCTTGAATAATAAGTTGGCGAGTTTTGGAGTCGAAAAAGCCTAGTATGTGGCTGAGGTTCCTCAGCAGGCCAATGCAGGTGCCAGCAACTTTTTTGGTGTGGGCCTGAAAGTTGAGTGAGGCATCCATCCAAACGCCTAGATTTTTCACTAGGGATTTGGGAGAGGGGATGGTGCCCAAGGACGGAGGCCACCAATGCTCATTCCAGAGGCTGGTGTTTTTGCCAAGGAGTAGCACCTCCGTTTTACCAGCGTTGAGTTGGAGACAGTTCATTGTCATCCATTGGGCAACCGCGGAGAGGCCATTTTTGAAGCTAGAGGAAGAGTTAGAAGGACCTTCTGAAAGAGCGATGGCCAGCTGTGTGTCGTCGGCATACGACACTAATGTCAGGCCCCATTCTTTGGCCACTGCCGCCAAAGGCTGGACATAGAGATTAAAGAGGGATGGGCTCAATGCAGAGCCCTGCGGAACTCCCTGTGCAATGGGGTGGGGTTTGGATAAGAAGGGAGGGGCAGAGACTCGAAAGGATCTGTTTTTGAGAAATGATCGGAACCAATCTAAAGCAAGGCCAGATACTCCAAAAGTCTCCAAACGATTGAGAAGGATGTCATGGGATATCGTGTCAAAGGCCGCGCTGAGGTCTAAAAGAATCAGCGCAGCACTTTGACCGGCGTCTAAAATCGTTCGGAGGTGTTCTGTGGTAGCCAGGAGAGCAGACTCAGTACTATGGCCTGGTCTGAACCCATTTTGAGATTGGTCCAAGATGTTGTTTTTGACCATGTGCTGGGATAAAGTACTGTTCACATGCGCTTCAGCGATTTTAGACAGCCATGGGAGTAGGGAGATCGGTCGAAAATTCTCCGGTTTTGATGGGTCTAGGGTGGGTTTCTTGATGATGGGTGAAACCCACGCTTGCTTCCAGGCAGATGGTACACACGCTGAAGTGAAGGAGAGGTTCAGATTAAAGGTGATTGCCGGTAGGAAGAAGTTGAGTGACTAAGAATTGAGCCGGGCGCATGGGGTCCGCCGGGGAACCAGATTTGATTTTTTTGCATAGTTTGATGAGGTTATCACCGGAGATTTCCGGGATGGCAGTCAGGGTAGAGTAGTTGGGGGGGGAGGAGAGGGGATGCTGGTAGGGCTAGGGGAGTGCTGAGGAAAAGAAGTATAGATTTTCTGCACCTTGTCAACAAAGAAGCTAGCAAGATCTTCGCATTGTTGCGCAGAGGAGATATTAGGGAGGGGAGATTTGCTGCTCTGAAGTTCTTGCACAAGTTTAAAGACTTCTTTAGCAGGGGTGGGACTTGATTTGATTTTGTCATCATAGAAGGCAGTTCGCGCA